>NC_091396.1:25046884-25349914 GCF_032191515.1 Phaenicophaeus curvirostris | reverse complement strand
CATCCTCTTTGAGATTTGGTTCTACTTGCAGAGCTTCAAATCCTGCACGCAGGAACTTGGGAGGGTGTGGCTGGCACAGGGAAAACATGTGTGCTGCATCAGGTAGGAACCTGCTGCCGCTCCCCTCCATCTCCTAAATTTCTTTCCCTGGCTGAATGGAGAAAGGATGGGGAGTTCTTTGTCATACAGCCCACCTGCTGTGTTGAGACAGGGAGCACAGGATGTTATTCCAATGGTCAATCTTCCTCTCGCACTCTATGATGTTCCTCAGCCTGCTCAGCGCTTCTCTGAGCTCTGTCACCAGTCAAAGGAGTTCCTCCACCAGAGCATAACTCTCACAAGTTTATTCCCCAGTAGTAGTGTCTGGTACTGAAGCAGGAGGGGAGACACATCCTGTAGCCTGCAATCTGGGTGGAAGCATTCTCCCACTGGGGCTCTGTCTGGGAGGCTGCATCAGTCACGACTGGTACGGAGCTTGGAGCAGCCCTAAATTTGCTATTGCAAACTGCTGCGCCATGCTTTTCTGACATAGCATGCACCTGTTTGCCCGCCCCTGTTTGCAGCTCTCTGATCATTGCTGTTCCCTGGGGGCTGTTTAAATCCCCCATTGTTGTTTCTGGGACTGTCCCCCCATCAGCTGCCACATAGGAGCTGCCACTTCCAGGAGTCCAGAACAGCTGACACTGCTCCCTCCAGGGTTCTTTGGCTTCACCTGCTCTGCCAGCTGCCCCTTTGCCTCTATCTTGTGCCCAGCTGCAGCACTTACTGTGTTTGCCACCAATCCATGTTGATTGAGCATTGCTGCTGGCTTTGCCACATTTAAATCTCCTGCGGTTTCTGCTGGGCCCTGCTGTGTTGTCCCTCCAACTGATATCATTATGGTTGAAGTACCCTGTGAGGACTAGGGAATGTGAATGCAAGCCTCTGCCTATCTGTCTATAGCAGTCCTCATCCACTCAGTCTTCCTGGTCTGGTGGTCTGTAGAAAACCCCGCTATAATGTCACCTGTCCCTTCCCTCCCTGATGAATAACCTCTTGGTAGGCTCCTCATTCATCCTCAAGCAGAACTCTATGCACTCCAGCTGATAATTGACATAGAGGGAGACATCCTCTCCTCATCTACACTGCCTGTGCTTCCTAAAAACGCTATATCCCTCCATCACCTAGTACAGCCTGTACTAATGCAGTGGTAGTACTCCCCATGCTAGTGAGGTCCCTGAGGGCCAAGTGTTTGTTTGCTTAGCTTTTTGGGAGAGTACAGGTGCAAGATGAAGTGAAAACTCCTAAATCATTGCTAATGTCTTAGCAAACAGAGTTACAGCTGCAGTTTCTTCAATATGTTTTGACTGGAATGATTTTTCTAGAGGAAAGAAAGTCAACAGACAGAAAACATATGTATGAAAATGACTCCCCTCTGGATCTTTATGTTCATGCCTGCTCTGACAGCCCATGCACAACCTTGAAAACCATAACCCAATACCCAAAGAATTCTTTAGCCTCTGTATTATAGCTGTTTGTAAGTGGAGAAACATATTGAGATAGGAAAATTTATCAAGTTTGTTATAATAAAGTTCTGAAGACCTAACATATGTTTCCTCTACACTGCTGTCACAATCACAAAAGTTATTGCTAAACATGAATCAATGTACTTCCAAACCATGGGCTCACATATTTAGTCTGCTGTCCACTCCCAAGAATTATAACTGTAAACAGAAAAGGGTATTATTTTCTTATAGCATAAAACCTTTGAACATTCACAACCATCTCATGCATTGTGAACACATATGATATACTGGTTTCATGACAGTTCTTGTGCTTTCAAAAAAGTAGTCATTTTTTTCTTTTCACCTGTTCAATCTAAGCTACTGCAAATGACCTGGCAATAGAGGATAAAGGCTTATATCATGGGTATTGTTCCAAAGTCTCTGCTGCTGTTGGTCATTTGCTTGGACAAAACTGGGTAAAGCTCTTCAAACAAAAACTCACTTTTTGCAAGGCAGTTTTGGAGCTTGAATTCGGGTAATTAACTATAAATGGAGGGTTTTGTGTAATTTCCTGGATTTTATTGCCTTAAATTTCCTCTAGTTATTATAACATCCTATGTGCTTCATAACTTCTTTGATGTCCACATGAAATTGTTCTAAAAGGAGTGAGCTGAGTAATTTAGGACAGCTGAATAACCATCTACCTGTGTATCCAAAAAGGAAAAAATAGTTTGGAAAGCCTTTCCCTGAGGCTTTATTCACAGTCACTAACAAAAAATTCTTTTGCACAACTTTATGCATTTATATAGTTCTGTGTTTTTGCAATATCCTGAATCATTCTCTCCTTTCTGCTGTTTTACTGAAGTGTTGATTCCTTCTTCTCTTGTCCTAATTGTGGATTCTGAACTAAGAGAGTTTATTAGATTGCCTTTCTAAGGCTTGATGTGAAGCATGCAGCTGCATATGGCCTCTCTTTGCAGGGCTGGCAACACTAACATCACAGAATCACTAGTTTGGAAAAGACACACAGGATCATCAAGTCCAACTATTCCTATCAATCACTAAACCATACCCCTCAACATGTCATCCACCCGTCTTTTAAACATCTCCAGGGAAGGTGACTCAACCATCTCCCTGGACAGCTTGTTCCAGTGCCCAATGACCCTTTCCATGAAATTTTTTTCCTGATGTCAAGCCTGAACCTCCCCTGGTGGAGCTTGAGGCCATTCCCTCTTGTCCTGTCCCCTGTCACTTGGGAGAAGAGGCCGGCTCTCTCCTTTCCACAACGTCCTTTCAGGTAGTTGTAGAGAGCAATGAGGTCTTCCCTCAGCCTCCTCTTCTCCAGGCTAAACAACCCCAGCTCTCTCAGCCGTTCCTCATAAGACTTGTTCTCCAGCCCCTTCACCAGCTTCATTGCTCTTCTCTGGACATGGTCCAGAGCCTCAACATAATGTCTGGTCAAAGAGAATGAAAGTGCAACGTGACCAGCAAATGTAAATTGAGGACAGATAGTAATCTATGATGCTCTTTTCTTCGCAGAGTGACAAAATGTCTTGCCATACTTCTTTTTTAGCCTACTGAAGGTATGACAGTTTAAAACCCCAAAGCTCACAGGCATATTAGATAGTGCAATGGAAAATATGACTGCAAAGTAGCATCGACATTCTCCAACTGAATTCCAAATATTATCAGGTTGCATGAGGAAGTGTTCTTTTCCAAAGCATGTTAGTAAAATCTTTTGAAGGCATGTAAGCAGTATGGTACATAAACCTGTGTCCCCCGCAGATAACATAAGGCATAGTATAAAACTTGACTGGAAACTAGAGGCTGCCACTTTGCAGTTTGCCTTAAAATTTAGTGAAAGCCTAAGAGCTGACATTAATGACTTTCTGGGTAGACTGCTTTTCTACAAAAAGAATATCAAATTTTCTAAAGAAAATGCTGTGTGGTACAGTATAAGTCCTGTGTACATCTGCCGTCATTTAAGAAAGATATTGGTGCAGCTTGCTGCCAACACCAAAATAAAAGCAGCCCAGCAGCCAGAGTGCATATATCTTCAGCATGGTATTTAAATCAGTGACATTTGACATATGCAGTACAGATAGAAATCATAGGATTGCATTCGTGGAGAGCAGCTCTTTTCCTTCTTCTTTTATTGGATGGGATTTTTTTTTTTTAAATTGCAAATTAATAGCTGACATTTCTCTTCCCTAACATTTCTTAAGCTGATTAATTCTGAGAACTAATTCCAGTAAAGGTGTCAAGCCAGCCTACATTAAGTGATAAGAATTATACTAATTCATCTGCAGCATCTTGATAAACAATCCTTCAGTGATAGATGAGAGGAATTTAATTTCTGCCAACTGTGGTCTGAAATCCTCCAGAGTTTTCTGACCTACTGAAATAAGTCTTGATTACAGACATATAAACTGACTCCAGTGACTGAAGCAATCAAAATAACTTCTGCCTGATTACCAACTGCAAAAGTGCAAGGATTAGTTTGTACATTTGTGGTTCTACATGCACAAACGCTAACAGATTTATTGGGACACTTTAGAAGAATCTTGATCCTCTTTTTTTTCATGTATGTGGTCTCCAGTCATGCTCTTGAAGTTGCTTAGCGTCTCAGAGGATCTGCATCTTTACAAGTCCATGATTCATTCTGAAATCCATCTTACTGGGACAAATGACATGGAACAAGTTTCACATAGAAGAAAATCCAATTTTTCCCAACAGATGGGTAAGCCTGAGAAAGACGACCTCAACTCAGCACAAAACATTTTAATTTAATTTTACAAAAATATCACACTCCAGTTATGATTGATTATCCAGCTGGGAGAATGAACAGCAAAAATGCATGCCAGCTAATCTGGCCCCATAAATTTCAGTACAGTAATAGCAACTACAAAACAGCACATACTATTTCTCTGTAACCCTGAGAAATTACTTTCACTGATTTATCTTCAAGTATTTCTCTGCCTCATAAAATCCACTCTATATGTATAAACAGTAATATGTTCATGTGGAGAAGATAGTGGAGGGCTACACAATATGTGTGCATTTAGCTTCTGCAGTCCTGTACTTTAAAATACATTTTTCTCCATGATAATATATACACCAAGCATTTCGGACTAATCTCACTAATCTTCTTATCCACTGTTATTCCTAATAGGCAGATCTTCAAATCCTTTGGAAGGACAATATTAAACATTTTGTGTAGTGTACTACCCATTTTATTTGAAATTGAGTAGTTTGGAGTTGTTACCATTTTCAGGAACAAAACTTCATAATCCTGTTTTGCATTTTGCTACTAAGAAGAGTCACGTGATAATAAAAAATGCGAATGAAAGATTTGAGGAGACATAATACCCAAAGAGTAGAAGTTAGTACACAATTCTCAGCTAAGGAGCCAAACCATAACACAGCACTACCACTAACTAATTTCTACACTGTAAAAAAGCAATTAAAGATGATAGTTTGGAATTAATCTAAATACCTAGTTAAGTGCAATATTTAATTTCTCGCTTTCAGTCGTTGTCGAGCCAATCTTGTATCTTTTAAAATTATATTACAAAATAAAATTATATTAGAAAATTGGATTAAATACATTAGCTGTTGTGGAGTAGTTTTCATGCTCTGTGATAGAATATGAATGGTTGCAGTTCCACTTGTAAAGTTACTTGTAGTGTTCATTGTCTTGTACTCTCAGTTCTAACTCTGAATGTACTCAGGTCTGTATTTCTTTTCTTTCAAGCGTGAAGCATAATCTCATACCTTTTTCTCCCTCAACAACTGCCTCCCCACTGCCCTGCAAGTGTCTGGAGGAATCATGGCGTTGCTTAGATGTATTAAAATGCACTAATGAATTACCTTTATGATAATTATTATGAAAATACACAGGCTGAAAATAAAGAAAAATTAGCAATGACATAGGAGGCTGTCAGGATTCAGCAAGGCTAGATCACTCCTACAAACTATCTATTAAATGAGAACTATTTCTATAGCTGATATTCTTTTTTTTTTTCATTGATATCAGTCATGTTCTGTGAAGTAGTTTCCTTAGTTTCTTACACATGTATAATGAGTACAAAAGAGTGTCTTGCATTCAAACTAGGGCTTAAATAGATGCAATCCTGCAGGAAATCTTACCTTTCACACAGTGTATAGTCAATGATATTAAAGCAGAGCTGATGATTCCTCTTCTTTGCAAATATTGCAGAACCAGCAGTTTTGCACAATGAGTTTTATCTAAATTAAATTTGTTTCATGGTCAATTTGTTTTGCATACTTTACCCTGTCTTTCATGCCAGTTAACTTCCAGAAATGCTTGGTGTGCAAACTTAGGATGATCAAAATTAATTAAATAGGAACTTAATTGTATTAATACTATGGGATAATAGCTGCTTTATAGTTTACACAGTGGTCTCTATTAATGTATGTGTGTTTTAGTAAGTTATATTTTTAATATATTCACCTCAAAACCATCTGGGATGTCAAAGTAGGTAGTTCTATTGTTATATTAAAGAAGAAGAAAAGATAAACGAGCAAAGACACTAAATGTATGATTTTGAGAAGAAGCTATATGATGCCAAGTGGGAACAAAAACTCTTGTGATAATCAGTTGTCTTGTCTGTTCATCATTTTAAATACCAATTAGTTAGCAGAATGTCCATTGCCTTGAGGTGGATTATGAATACAGTTGAGTATCATTAACTTACCATGACGGAAATAACCTCAGAGGTAAACAGATATATTTTTCAAATACCAACCTAAATATTAGCAGATTTTTTCTACTGGTGAGAACACCATTCTAGCAGTCAGAAATATGTATATTTATGCCTGGCTCCTCCAAAAACTTGATCTGTTTATTTCTGAAATTCTCAACAATTAATACAGGAAATACATGCATGTACATATATTTACATATATAGAAATGTATTTTCACAGAGATTAGGTAGTTGTGGAAACTGTGGAAGTTCTTTAAGATCTATGGATGGAAATTCTTTTATAGATGTTTAGAAAAAGGTAAGGCATCTGTAGAAATATTAAATAAACATATGTGAATCTGTGATCTTTATAACTGGTTTATGAACACTATGAGTTTATCTGACCTCAGATGGTAGTATTTATCCAGATGTCAGCTCTTTGCCTATGTTTATATATGAATATAATTCACTCTCATAAACACTATTCTCATTGGCTGTCTCTACAATATGAGACTGTTACACTTATTGTGAGCATCACATATGTTAGCTGTGAATTGCCATGCTGAAGTGAGCTCCCTGCCTATTTGTCTCAAGCTTCAGTAGTATAGGATGGCTCACAAGCAGTATGAATTCCTCCCTGTGAGGAAGTAGCCTGCTGTCTTGTCAAAAAGGGACTAACCATCTGGTCCTGAGAAAAGAGAATTTCTAAGATCAGTTACCAGTCATCTGTTGTGGTAGTTATTTGCTAGCATGTTGCATGTTTTTAAATAACTTGAAGCAGATCTCATAATGTTCAGTGTCAATGTATTTTACAAAGTGTACAACAGGATAACATATCATATTGCTTTGTTCAACTGACAAATATGAGATACTATCTCACTATTCTTAGACGATGAGGATGTTTGTGTACTGTAATGGTGATAAATGTGGCACAGGAGTTAAAGAAAGAAACATACAAAGACAGAATCAGACAGACGGATGTTTTCTTCCTCATCTATATTGCAAACAATCATCTTGAATTCTAGTAAGAAACACAAAAACCTGACAGAAGTTGCTGAAGCTAGACTACAACAGAAGTGAGGGGTCTGGCTCTTCTTAAAAAAAAAAATAAATTGAATACAGCGCTCTAAATTTACCTTAAGTCTCAAATGTACCATCTGGAAATGTAACCTGCAGAGATATGTCAAGTGTGTATCAATATGCAATTACATAGTACATAAAATAGCTATGTAATACATATCATGTAAGACATGACTGTATATTCATCCATTGTTGAACACCCGGCGACTTCAGGATCTCAAAGCCCTGGAAGATGGCCATCATGGACATCTCTTCTAAAGATTGCGACTCGTGAGTGGGTGATTTAGATCACTTAAAGAACCAATGTCAAAGGTATTAGTAAAAGTGTTTTTAATATGATATTATAAAAGTGCAACTCAACAAAGTTTGATGGCAAGGTTCATAGTATTAATTACTGCGTGGAAGAAATGTACAAAGGAAAACTGATTTGGAATTGAGTTAGAATAATTTACACATAGGCTAGAGACATAAAAAGTAAGAAAGAAACTCCTGTGGAGTCACGAGGTTCAGAGTGGACCTACTTGTTTTCTAAATGCCTTATTGAGCCTGGGTGTGGCTAGGCCCAATGTTAGTCTCAGATTTGGACAACTGTTTATGTCTAATGGAATTGTCTATATAAATTTTATAATAACTAATACTGAGCTGCTGTATGGAGTAGTAATGTTTCATTAGTATTAATTCAGCATGCTATTAGTTACTTACCATAAATCTGTCATTGGTCAAAGGTCTCTGCCTCAAGGAGCCACCTTGAGAGTTGTCCCAAATCAAAGGGAGATCATCACTGTGCAGCCATGCTACCTAGCAGGGAGATCTCTAAAAGGCTCACGTAGGCTATTATATTTATGGAATAAAGTGGCTGGTTTCTAGTCAGATTACATGGAATGGAAAAGGTATGCAATAAGACTTCTTGTACCCATAACAACTTTCATTGTTCCTTGATAAATGAATATTGGAAAAGCCATCTGTCTCTCATGCATTAATCTCATGATCGGTGTTCCAATCTACTATACATTAATGCTCACTGTGTCACTCTGCTTCTTCAGGTTGAAACTAGAACAATTCTTGGTCCAGTTGTGGCTTGAATCTGAAAAAACTTGTGGGTTGAGATAGATACAGTCTAATAAGTAAAACAAAAGTTGTGCACACAAGCAAAGCAAAACAAGGAATTCATTCACTGCTTCCCATTGGCAGGCAGGTGTTCAGCCATCTTCAGGAAAGAAGTGCTCCATCACACATAATGGCTACTTTGGAAGACAAATACCATAATTCCAAATATTCTCCCTTTCCTTCTTATTCCTCCAGGCTTATATGCTGAGCATGACATCATATAGTATGGAATATCCCCTTGACCAGTTGAGGTCAGTTGTCCCAGCTTTGTCCCCCCTAACTTCTTGTGCACTCCCAGACTACTCACTCGTGGGGTGATGTGAGAAGCAATAAAAGGCCTTGCCTCTATGAAAACACTACTCAGCAATAACGAAAACATCCTGGTATTATCAAACTTAATTTCAGCAGAGATCCAAAACATAGCCCCATACCAGCTACTATGAGGAAAATTATCTCTTTCTCAGCCAAAATCAGAACAGTTTTCCAATATTCCCCTGGAACCAGGAGTATTGCTTTGGTGAGAATGAGAACATTTGGGAATGCATGCAGCATCTCCTTTGCTACTGCAACTTTTTATTGGTCTGCCTCCTCTACTACTTGGAAGGGAGGGCTTGCAGCTTCTTCCCCCCTTTGCTTAACATACATTCCTGGATGGTCAGTATTCTGAAAAGTCACACAGACACCACTAAATTTGAATGAATGTCATTCTTAAAGAGGTCCTTATAATGTGACATATGAGAAATTGTTTTTACAATTTATAGCCGTTTTTACCATCCATGTCATAACACAGAATTTGGAAGTGCTGAACAGTACAGGATTTAGCCTAGAAGATAAAAAAACCCAGCTTCCTGGGGTGATTTCTGAGAGTTATAGGAAAACTTCAATGCAATGCTATGGAAAGTGTAGGAAAGCTCTTGTGTTAACATTCTTGGAAAATGAATGTACTTTTCACTTCATGCAAAAGGACACAACCTTGTGAAGACCCCACAATGCAACATGACTCTTAGAAGGGCTATTTCCTAGCGAAATACAAAGAAGCCAAATCGGGAATGTATGTACAACTTCACAAAACTTGCAGGAGAGCCCAACATGATGTATTCACTCATATATCTACAATCTTGTGAAGAATAGTTAATGGAGTGTAATATGTTTTCCTGGAGGCACGACCCATATCAGAGCTAATTTTGCAGACTGAGGGACCAAGAAGTAATTAGACAAGCAGGGACATTGTTAGAGTGTGTCATGTTTTCCTTTTCTGATAGATTTTAGATGCAATTTTTTTTTTATAGAGGAGAGAGGAGTCCATGCTTGCTGCATTATTAAAATTCTGAATTATGTTTTGACTCTTAATGCACACCATCTTTCTCAAGACAAATTACTATAGTTAAGTACTAAGTTCAACCGTTCTGAGAGATAAACAAAATAACTAGTTGCATTCATTTTTCAGCAGAGGCAGAGGTTTATCTGTGCTCCTTTAAGGACTTGCTGAAAGAAAAGCATCTTTTATTTGCAGACACAGTAATCAGCTTACCTTTAATCTTTTGTTTTCTTTATTAATAAAAAAGATCAATTTGTTTTGAACTGTCTAAAGCCAGAGCTACCACAGATCATCCCAGAGCATTAATATTTGTTCTCTGCAACCTGATTTCTGAAAACTGGAGGCAAAGAAAAGACGGAAAGATATTTTCAAGTGCTTACAGAAAGTCAAACAAACACATTCATTTCCAGATTTTGGGGCTGTTATCACTGAATCAAGGTGTGAGCAAAAGCATTTTTCTCCCAGCAAGTTGCAGTATTTCAGTTCAAGAACAATTTTGAAGTCTTTATTGAATCAGATTTTCTTTAAGATCCATCTCCATAAAATTTGTTCGCAAGTTGCTGTCCTTTATTAAAATGTCTTCTCCCAGAATAATAAACACCAGATAAGGATTAAAATTGCCAATCAGCAGAGTCATTCATCATTCCGATGAGTGTCAGAATTTGGCAATGCTGGTGGAATTACGGCATAAACTTTAAACTGAAGTGACACAACTGAAACATTAATTAAACATATTAATTTCTAGCTTCCTCTAGTTATAATGATAATGTAGTTATGATTAATAAGAGGATGGATGATTGCTATTTTCCCTTACTTCTCTATAGATGTGTGTCCTCTTTTTATTTGGAGACAGCATTTTGTGTACCTAGTATTGTATGTTTCTGATGCTCTGATTTATTCTTTCTCCAATGTAGCATATTATGAATGTATGACAAAGTGTTAATTACTGTCATATCTGGGCAAAGCATGTCACATGTTCCAAAATATTATTTAGATATATCACTGCGTATTTCAACTTAATGGAGGCAAATAGAAAACTTTCGAAAGACAAAAATACTGTCAAAGAAAGAGAAAATTAATGACATTTCTGAATACTGTAGAAAGGTCCTAAACCAGACCATGTGACAAGGGTAATAATCTTTACAACTAACATGAGGATACCTACCAGAAGGCAATAATTAATTTCATTTGTCTTAAACCAACACATCCAGGCATCACAAATTTCATAGAATCATAGAATAACCAGGTTGGAATAGACCCACCAGATCATCGAGTCCAACCATTCCTATCAAACACTAAACCATGCCCCTCAGCACATCCTCCACCCATCCCTTAAACACCTCCAGGGAAGGTGAATCAACCACCTCCCTGGGCAGCCTGTTCCAGTGCCCAATGACCCTTTCCATGAAAAATTTTTTCCATGTCCGTGTCCAGCCTAAACCTCCCCTGGCGGAGCTTGAGGCCATTCCCTCTTGTCCTGTCCCCTGTCACTTGGAAGAAGAGGCCATCACTCTCCTCTCTACAACCTCCTTTCAGGTAGTTGTAGAGAGCAATGAGGCCTCCCCTCAGCCTCCTCTTCTCCAGGCTAAACAATCCCAGCTCTCTCAGCTGCACCTCTTAAGGCCTGTTCTCCAGCCCCATCACCAACTTTGTTGCTCTTCTCCGGACTCGCTCCAGAGCCTCAACATCCTTCTTGTGGTGAAGGGCCCAGAAATGAACACAGTATTCAAGGAGTGGTCTCACCAGTGCTGAGTACAGAGGGAGAATAACCTCCCTGGACCTGCTGGTCATGTCGTTTCTGATCCAAGCCAAGATGCCATTGGCCTTCTTGGCCACCCTGACACACTGCTGGCTCATGTTCAGTCGGCTGTCAACCAACACCCCCAGGTCTTTCTCTTCCAGGCAGATTTCTAAACAGACTTCTCCTAATCTGTAGTACTGCATAGAGTTGTTGTGCCACAAGCGCAGGACAGTAGTAAACTACAGCAGTAAACTAACCAGAAAAGCAGGTGCTGCACATCTCATGTTAACTCTTTCTGGGAACTTAACAGAAGTTTTAGAGGCTGAATCAGCTGAAAGGAGCACACAAGAGATCAACAGATTTCTTTCTTTTGGAGTTGTAGGTGTATTTCTGTCCCTTAGGAATGATATTGGTTTAGTAAAGCTGGACATTGCAATCTGAATTTTTATGTTTCAGTGCCTTTTAGTGTAAACATTTTGAATACTGATAAGAAGCTTTGTTATTCCACTGAGAACTACTGCAACTTTTTAAACATCTAAAGTTTTTTTGTTGTAGGTGAAACTATTGTCTTTGATGTTTTCCAGACGACTTTGTTGTTTGTCTTACGAGAACATGAAGCTATCTGAAAATCAGCTGATATCACGGATCCTCCTCACACTGTGATGGATCATTATGAGGGTAAAGCATTAACATCATTTTGGTGATATCAAAGCTGCATCATGTGATGCTGTTACTGAGTATGATCATAGTATGAATAGATCTTTGCTCATAAAGTTCTGACAATTGTGTTTCAACATTCATCAGTGACATCAGCTGATCAGATCCACAGATGTTTTTCATGTACTTTAAAATGATGAAAAAATGAAAACAAAGCTGGTGATGGGGCTGGAGAACAGGCCTTATGAGGAACGGCTGAGAGAGCTGGGGTTGTTTAGCCTGGAGAAGAGGAGGCTGAGGGGAGACCTTATTGCTCTTTGTAACTACCTGAAAGGAGGTTGTAGAGAGGAGGGTGCTGGCCTCTTCTCCCAAGTGACAGGGGACAGGACAAGAGGGAATGGCCTCAAGCTCTGCTAGGGGAGGTTTAGGCTGGACACGGACGTGGAAAAAATTTTTCATGGAAAGGGTCATTGGGCACTGGAACAGGCTTCCTAGGGAGGGGGTTGATTCACCTTCCCTGGAGGTGTTTAAGGCACGGGTGGAGGATGTGCTGAGGGGCATGGTTTAGTGTTTGATAGGAATGGTTAGACTCAATGATCCGGTGGGTCTCTCCAACCTGGTTATTCTATGATTCTATGATTCTATTCTATGAAATGTGATCTCAAGATGGTCAGTAGTACTGAGCCTTTCCTCCAGTGGTTTTCTAAAACATTTTTCGATCTTTCAAGAGAACATTATGCTTTTTATGACATTTTTAAAAGCTCTTCTCAGGACAATTATTCTTCCTGAAATTCCTGTATGCAGTTAATTGTGCAAATGTACATATAACATTTTTAGAAGATCCACCATATTTTTCCTGACAAGATCTTAAACTAATTTTTAAGAAACTTCTTTCATCTTAGCAACTATTTCTTTTACTTGGAAACACCTGATGGTTTCAGTCAGTTTGGCAGCCAGACTATAATGGATAATGATCTTATCAGATTTATTCTGTGAAAGATTTGACTTGTCGCTTCTTGGAAGGAAAACATAGGGGTGGTGTGTGTGTGACATTCATTTTACTATAGTAAAGTTAATTGGATTAAAATCAGTATTTTATTATGCAATTAAAATTAGTATTTGTATTTTTGCAATTGACATACAGATTACTTCAATAACAAAAGCCTTAACCACTTGTCAAGATGGAAGGTTAGTTATCACTTTTCATATACAAGACAGTGGTAGCAGTCTTGTTCTAACACAGGAAATAATTTTCCGTTTTCTTCCAATGGTTGTGGTGTTTTTTCAAATATCCTTTAAGCTGTTGACTTATTCTGCATGTCATGGAATAAGTAATGTGTTCTACCTCAAACACTTCAGTAATAGAAAATTGACTTGTTAAACACCCACATTAAAAAAAAACAAACATCATTACAAGCTCGCTATTCTCTCCTCTAGGTAGCTGCAGTAACCCTGGTACTGTTGTACACATAACACTAAAGGTACAGTAGAACAATCCCTGTGGAATGGCAAATGATGAATTTTAATAATTTCTGCTTTATTTTGGTTGTAAAATGATTTGGGATAGCAAGGTGAAAGGTAGTACAGAACTATAAGCTATAGCTGTTATGCTTTGAATTAATCACTTGCTTTCCCCTCCAGAGTGATGCAGAAAAAAAAATAGATCTGAATATCTATTTTACTTGCAGTCTGAAAAAAGAAAGAAGTCTTCCCCTCATAAAATGGAATAAAGGAAGGCAAAATTAAAAACTTCTTCAAATCTGAGAGGAAGAAGTCAGTTTAGTGTTGATATTTATATAGTTTTCACCCTCCATTTCTTGAAAATGGTACTTATCTGAAGGAAAGAGAATGAGATATGGTAACAGGATCAAATTCCTGGTTACTAAATATCTGCTAGGAACAGATTCTGATTGGGTAATGTCTGTAAGCCTCTAAAGCAGAAGAATTCAGGAGAGAAACCCTACCACCCACTTAACACCACTAGTGTGAATAAGCCACTGTCATAATGCATAGTAATTATGGTAATCAAGATGCAGATCCTTGTTTAATTAAACTTCACTGCAATGTGAGAGGAATAAAGCATTTATATAAAATAAGAGTAGAAATTATTTAAAACTAGGCTGGATAGCATATTCATGCAAGTGATAATACTTTTTATATGGACACACTGATAATTAACACTTGTAAATCACTCTAAGGGGACCTTGTTTCAAATGTGCACTGGCATAAGCTTATGTGTATGTATCAGTGATTAATGGGATATAAAGAAGCCTTCATTTATTTGATTTCTGTCTTGGAAAGGAAAATCAGAATCATAGAAACTAGAGTATTAACATGAAGGTAGGGACATAATGTTATTACATCTTCTGAAAGAGCACAGAATAACCAAGAAAAACCTTTCTACAGTTCAAATACTTTAGAAAATGATTGTTGCCATCCCAGTGAAGTTATAATCTGAATGTATGTAGGTGCAAGTGAGGAGTACAAGTAGTAATGACAGAAGCATCAAGGAAGGTTTGCAGTTCTGAAGACTTTTCCAGCAAAACTGTTGCTGTCTAGACTAGCTGTGTAATTATGTAGTTGGTACAATTTATTAGAGTTCCCTAGAGCAAAAAAATGCTGGCTTCATACAGACTTTTTCAAATCTATGACTGCCTTTGCTCTTCAGTTTTAGCCAGAGAGCTAAATCAGTGTTGGCTTGGAATTTTTTCATACTCCTAGTTGACAAATCTTTATGAAGAAAATTTTAAGAATAAAATTATTGCTTCTAATCATGACAGACAATTTCAGACATCTGCTATAATCGTCTTGTTACTAGTATATACTTAGTGTTGGCAGTGGTCAAATGCCATGGCAGCTGAAGCAAGAAAAAAGAAAACAAATATTTTTCCAACAAATTACAAATAGACGTTCAGTTATAGATTTTGCCCTTGATGTGAGACTTTGGCTATGAATTCCCCAAACCAACATTTTCTTAGCTCCTGTGTTCTTAGAAGAAATGTTCGGGCATAACCTGTTCAGAAAACAGAAATGACATCTAACCCAGTTTTAGAAAAATCTGTTGAAAAAAGAACTTTTTTGAAGGGCTGGAATGCAGAACTGGAGGCTTTTTCTGCATGTGAAATCCTCTGGATGTGGGATATCCTCTGATGAGCTACCTGCAAAAACTGCAGAGAACTAGAATGCTATTATCAAGCTGAAGATCTAGCTAGAGATTTTCAAGAAGATGCATCTGGTAGGCAAGCCCAGCTCCTGCTAAAAGCTGGCTATGTGGCTATGGCAGACACAAACTAGGTTATAGCCTTGTATATAATATTCAGCTTCTCTATTGCAAAGAGTCATATACTCTTCAATCCTCAAAGGTAAGTCTACAGGTTGATATAATGGTTTTGTTGGGAAGGGACCTTTAAAGATCATCTAGTTCAACGCTCTTGACATGGGCAGCATGTGATCAGTTTGCTTAAAGCCTCATGCAACTTGACTTTGAATACTTCCAATAATGGGACATGCACTAATTCTTGGGGCAGTCTCTTCCAGTGTCTCATCATAAAAAATTTCGTCCTTATATTCAACCTAAAAATACCTTCTTTCCGTTTCAAACCTTTGCCTCTTTTTCTGTCACTATAAGCCTTGGTAAAATATCTTTGTCTGTATTTCTTATAAGCCTCCTTTTTTCATTGAAAGGCCACAATATGATCTCTTCAGAGCCTTTTCTTCTACAGGCTAAACAACATCAACTCTCTCAGCCTTTCCTCAGAGGAGAGGTGTTCTATCCCTTTGATCATTTTTGTGGCCTGCCTCTCAACCCACTCCAACACATGCATGTCTGTCTTGGGAACTCAGTAATGCCTGTTCATAACCTTGTTTGTAGTGGAGAAGATCTAGTGCTACTTTTTCCTTTCTCTTACTTAACACTTGTGGGAAAAAGAAAGATGCTTTTCTTATTGCCCAGTTTGCCTAGTAAAGATGTTATCTTCAGTCATTGTATCCAGAAACCCACGTGTGAGCTAGTGGTAGCACAGGAAAGGAGCACAAGCAGAGGTCTGAAGAATTTCCATGTTACCTTAATTAGTAACTGTAAAAGATTCACTGTCATTTTAGATCACCTGTTTGACTGATTGAAGACCAGTGAGTCAGACATCAGACATCAGACATCAAAGTAGCAGGGAGGCTAATCTATACCACATACTCCACAGTATACATTAATTATTCTGAAAGTCTTGAAATGGTGGGGCACAGGAAAATATGAAACATCTCTCTAGACCTATTCTTCAATTTGAGTGTTGTAACATAAACGTGTTGTGTGTAAATATTTGACATAAACATATATGTTGCTAATCTATAAGCAGCTTTAGAGACTTGCAGTCATCTGAGGATTTCTTCTCTGAGGTAGGCTCCTTCAGCAGATGGCTTTCATGGTGTCCTGATGGGCAGAAGTGCCTGGCCTTTGACTTTGAGTATCTCTGGGATATAGATCTAAAAATGTGGGTTGATGAATCAGTGATGACTTACACAGTTTTAATGAAAAAAATCATAAAGGAAAATATAGTGATATATATTGATAGAAACCAATTGAAACAATAGAAACAAATTCTCAGGTTGTGAAACACGCTTCAGTTCCTTTGTACACTGCTTAGATCTTATTGATGCTTTATATTCAAATGCAGTAGGTGCCCCTCGAAGTGTTGAGTTGGTACCTTCAGCCACGGTGCCTCGGTACATGGCATTTCTTTACTATGAGAAGAATTTCTTTACTATGAGAGTGGTGAGACACTGGCCCAGGTTGCCCAGTTAAGTTGTGGCTGCCCCATCCCTGGAGGGGTTCAAGACCAGGCTGGATGGGGCCTTGGGCAACCTGATCCAGTGGGATGTTCCTGCCCATGGCAGGAGGGTTGGAACTAGATTATCTTTAAGGTCAAAGATTATCACTAGATTATCTTCAAAGTTATAATAGAATCAGAATTTCTGCATGGCTTTCTAAATGCACTTCAGACACTTCTGTACTGGACTCTTCTCCTTTAGTTGTTTCTTTGAGCAGAAACTTTCACACTTTTTATGCAAGAATGTACCAAAGTAAACAGTTCACCATACAGTTCTGGCTTACTGTATTTTTTCAATCACTTTGCCAGTTATTAATGTCTTCTTCATCCCTTCTTGAGAGTGTAAACATGTTAAAGAATATGTTATTTACAATAATAAAGAGTCTGCTATTTATTATAATAGAGCAACTCAACGAAGAATCCCATAAAATCTGTTTACCCTTGCTCTCTGTGCAACTGAGCTCCAACTAGTGTGGGTTTGGCCATCTGAACTACACACTGTTTACATGGAAATTTAATTTGATTTCCCCCCTTTTCAACCAGTCATTTAAAGCAGCAATTGGTAGTTGAATCTGTTTATTTCACTCTTTGTGTTTTGAGTACCTTATCATAAAGGTATAAGCAGTAGTATGTTATCATGAATGTAAAACCTTTCCCCAGTGCTAAGCAAGTATAAAATTGGGTTTTCCTAGATCTGAGAAGTCCTGAAACATCACAGATGCTTTCTCTAAAACCACACTTAAGCCTGAAAGTTGGGAGATTTTTAAAACTCTGTGTCTAATTGTCCATGCTCCCTCTGCTATTTCTATTTTGCGTATGAAGAAAAGAGACTAAAAGCAAGGCACTTGAGTTACAGAGATTCTGTTTCTAATAAGAAGTGGAAAAGAAGGTATTTAAAAGATTGCACTCCTCTCGGTCTTTATTAGCAGCCACCATTTTATCACAAAAGACACGCTAGTCAGAGTGACATCTAAATACAGACTCAAGTATGAGTGGTTAAGCAAATTTATTCTCAGAAGTCCCTTGGATTGCCTCTGAAGGGACTTTTCATGATTTCAGCCTTCTGTGTTAAATACGCAGATTATGGAAACTGATATAATATTATTGACCCTAATGGAGTCAAACTGAACTAGATGAGCTGAGTATCTCAATGTCTGTCACAGTTTACTGAACTAGGTTTCTTGTACTAAAAATTGTACTTTTATTTTCAGACTTTATTCCCCCCAAAAGATGTCATGCCTACCAGGAAATCTCAATTCTTGTGCCCGAGATTTTGTGAGTATTTCTCAGGTATCTCCTTTATTGCTGGTCTTCGTTGATGTCTCATTAAACAGTGCATTAAACTGGTTGGACAAGTGAACACAGTGACCATAGGGAGCGTTTTCATTTGTCAGATGGTCACAGCTTGCTTGTATGTTAACATAATAAACTCTACAGTTCCTACACCAGCTTCCTTGGAGAACTGCATCATCCAAAATCCTGCAAACATACGAAATATAAAGGAAGAAATATAAGATATTTACTCTTTAAAAGGATGGGCCTATGAGCGCATAAAAGATTCCACTTCCATGCATATACCAGGGCAAGAGGCCAATGCCGTGGCATACCCGCGATGTCAGCAACAAGCACAGAGCAAGCAGCCGATGCTTTCATGCTTGCTAACTTATTGAGACCTTGGAATCTTTACCAAGACCCGTGAGATAATAACAAAAGAATGCATTAGAGGGAAAACATGAAGATATGGGGCACATTGGTAGCAAATAGTCATTACATTTTATCACTGTAGCTGTGGGATTTTTAGAAGTGGAAATTCACTGGGGTAGCTGCTAGCTAGGTAGAAAAAACACTATATAAGGCTTCGCTTCCGCACAATAAAGGGATCTCATTTGGCACCTTAAAACGAGGTCCGTGCCTCAATTGCTACAAGCCCATTAGAGTTACTTCCAATGATACGGATCTCCATCTGCTGGCTGTAACAAGAAGTTTTGTTTTTTACATATTAATCTGTTGTTCTGGTAATATCAGTGCATGGCTCTATAGTCCTGTTTCTCTCCAAGACTGTCATGTTATTATTGTATCAAAGAAGATGTTCATTAAGAATTTTGCAGGTCTTTTGAGTCTGAATGTGAAGATGTCAGCAGGATGACTGAATGACCACAGTCAGAGAGGAATTTTTTAGCAATGGCTGCATAGGCCTGAATGTTAGTTTATATGCAGCAATAAGAAAAATGTTGCCAGCTTTTGACATTTTATAATGTATCTCATAATAGATAGCGTCACTAAAACATCCAAATACAACAATTACTTGAGACTATCATGCCTTTTTTGCTTTTATCTTTTTTATTTTCTTTTCATTGTGGTTGCAGAAAAAAAGTCCTGGAAAAAATGTAAACCAAATGAACTTGAAATCTCCAAAAACATAATCTAAAGGGAATAATAAAGACAATATTATCTTAAATCTCTTTTTAAAACCT
Organism: Phaenicophaeus curvirostris; assembly: GCF_032191515.1. NCBI lineage: Eukaryota > Metazoa > Chordata > Aves > Cuculiformes > Cuculidae > Phaenicophaeus > Phaenicophaeus curvirostris. The sequence continues at coordinate 25,330,527 of NC_091396.1, read as the reverse complement.
AACCTCTCTTCTGTTCCCTGTCAAATAAAAATAGATAAATGAGTGATTAAGAAGGCTTGACCTGTGACATTCAAATGCTTGGAGTTTCTTGTTATCCCATATTAAAGTTTATTCCTTAAGTGCTATATAATGATGGGGCTTTTATGCCACTTTCAGAGTTTCTGGGTGAAGTTTTTTAAAAGGCTAAAATATATTTGCACTAGTCTGACTTTCCAGTGTACTTTGATTTCTTGTGATACTTTACAGCTAGTAGAATTCAACAGCTAAGTCTCAGATTAAGGATGGAGGGCAGTACATCAATTTTTAGAAAGACAGATTGCAGAGGTGTATTTTAGGTCCGTTTTCACAGACATGATCGAGTTCTGCCTGTCTAATGCATATCCAGGAAACGAAGCTATAAATCCTGTAGAGCATGAAAATGCTGGTGAAATCTATTTGCTGTGATTTACAGTGCAATACCAAAGTCTGTTTAACAGGAGAAAATAGGGACAATTTGGATTTTTTGTTTTGGATAGATCTCCAAGAAGTGCATCAAGAGTACTTTAACAATTCACCATGAGAATTTTGGTTTTGACAGCTCAGCTTGGCCTAAACAGTGTTCTTGATGTGGTTGCCTGTTATTTATAAGTGGCAAGTCTCTAATGATTTACTCAGCAGGTGTCAGCCACACAGCCTATCAATCACAGCTGGGCAGGCAACTTGCTCAGGTAGAAAAAGAAAAGAGAAAATGAAAATGCATTTCAATTTCCCAACCAGCAGCTTTCTCATGTAAAATCTGTAACTCTTAAATCCTAATTCCTGCACCCAGCCGCCACCACCAGAGCAGTGACAGTGCATTTTTCAGGTACCTACCAACTAGTTATAAAAGATAGAAAAGTGGGAATGCACTGCTCTTTTTTCATTCTTAAAATCATGAAACTAACAGTCTGGCTTCATAATCCACTCTCTGGAACTATCGCTTATCTCATTTTTTAAAAGATGTGGATGTGTTCCACTGTGTAAACTCTTATCTCCCACTGTGACCCCTGTTGCAGGATAATTGCTTGTTGCTGTATGAGTATTACAAATCCGATTGCAAGGATGAAGCTCAAATCTTCCTGCAAGGGATGTATTGGCCTCTCTTCCTGTAGCTTAAGGAGCACACCAACTGTTTATAACATAGAGGCAGTGAAGTATGAAACTTCTTAATTTTTCTGGGAGAACATAATGATATTACTTTTCAGCTAACAGCAACAGTATTTAAGCTCCCTTTCTGTATAAAGATGAAAAATGTTTACTAAAACTCAGATATTATTGTTAATATTAAAGAAATAAACTAGCTATAAATGATTAGTTTGAGGTTGAAAGCCCTAAAGAATGAGAAGCCTGAATCTTCAATGGAAGCATGGAGACACACAATTCTTGCTTGAAGAAACTATTCAATGATTCTTTTGTTTCTCAAAACTATTTATGAAGAATGAACTATAGCAGAATAGCTGGATGCTACATTTACCTGCCAGCAAGAACTACCCAGAAAAAATATACAAATTCTAACATTCACCTGAGACAAGAATATTTTAAATACATTTTCAGAAGAATATTAATTTGTGATGAGATGGCTGTAGTTCATTATTTGTTATTGTATTTGTTCTTTAGCTTCTCCTTTCAGAAGTTCTATTTATTTGAACTCAGATTAAAAATCGTATTTTGTGAGTAAATGTCCAGTCTGCTAATTTAAATGATGAACTGAAAGAGCCTGGCAAACTGGAAATAATTTATCAAGTGCAGAAATACAGATAATTTATAAACAGAGAGTGATGGATAAAACCAATCAGATAATTTCTAGAGTAAGTACTCTCCATAAGTTTCTTTCAGCTATCATGTTAATACTACTATCTTATTGGAAAGATATGTAATTTTAAGTAACTATGTGTATGAAAAAGTTTGTATATGTAATTTGAATTAACTTTTTTTCTGTACTGTCTCTGTTTTCAGTGAATAACTTCAACTTTTTCTGATCTGAATATACCAGCAAATCACTGAGTATACAGTAAGCTTTATAAATAAATTACAAATTGAGCATCCATGTATGATTTTATCTTCTTGGCTGTCAATTAATGCTTTCAAAATCTTCCTGATCCTTTCAGAAAGAAATGCAGAAACCAGTTTTTCTTTGCTACAGTATTGAAACTTAATTTAGTACCTTTCAACATCCAAACCACTAAATTTGATATAGAGAAGTGGAGACGTGAGAGGGATGTTATGTAAGGGTAAACATGCCAATATACTTAAAAGAACAGCAGTCCTCTAAGAATTAATAAGGGTTCTAGAGTAAAATAAAAGGATTTGTAGAAGCAAATACAGGGTAATACAGTTGTTCTATTTACTCATAACTGTGATAGTTCTTATGTGCATAAGAAATAATATACACATAAATTTTTACTGACTTTTGTTGAATGAAGTAGTTTACTTCAAATCTCTCTTGTTCATTTGGATCCATACCAAAACACCCCTAAACAGAATAATTATTTATATTGAGGAAATATACTTTCTATTCTATTATTTTTTGTTATTTTGTTAGAATTCATATTTTCTCTGGTAAAATGCTTATAAACTTCACTTTTATAAATCAGTCTTAGCACTTTGTAATAAAACTACAGTTACATTGTGTAAATGATCCTTAAAGTGATATCTCAAATAAAACCCTAGACTAAAACTAAAAATGACACTTCTGTAGGTACTTAAAGACTTCTGTGCCGGTATCCCAAAGACCAGAGTTTATTTCTTCTCAGAGATTATATATATTTCTATCTTCTATGCTGAGAATAATTCAGTATTGTTGAAAGTGTCAAACAAAAGAATTGTGATTAAAAAAGAAATATGACTCTATCCACTGCTTTTGTGGTTAAAGAAGAAATATGATTCTATACACTCCTTTTCAGCACAGCTCCCAGTTATAGGTCTGATTCAAAGTTACTGAGGTCAGTGGTAGCTGGTCTGTTGACCTCATGCTCCGTGAGAACAGTCAGGGGACCATGCAGGTACTTTGTTATTTTTCTCCTAAATGTTTCCTTTCTCACAGTTTGCCATTTCTGGTACATTTTATGGTAACAAGGGCAGATTTCTCTTTCATGACTTTCTTGCTGCCTCTGAGTTTAGCAGTCTGTGAAGTGCAGTTCCCCCATTCCTGACCATCCCATTCCTGGCCACCCCAAGGAGCTGTATTTGTCGCTCACTGAAGCCAGGGCTGATTCTCCTGTTGCTGTTTATCCACCAACAGAAAGAAAGAAAATAATCACCTCTGTAAATCTATATATGCGGTGTATGCAGTAAACTATAAAGCAGGGACCATACCTGTGAAATGATAGCTGGATGGCCAGGGCAATTTTGCTCTTTAAGCATGTTTGACAGATGGATATCCACAAGTGCTGAATTCTCATGAATGGAGGGCACACAGCAGACTCCTTGAAGTACTTCAAAGGAACAGATCATTTGCACTCCTTCCTAAGTAAAATAAGGTTGCTAAAACATATCTATTCTTTTCTGTTTGCAAACTATTTGAAGAGATTTATTGTATTCTAAATGTATTCTATATTCTAAATGCATGTCATTCTGGTTAGAGGTACTTTGGTATGGGTCTAAATAAACAAGAGAGAATTGAGGTAAACTGCTTTGCTCAACTAAAGTCAGTAAAAGTATGTGTATCTTATTTCTTATAAGCATAAGAACTGTTAAAGTCATGAATAGATACAACAGCAGTATTACCCTGTTCATTCATTCTAAATGCATGTCAGTTTACAGATCATTTCTCATCAACCGAGTGTGAATGTTTCATATGCAAAATGTAAGCAGTGTCATTGAGCACAAGATTCACTTTCTGGTACAATCTTTGGGAGTCCAGTTTAATATGGAAAAAACATTAATGTTGATTTCAAAATGAAGTTACTGAAAATATCCTTTAATGTTTTCTTTCCTCTTGCATTTTGCACTTAACATAAGTGATCTCATCACTGCTGGATTTGCAGAAAGTAGTGCTAAAGGGAAACTAATGGCAAAAAAAAGAGGAAAAAATTACAACAGAGTTCAGGGAAAAGTATTTTCATTATTATCTAGCATTGGTTTTCAGCAACGAATCAAAGCCTGCCAAGGTCAACCTGAATTTCTCATTGATTTATTGGACTTTCCTGCTTCCCTTTGTTTCACTAACACATTGTTTAATTTCTGGTCAGTATGAAGACTTCATGGCAAGACCAAGGTTCTTTTTTGTTTTGAACTGCAGTTGGTAATAAGCAGATGTACTAGGCATAAATGCACTCTGTTTTTGTAGAATTGGAGTGATGCCGTGTAAAATTTTAAAACGTGGTCAAAGGCATGTGTCACTTAATATGCAGTGATGACCCCAGTTTGTGCTCTGCTGTTGTGAATTGTTGGATTTTTTTTTTTAAACATCAAACAGTAAAAGAATAAAAGCTATGATTATCTTAACTGTAGTTGTTATCTCCTTAGTAGTCAAGAAGCCCCTCAGATTTAACTGTGGCTGCTGCAGGGATAACTTCATGGTTTATATAGGCCAGCAGACCCTCTGCAAGGCACACACCAAACGATTCTAGTAATGCAGCATCTACCTCTGTTTTTGTCAGCATATAATTTGCAGCATCTTTATTGATCAATTTGCAGCATATTAGTAACCTGATGAATGAACCAGCTACCCAGTTAAGTGGGGATGAATAGTTGATGTTTGGAACTACAACCAAAAATAAGCCATTTTTTCTCATCCAATCCCATTTATTCACAAAGCTCTCAGGAAATAAAGTATCTATAATTTTAAATAGAAAATTACGCTGTGTTCTCATAAAGGAAAAGTATTTTTCCTTTGTTTGTGGGGATAATATAACATGCCAGTGTAAGATTGAGGAAGTTACTATATTGTGTATTTCTTAATGGAAAGTGGATCTAGAAGACTCACCATATTAATTTTTTTCCACAATTTTTTTGTCAGTTTTAGTCAATATTTTATGATGTCAGGCCACTTACGTGTCACCCTAATGATCAGTCTCTGTCCACACAAGAACATAATAAAATAATCATTATTCTATTTTAGATATTCATTACATGGAAAGAGTATTCAACTGAGAGATCAAAGGAGTGAGAATGAAGTATTTTTTCTTGTAGTGACTTCTTGCTGTAGAGACAGTCATGGCAGTATACAGGTGCATTCCTTTTACAAAGGTTTAATCACACCTAGATCAACTAATTTAGCTTACAAGTTACCAACAAACAGCTGATGGAATATTAATCAAGAAATGCTTTTAATGCAGTAAGGTTCATGTTCACAGAAAGTATTTCTTCATAACCTTTTAATTCTAATGACTTCCAACTTAAATATTCAAATGTTTATCATCATCTAAAAAGTGAAGATTCACACATGAATATAGTGACTCCAACAGCACTATTTACTGTATTTAAATTTTCTGTTTATATAAATACACAGTAGGAGGGAAAGATATATAGAAGCTATTTAATTAATATTTTAGATCAACTTTATATCATATAGTAGTTTCAGATGTAGTACATGAACTGTGCATAGACAAGCTGGGATGGACTGAATTATAAGAATTGTAAGATGCTGTTGTTGCTCTTGCGTTTTACTAAATTTTGTACTTTGTAACGAAATTTCATTTGATCACTGACAGAAGAAAAGGTCCTTTTATTAGTTAGCCATGTAGAAGCAGTATCTTCAAGAAACATAATTGCAGGTGAGATGTTCACTGCAAAAATTTTATGTGTTTCTGAAAGAATGATTGGATTATTAAATCCATTATTTATATGACAGGATATGTGACAGTATTTGTCATTTACATTGTTTAATTTGAGATGGAGAAGTACCTTAGTTTTAAAAGAGTGGCCGATCAGTAGTTTAGTCAGTGACATTGTTTCTAATTCTTTCTGTGCTGCTGTTCTATTTCTTTACTTTTGAATATCATAGGTCCAAAGTAAAACCGGGGTCACGCAGAGACACTGGGGCCAATGAGAAAAGAAAGCAAGAATGCCTTACTGCTGAATGCTTTTGGAGCTGCCATATGGAGGCAAACAGGATATTTAAATCCACATACCTATACTGACTGTTTGTCCTGCCTCAAGAGCTTATTCTTCTGTAAAATTAATGAAGTGATTTTGATGAGTAGGAAGCTTTCAGAAAGGGAAGCAAGAAGAGTGACACTGTTTAAGGGAATCAAAATGTATCTTTTCTGTCCCTCTGAATGAGAATTTGAAGCTCATAGTTTATTTCTCAATGAGGTGCTATGATTTACAGAGTCAAATTTTGGAGCTGTTTTTTTTTTTTTAATTGATTAGGTTAAGCTACTAAAATGTCTCTGCAGCAATCTTATTTCTTCAGACACATCATTGATAATCACCAGGTAATTTATGCTAATGCAGAGAACATTTACAACTGTTCACTTCCATTACTAGCACTTACAGATATTTTGTCAGTCAGTTGAAAATACAAGCTGTACAACTGAATTCCTTAACTGTTTTAATTAGTACTGTTGCTGAGAAATGATGGCAAACAAAAGAATATATTTTTCAATGATTATTCATAATAAAAGTATCACTAAACAAAAAACATATCTATGGCTGCTGTAATACTTCAAAAAAAAGAGTTATCTTCAAAAAAACCCAATATATTAAAAACTGGCTCCTAGCTGACTGAACAGTGTTTTAAGAAAGTGTGCAGATATTTCTGCAACCAAATCCATTAGCTATCTTGATTTAAAAGCCTCTATCTAAAACCAGATTTTAGAGTAGAGTTCTCAAATAACTGGCCAATTGGAAATACTTCTTTTCTAAATCCCTTACAGGTTGGTTTCTGTCATGAATCAGTTTTTTACATATATGTATTAAGTTTCTATGCTTTTTTGTTATTTTTAATATAATTTCCATGGGAAGAAAAATGTTAGGGATATTAGAACTAAGAAGAACAAACCCCCAAAACTTAAATCAGAAGATCATCCACATACTTTTGCTGTTGAATTTATAGAAGAAAAAATCAGCTTTGGGAACAAACAGTATGGAGGCAAACCATAATCTAGCATTTGACTTTCAAAAGTTAAGAAACAAAAAAAAAGATGAAGTTTATAATTCTTGCTATTTACTTTGTTTAGCTCGCATAATGTTAACTTATGGACAACATTCAAAAAGTCTTTTTGACCATGAATACTTTTGACCAATAGTGGATTGCACAAAAGATGCAATCAGATACAAACTGGGCCAGATCATCAAGCAGCTATAGCTACAATAACACCTGCCAGCTCAATGTTCTGCCCAATATCTTGATCTAATTGAAATAAAAAATCTCTAATTAAATTTAATAGAGGCTATTTCCTTTTATGTAAGATTGTAACCATAAATAAATTAAATTAGATGAAAGGTTTTCTTCTTCAGAACAAGGGATATTTAAGTCATGCAGCATTAGAAGAAATGTAGACAGATGTTTTTTATTAAGTTACTTAAACTGAGAATTTCTGGCAAAGGAAGTTTTGCTATTTGGAAAATGAAAGCAGAGTATGGATAGTACTAGTTCAGTTACTTTAAATAAATGTGGAGTATATTCAAATATATGAACTGGATGTATACTTTTACTTCTATTTCAATAGAAAAGAGGTAGTAAGATATTATTTTCAAATTGTATGCAATGTGTGTTGAGGGCTCCTAAAGTGTAGTGCACTATTACATTTGTTTTAAACTCATGTGAGCAATATTAATATGAAACATCAAGGATTTTTCTCTGAGGCTTTCATAAGATATGGGCAAGGGTGTATATTTTGTGAAGCTGCATACAGGACTTGTTTCTGAATAGTACTGTAAATTATCACCTAGGTACAATGCTTGTTACGTAATATTAAATTGTCACAGTCTGCAACAGGAATATTTTGTTCTACATTCTCTTATATATTGTCTGTTGCAAATTCTTGATTTAAAATACGCAACAAATACTATACAATACTTGAAACACTTTTCTTATCTGCTTAATACCTACAGTATACTCTGTTGAGCACATTGCTAGAAGAGGAGGACAAACCCCATTTTATTATCCTCTGAGTTTGTATAAAATGCAGACCTGAGAGTGTGGTCAGTGAGTTTAATGCTGAGCATGGAAACATCCTGTGAGAATGGTAGCACTTGGGGCCTTCATTTACAGTTAGACATCCAAGAGATAAGGAAGTTGGTCAGACAAAAGACACTCACTGGTTCTTCTGTGAAATAGGTGCTGCTTTACTTTTGCCTACCCAATCATCCTTTTGCTATGATTTATTTGGAATTCAGATCTCCTGGGTCTGGTAAGTTTTACAACTAATTGTTAATACTTAGTGATATTTTTTCTGTTTTTTTTTTGTTTCTTTGGATTTTTTATTTATTTACTTCTCAGGCATTTTCTAACCTCTATGGAAAGGCTGAAGAACTTAAGATACTGTAAACAACCCTAAACAGAATGTCTAAATGTAAATGTACAGATGATCATTGTGAAAAATTTCAACCTCAGAGACATATATGTTGAATCAAGATATATATTGTCATTAACATTCATTCCTTTTCATTCTTTAATATTGCATGTGTGCCATGACATGTATAACGCTTGACTATGAAATCCTATCACTCCTGCTACACTAAATTAAAGTTATGGCTACCTAATATTTCTGAAAATAAGGACAAATTATTGTCCTCTAGAAGGAAGGGGTTGATAAAATCAGAAAGGTGATTATTTTAGGAACTGCAGAATAGAATATGAAGCACTACACACACATAAGGCAATTATGTATGGAGGCTTCCGGGGAAGAGCTGAGACATAAGTAAACCCAAGACAGATTATAAATGATCAGAATGGATAAGAATATTAGACGTGCAAACCATTACTTTGGGATAAAAGTTGTATGCTTTTTCCACCTGTAAAATAATAAAAAAAAGAAAGTTGACAGTATTCTTCACATTTTTTGATGGATGTCTTACAGCCATAAATGCTCCTCTATGGAAGAAAGCACTTTGCATAGCACAGACAAAGGCAAATTCTCAATACTGAAGCTTTATACATATGTACTTCCTGTATTGGCACCTTAGTTTGTGATCTATAGCAAAATTAGGAAGAAATTCTGACATTTTTAGTAAGAAAAGATTTTTTTTCTGAATTCAGGACCTTCAGTGTCTTTAGAATTAGCAAAACCAAATAACTCCCCTCACTCTTATGACGTATCATCATAGTAGATACTATCTGATACAAGGTAGGTACGTTATTAGATAGGATTGAACTACAGCAGGGAGAAGAGGCTGCACGGTTAGTGGATGAGATGTACTGGTCAGTGCTACGTGCAAGAAGAGGTAAAAGAGATGCCTAAAGTAAATGTGGTGCGCTACTACCAGCAGGTACCAATGTTCAACCACTGGCTGCCCAAGAAAAGAATGTACGCTCACTTTTAGATGGTTAAACATAGCTGATGCATTCCAATTTGAATGCATATCTTGTCAGTCCAATTGAAATTTGTTTTTTATCAATTTTGAAAAATTGTGATTTTATTTTGCTCTTTCTTAACAGCATACACTGAAATAGGAATGACTGAGGAGATGTTTATGTCAGATTTAAACATCTAAAATATAGCTTCACTGTCTACTCTGGATTCTAATGATAGCATGAAATCTTGAAATCTTATAAATTATTCTTATGATAATTTGGTCCAAACTTTTGGTTTGATGATGAAAATGATTTTATTTTATTCTCATGATGTCTGGCTCCTATTATATCACCATTTATTATTTTTCACACTAGAAGCTGTAAGAAAAGCAGCAAAAGGCATAGAAGAACATGGAATGCAGCTTCACATCAGAGAATTTATTATGGTGTACTATTAAACAGGTAAATCATCCAAAACAATATTTCAATGATTTAGAAAAATTATGCAAGAATGGATTCTGTAAAATGTAAACAATGGAAGGCAGTCAAGATTTCTTTACAATTCTTCCTGTTAATCTCTGGACTATAACTGTTTACTTCAAATTGTATCACTTCTCTCTACTTGTAGGAGCATTCTTACAAGGGCCACAAATTATGATTTTTTTTTTAATTGCATAATTTCAGGGATGTGATTTGTGAGACAAACTTCTCACTGTCATAGAGACTCAGCTCACAATATCTCTGAAGCCCAGGAAGATGTAAGGCTGGAGTTGGTGTTGCTGTCAGAATAACAAGGCAGTTGGTATTTCTTTCTGAGTAATTATTCTACCTTGTTCACTTACAGCAATTGCTATTGTCCGTGGCTTGTAAAGAGCTTGGGAGTTTTCTCTGAATATTTCTATGTTCCATTGTCAATGTGACCAAATTATTTTGAATCATGGTAGTCTTTATCTAACATTAAAGTTACTGTGCCTTTGTAACTGGAAAATTGTTGCTATGTTATCCATTATGCAGCATTCCTTCAGGAGGATAATAAATGCCACTGTCTTAAAAATAGGATTTATTTTCTGTCCCTATCATTGGACTATACAGGACTTCCTCTATAAGTAAAAGATGTAGCTCAAATATCTTCTGTCCTTTTTCTCTTCCCAGAAGGTTTTGTCATGTCTTTTTGTTTGCTTACTCTCAGATTTTAAGGTATGACATTAAGCATGAAAATAGGAGTACTGCTGGAGATTGAAGGCAGAAAAAAGTTAAAAAGTTAAACCTTCATTTAAATATATTAACAATTTCAATTTTTTCAAGATATTTCAGGTAGCTTTTTAACTCAGGCACGATCATCAGTGTTATTGGTGTTTTGGGTTTTTTTGTCTATTTGGTACTTGCTAATGACTCCTAGCTAGCATTTCTGCCATTCTGCAGTGGTATTTTGCACTTACTTGCTTTTTATGTAAGGACTTCAAAGCACTTTAGAAAATAATAAATGTTACATGCATTTTGTAGGTACGTTTAGAGACTGAGTCTTTACTTATATTTGTTGTGTCTCAAACATTTTCTGAAGGTGTGTGCCTGAGGAGCTTTTCTGTGGCTCCTGGTTGGCAATGAGATGGGAGGTGTAGAAGCAGGCGTTACTCCCCACACCCACCCCCCACCCCAGATAATAGGGCATGGACTTGCCCTGTAAATAGTGCCTGCCAAGAAGGCACAATGCACCTGGACTGAAGATGAACTAGTAGACCATATGTTCCTGAAGAAGTGCTGATGGAGGAATTACTGCCGGATGCATCATGTGTTTCTGAAAACCACTGTTCTCCCCTGGAGTGGTGACTATTTTTCTTTTCCCCTGCTACCCTCTTTCACTTTCTTACTTACCTTACTGTACCTTCTTTTTCTTCTTGACACTACAGTGTATTGGATCGAATCCAGTTTGTTTTGTAGTTTGTTTAGTGACCTTAACTGTGTTCATGGTATCTGAGGGAATGGCCTCAAGCTCCACCAGGGGAGGTTCAGGCTGGACATCAGAAAAAAATTTTTCACAGAAGGGGTCATTGGGCACTGGCCGAGGCTGCCCAGGGAGGTGGTTGAGTCACCTTCCCTGGAGGTGTTTAAGAGACGGGTGGATGAGGTGCTGAGGAACATGGTTTAGTGTTTGATAGGAATGGTTGGACTCGATGATCCGGTGGGTCTCTTCCAACCTGGTTATTCTATGATTCTATGATTCTATGATTCTATGATTGTGACCTGAACAGATAGGGGTCAGTTTTTGCAACTTTGAGAAGCTGTGACTTGAAATGCCTACAGTATCTGTTTTGTGATTCTGGCTGTGACCAAAATAAATATTGCATTTGAATTTACCCTGGGAGATTTGTTGGTCTCTGATTTCCCATGCAGATACTGAAAGAACCCTTTTCACTTTCCCTATTCAACTGTGTAGGCTGAGGTGGGCCCTAACACTACTCATGTCAGGAGTGCGGTGTAATAGTAAGAAAATCAAAGGAGTGAGAGAACGAATGATTGGATCAAGGACTCCAAGCAATTCAATAGCAGGGAAAAAAGGTCAATTTAAAAATCCCAACTCCCATTGTATTTCAAAGGCAAAATACAAGGCTATAGAGAGATTGTGTGTAAGCTCAGAAAACAGATATGGCAGGCAATGTTAAATTAATGAAAAAGAACCACAAGTATCTATTGAAACCTATAATTTTGAATGCAGGCAATTCACTATGAATAATATAAAAAAACCCCTTACCATTGCCACTAAATGCTAAAACTTATTCGTTTGAGGCTTTTTGAAATGGCATTTTTTGTTTGAAACTTGCCTGTCTAATCACTGATAATTTTCTCACAAGTTGTAAATTAGATAATATCTCCAATCCCATTTTGAAGTTTCTTGATTTCTAGCTTCTGTGCTAATCTCCTCCTTTCTTCCCTTTGCTTTATTTGCTCACACTGCCACTCAGTTTCTCAATCTGTCTGTTATCCAGAAGCTGATGTAGAGATGTCAGTACACCTCTGACTCCCCAAAGACTTCTGACAGGAGACATTAGGTCCTGTTGAGTACCTCTCAAACCTGACAGTGATGTAGGCAGTACTGCCATCATTCTTCTGCTGTCAGGGACAATAATATGCAGGTAAATTATAACTGCTATAAAATTACTTTTTTTTAACCTAGACATCTATAATTTGACATTAAGAAACTTCAGTTGCACAAGGCTGGAACTTCATATAGCAGTAGAATTCTCAAGAGATAATATAATATGAGAAACAATCAATCAGCTACATAATGAGCAAAATTGTGTACTGTGAAGTTCTGTAACAGCAGTGTGAAATACACACGTGTCTCCTGACAGCATCTTGCTCCTGCAAAGACTTGATGTATACTGATCTTCTCAACATTTCTTTGTTGTTCCTGGATTAGGGTGGATCATCCCATTTAAAAAATGTTTGAACTTACAGTACATGCTGTCAGAAATATTTTCAGACCAATAAATATTAGGCAACACTTTCTCTGTCTCTACCTTATACCTTTTACTTCAGCATTTGACTCACTGAAATTACATTAACAAATTACTTAAGTGGAATTACCCTTTAATGCCTATTAATCGAACAACCCCAGGAAAATGGGCCATTCTTTGTACAGTTTTCAAAATCTGTGGAAGCTGTCCTTGTAACAAATGTGGCTGAATCACTGCTGTGAACCTCAAACTGCTAAGGACACTTGATAATGAAAATCCTACACATTCAGGAATCGATGGTGTCCACTCTTTCTCTACAGGACTCTTGGAGCCTGATTTAAACAATGCAGGTCAAATATTCCTTATAGCTAATTTAGCATGCCCTGGTGCCTCCTGTGGATTTCAGCTCAAACATGTTGGTGTACCTCAAAAGGAGAGGTAGTACAGTCTCTGTGGAAGTGAGATGCTAACACTCATATCTAATTCTTCTTTGAAAAAAGCAGTTCTATTTTTAGATTACAGCAGAAATTACTGTCCTGTAGGAAAGCCTTACTGTGGAGTCTTAAATATCTTGGCACTGGAGAAATGTCATTGATTTATTTGTTTAAATCATTCTAAGGTTGTTGGCTTGTTGACATTGCTCATGTGAACATATCTTTCTACCTGAATATATAAGGTTCTAATCACTATCATATATTTGTGCTTTTAGAACATGTATGGTGAATTCTAGGCACAGATAGATTAAATGTGTTGAGTGGAGCAGATATTTCAGAAAATGAATTCATTTTATTTAAAATCATGCAACCTATGCAAAATATTCAAGATAATGAGAACCTAAGTAGATTCTTTAGTCTAGTCACATTCAAAGCACTGGAAGGAAACACAATTTTACTGCTGTTCATAAGTGCCTTCCAATCAAAATATCTGTGCTTGATTACCAATACACAGGACTCTTGGCTTGCTCACTGTAGAGCTGTAGAACAGAAGCTAAGCCATCCTCCTGTGTGTCTGCTGGGATGTGCTGGTGATTTCTCATTACACTGCTCTGTGAACATTGTCCCTGCCCTAAGAACTCCTTTAAGTTTTCCCAGCAGTCTCAGAAATATAAAAAGATACTAGCTCCTGCCAGCTGCTTCCTTTTGCCTGAAGAAATAACCCTGTAGGCAAAATCCACAATGGTCTCAACAAACAGAAGGTGGGTTTTATTGTGTCAGTGTCTGTATCCTGAAACAACTTAAAAAGCCTCTCCCATGTGAGGTAAAGCACTTTATACACAGCCCACAGAGATTATGCTTTTAAAAACTCTGAAGAAAATCCAGGAGGCTAAAGGAACTTGCTGATCACCAAACAAATTTTTCATCTCACCTCACGTATATATATCATCATATGCAATGCTGGAGCTAACTACACTGGGAGTTCAGCTGAGTGTCTGGCATCAGCGGTGACTATTGAACACATCCTTGTAAGCCTTCAGGGCCAGGTTGAATGGGGCCTTGAACAGACTGATCTAGTGGGATATGTCCCTGACCATGGCAGGGGGGTTGGAATTAGATGATCCCTAAGGTCCCTTCCAGCTAAAACCATTCTATGATTCTATGATCTATGACTGCAATCATTTGATTTGACCTCTTATCCAGCCATAGAATTTCCTGCAATTATCTTTGTGTGTAAACAAGCCCTTGCTTTAAATCTGACTTTTTTTCTGGATTAATGCTTCTGAAGCAACATGTGAAATGAAAAGCAGAATGAGTGTGATTGGCATGGGGATGTATGTACTTAACAAAAAGAGAATTAAGATATTTAACAAGTAGTACATATGCAAGGAATCATGTCTGAGTTCATAGCAAAATGCCAAAAGCTGATTCTTACATCTGACAGTTTTTACAGTACTGCAACTATACTTTGCTCAGAATAAAGGGACTCCTGATTTATAGGGGCATGGTCATGTTCATGTCTGAATTGCAGTGCAGCTTGTGCTCTTAAAGCATTTGCCTTGTTTTGGAAGGATCATACCAGCAATATACTTAAATTTGAGTTTCAGGGATTTATTGTCTGCTTATTAAAAGTAAGCTTTAGTTTTGCTCTGGTGTAGCTGAAGTATTAAGCAAGATACCCCATTTCTCTTGCTGCCCATTCCCTCTCTCATCTGAATGCTATGATGACTTATTTCCTGGATAAAACAATTTCTCATCCTCTTCCCATTTCCCATAAGTTCCTGTGGGTTTACAGTATGATTTTTTTTTCTCATTTAGTTTGTAGAGTTATTTGCACAAAATGCTATTCACCTCAAGCCTCAAAAACTGACCTTAAGTGTTTCTGTAATACAGATGGTAGATAAATATCTAGAACCTTCTGAGCTATATGTTCACCTCATATTACCATTTGGTGTGATTGTAAACTTATATTTAATTCTCCTTATTAGAAAGTATTGTCCCCCTTCACCAGGAAATGTCTGGACATGTCTGAGAAGCAATGCCTGAGCAGCTGCCACTATATTCTTCCTGCAATAAGGTAGGAGCCTGAAAAGATGGCAAAGCCCCTGAACTACAAGAGATGTTACTCATACAGAATGGTGACAGAGATGCATGTTCCCAAGGATGACATTAGTCAGAATTAATGGCAGTGAATAATTTTGCCTTAATGTGCTATCATCACTCAGGATCCTAAGAAACTAGACAGTTTAATTGGATATCTGTTAATGAAAGAAGATTTCTTCTCATTCACCTAAGTTTAATTCCAGATTCTGTCAAATAAATATGCTGCCACAGTATTAGCAATTTAGTTCCTGTTTGGATAAAGAGGAAAACGTAGTGCTTGAAATATTGAACTTCGAATTCAGTACCCCAAGTATTAATCTTATTTCACTACCCACAGTGCTTTAATTCACTTTGCTTTAGATTAAGAATGAAATTTAAAAAAATTAAAGTTAGCCCAGTTAACATTTTTTATCTTTTGGGACAAAACATATTCACATTGCCAGTCTGAAAATCAGTTATTGCTATTATAAATTTCTAAAGCATTTACGTGCATTAACTTGAAAAATGAAGTTGTAATATGGGCATGTAATCAGTTTATTTCAGTGCGTTGTTCAGTATCCTTTTAAAGTAGGAATAAGAAATAGTTTCATAAGATCTATTAAAGACCATGAGATGTTTTGGTCCTGATCAAGCTTAGATTTACTTTTAACTATAAGTAACGGAGTGATCCAGTGAAACCACAGTAATGATGTCCACATAAGCAGAAAAGTTATTACTTTGGTTAGTAAATAATTCTAGAATAAAATTTTAATGTCAGAGATTTTTAGTTTGCTAAACTTAAGTATTTACAAAATGATTCATATAAATTGTCCTGTATTTGCTTATTATCTTGAGTGATAAATGGCACACATGATTGCACATTAATTAAATTACCTGCAATATTAAGTCAGCTGAGGAATGGTAGCTCTGTTTAAATTAATGTATTTATATCAATTTCAAATATAGAATTCTGTCTCCACTGAGATCAAGGGATTTTTTTTTTATTTGTCTCTGATCTTTGTTCATTAGCAGTATTTGTATTTCAGCTGAAAAGCTGTGCCTGGGATAGCAGAGAATGGGTGTTTTTAGACCACCCCTACTCCCTGGCTGCTCTTTGTAATGATAGCCAAGTCAATTTACAGGGATGTTGTTATCCAAGAGGGATAAAGTGCATCCTGCATTAGTACAAATGCCTTAGCCTCTACATTCACTTTGGAATGAGGCCTTCAGCAGCCTGATTTAGTGGGAGTTGACCCTGCCTATGGCAGGGGGGTTAGAACTAGATGATCTTTGAGGTCCCTTCCAACTCAAACCACTGTATGATTCTATGATTCTATGATTGCTGGTAAGGGCAGTAAATACTGGTTTTGTGAACAGCTTAAGGGCATTCTGCAGCAGGCATTGGTCAGACTTACCTACCATCAACTCAGGGAGAATGGGCAGAGCTGGGAACAGAATCACTATTTCATCCTCTCCCATTTCTCTGCTCTGGATAGTTGGAAAGGAAAAACAATCAAGGCTAGGTCTGGCAACAAACATGTTTTTCATTTTTCATAGGCTACACTGTATTTAATCTGAGATATTTCAAAGGCACATATGCTTGGTTGTATTCAAGCACCTCAAATCATTTGGAATGAGTACAACAGAACAATAAATATATTTGAAAATTTAATATAGACATTCTTTGATTTTGCTTGTGTGTCCTGCAATATTTCATAAAAACCAGGACTGCTGAAACATTTACTTATTACAGCATCTGAGGAGACATTCTTTAATTTGTAAGAGGAATAGGTTACATATGTTTACTACATCATTTGTCATTCTTGCTGTGATTGTTGAGAAGGACTGGATTGTTGGTTTTTTCATTTCACAGCAGCAATACAGTTTAATTCCCTTGTACAAAATGCATTCTCTTTGTATAACTGTTTCTTCGTATGTCGACAGAGTAAATTACTATATTAATAGAAAAAATTGTGTGTGGTACTATTTTGTTACTATTGTACAGAATAATTAGCACACAAGGTAAAGGCCAGCAAAAGTGTCAGATGCAAAAATTGAGAAAAATGGTTGATATATCTTTTTTTGACCAATTTCACACCAGCATCACCAAAAGAAATATGCTGGCTAAATAACAGAGTAAGAGACTTTCAGGACTGATTCCCTTAATGATGGTTTTCAGCGGATTGTATTTACTGTCTCTCCATGTAAGATGATTTTAGTCTTCTGTAGACATGTTTTGGTTTGTCCATTATCAACTATTTATAAAGTTAATTTTTAGGGACAGAAATAACAATGATGGAAAACAGCAGTTTGGTAGGCAGTTTGTTTTAGAGATTTTCAGGGTTTTTTGCTAGCATTAGGGGGTAGTCAAACCCCCCTTCACTCCGCATATATGTACTTCTGATGTAACTCAAAGTTACAGAACTGGGCTAACTTTGTTTAAGATATGGCAAAGCTTTCTATTCCATTCAAAATGTAGACTCAAATGCTCTTTTTTTTTCCTTAAAGGATAAAAATTAATCTTTCACCCTTTCTTTGCATTAATCAGCTGTATCATTCTTCGACCAGGAAAATGCTGTGTAAGTCCTATTCCAAAAAGATATATGGTTCAGCATGATTTTTCCAAGTATATATCTGGAGATGACCATAGAAAATTTAGGGTTCTCATGCCAACCCAGATGAACATACATGGTCAGTTTATACAATATTCAGCTGCACTTACATCTGTTCTTAGTCTTTAGTCTTTAAAAATACCAATCTGGTGATCTGTAACAAACTTTCCACTTGCTTTTTAATATTTAATTTTGAGAAATCATAGGAAATGTTATCTTAGGATCAGCAGGGGACCACGTGTATAGTTATATATTACTTATGTGGTATACATAGACCACTTAATATAGATTAAGTACTGTGTATATATGAATATGGCAGTCTGCTTTAGAGGACAAGGTTAATATAATGTGTCTGTGAATCTGAGACATCTGGCTTCAGCAACAGGAATTGCCCCATGGTCCTGTTTTCTTTGGCAGCATAAGTGAAACCTTCGACAATACACCTCCTGTTGTTACTTCCAGCCCTAGAAACAGCTAGTTAATAATAAAGAAGTTGATCTTTGAGATCAGTGCTCATTATATTTTGCAGACCTTAATAAAGGCCCAGGTGATCTGTTTATCTACAAAATTGCTGCTTTCACTATGTGGATGAATTCCTGTAAATGAAGGAAGATAATAAAGATGAAGGTTTTGATTTGACCAATGTATGGCATCTGCCTTGCTCTAAGAGATTCTGTGGAAAATTCAGTCCAAAAATCTGGAAACACAGACTCTAGATTTCCTTGTGCTGAATTAAATTAGATACATAAGCTTTAGCAGTTTTTAATTAATTTAAACTGTTTACAATTTTTAGCAAAATTTTCTTATATTGCCTTATTAATCTTACTTCTATTCAAATTCTGAAAATAATAATAAATTAGCAAGTTTGTTAAAAGGTTTAGTGGATAAGTGATCATACCATGATTCTTTCAATTTGCTACAAGTAATCATGCAATCAAGTGAAGTTATTGTATAGACATTTATAAAATTTGGGGTAAGAATAGATACGTCACTGGGACATTCTATGGAATAAAATATTTTTTTTCTGAAAGGATCTGCAGCAACCACTAATTTGGATTTTCTCTCTTTTGTGCATAGTTTCTGCAGTTCTTTAACCCTTGCAATTCCTTGTAAGGCTGGATTGTATATACCAGCTGTTGTCATGATTTAATAGCAGCCCAACGGAAAGTAAAAAAGATCAACAGCGCAAGCAAAGAAGTCTTCATTTCCAAAGTATTTTTCATCAGAGTGGTAGGTAGAAATTCCCAGTTAGCTCTGTGAAATTGACTTAAACTTGCGTTATAAGAAATAAGCAAAGACAGGAGATCTGCACAAAATGCACAGCCTCACAGTACTAAAACTTCACAGTTATTTTTTGTCTTCAAGTCGTGAGGTCCTAGTGAGAAGGCTTTATGGCAGGATTACAGTAAGAACTTCTGAAGGCATTGAGGAAGGTCAAAACAGCCCTGTGACCCCTTGAAAAGGGGACATAAAGCAGCTTTAATGCACTGATGGTGTCCAGCTGTGTAGTTGGTTTGGGAATAGGTTTTCTATACGAATAGAAAACTTTATTTTCAAAGATTTTTCAGAAAGGGGAACAGAACAGATCTTGGAATGGTTTTGATAAGATAAAGACTTTTTTTTTTAGTCTCTCCCCTCAAAGCTTTCTTCAAGTCCAGTGCCAGCCTGGGGACGAATCTGACAGCCTGGGCTGCAGTCAGCCAGGCAGGCCTGATTTTGCCTTGACATTGGCTCTTTACTGGCAAGACTTTCTTGAACTTAGTGTTATCTATTTGAATGCTAGTTAGAGTGATGCCTGACACCTCAATTGTGCATATAAAGCTGCATCAAACTCTCTGGGAAACCCTGAATACTTAATTGGATGTGTTTTGATCTATAAAAGTTATTTCTTGTTGCAGAAGGTAGGAAGTAAACACACAGGCATGTTTAGCATAACCAGTGTCATGACAAACTAACAAAGATTTAGAAAAAGTATTTCCCATAAGGGTAAGCAAACAAATAAATAGATATTTGGTGTAGTACTATTTCTTAGTGGAAAAGTGGCAGTGCCAGATCCTGCAAGACCTAATTCCCATTGACAGAAATTCTTTTATCTATTACAATATTTCAAATACCCGTATAAATTTGAAGGAGTTCATGCATACACATCATGGAAAACAAATGAACTTGTGTTTAGAATGTAAATTCTTCAAGTGCATCACTTATTATTTCTATTTATAGTCTACACATGAGTTGTGCCTAAAAACCCTGCCAAGAACTGATGCCCCCTTGCATTCTATCATTATTCACAGTAGAAATGGTCCTTTCTGTATAGTCCTGATGTGATGAAATGTGTCCAGCAATAAAGCTAGAAAATCAAATATAGTGCTCTCTTTGACTCCGCCCCATAACTGTGGTCAAAGCTGTGTGCTATTTAGATCAGCTCTGAAATGCAGCATCAGAAATGTTTATTAGTATGGTTATGATGATTATTATATCTGAATATGTTATATATATCTGAATATATATTATTACAACTCTTGTGCCTGTTGTATAAGCTTCTTGGCATGTTTAACATTTTAAAGGCATCATTCACATTGACTGCAGAAATCCACTATGATTCCAGTAAAGGGAGAGGAAAAACAGAAGATAGTCAGGTTTGGATTTAAGTGCAGCATTATACAAAGAACTGGCAGAGTGGTGCTCATAAGAAATACACTTCCAAATTTTTATCTTAAAGTGAATAACAGTAAGTAGAAGGACACTTCAGTCTTGCTAAACCCAAACATTCAAAGACCAAAAGACAATCCCACAAAAATGTGGCTGATTTCAAGCCTTGGCTTGCTTTATTAATATCCCATTTTATTGCCCCTTTGAGACTTCAGTTCCATTTAAATTGTATTTCAAAGCTTTTCTCTGCAGCTAGAAGCTCTGAAGAAGATATCAGAAAGCACAGAAGAACACAGAAATACATAACAGCAGTAGGAGGTGGGAACATAACAGCAATATCTACAAGCATGACAGCTGGTATGACCAGGATGCAGAGTGATAAATCTAGATGGTAAAGACCCTGCTCTTGTCTCAAGTGGTTATGAAAGAAAACAGTGAAAACGTAGTACTGACTTAATTCTGTTTCCAGTAAAGTCTTGCTTCTTGAAATAAGTTTTTAATGCTATATTCCCTCTAGTTTTAAAAGTTTCAGGTGATGGCTCTTAGAAGTGGAAAACCATTCTATTTCAACTTTACTAATTTGCATAGTTGCATATTTTTTCTGTATCTGACTTATAGCAGCACATTTTCAGGTGTTTTCTCACAGATACAATATTTACGACTGGCACTTTGAAAAAAGATAAGTAAGGTTGTGGCATATACTTTGTGTTGCATTCTAAAACTTTCAGTTCTCAGAAGACTGTTCCTAAGCACTGTCTAAAAATCAAGGCTTGGAGAAATCTCACAGATAATAGCCACATTAGAAAACATTGATCTCTGCTGTTAAAAATGTCTTCTTTCTATTTAATGTTTGAGACGCTACAAAGGGAAAGGAACAAGTACTAAATAGAATAGAAGGTTAATTCAGAGTATATTCAAATAAAGAAAATGTGAAGGTCTTAAGACTGTTTCTGTCATGCCATTGAGGGACATAATTGAACTACAGCAATTCAATCAGTATCGTCTTTACTTAAACAAGAACTCAGAAGGAGCCAAAACAGAAAAAATTCATTTGAAGAAATTGTGCAAAATATCTATTAATTACCACCAGCAAAAAAAAAAAAAAAAAAAAAGGTGTGATATTTGACTGTAAATCCAATGGAAATTAGTGGGAATCAAATCCAACACTAGATTTTGGGAAGAATTAAGCTATCCATCATAGAATAGAATCATAGAATCATTAGGTTGGAAAAGACCTTAGAGATTATCAAGCCCAACCATACCTCTCTACTAGTAAATCATGTTCCCAAGCACCTCATCTACCCACCTTTAAGCACCTCCAGGAATGGTGACTTAACCACTTCCCTGGGAAGCCTGTCCCAGTGCTTGATAACCCTTTCTGTGAAGCAGTTTTTCTTAATGTCACTTAGCAGAAGAGACCAACACCCACCTCTCTGCAACCTTCTTCTAGGTAGTTGTGGAGAGCAATAAAGTCTCCCCTCACCCTCCTCTTCTCCAGGCTGAACAATTTGAGTTCCCTCAGCCGCTCCTCATAAGACTTTTCTACAGCCCCTTCACCAGTTTCATCACTCTTGTCTGGACACACTCCAGTACCTCAATGTCTTATAGTGAGGTGTGGCATATTGAGGCATGGACTCTGAGTGTTGATCAAAGACCTTTATTAAGCAAAAGCAATCCCTTTTATACCCCTGCCTCACTGAAGCAGTGCTTTTCCACTTGCCCAAATAGCTCAGTTATGCTTTCTTGTTTTCCAGCCTTGCAAAGTCTGTTTTTAGCACAATTATCTACAGCTTTCAGCAAGAACCAAGGTCCTGCGTATCTTTATTGCTTTCGATTAACAAATCACCACCTGGCCCCCCAGCGAGGGTTCCAGAACTGAACACAGTATTCAAGGTGCAGCCTCACCATTGCAGAGTACAGGGGGAGAATCACTTCCCTGGTCTTGCTGGCCACACCACTTCTGATATAAGCCAAGATGCTGTCGGCCTTCTTGGCCACCTAAGCACACTGCTGGCTCATGTTGAGTCAGCTGTCAACCAACACCCCAGGTCTTTCTCTGCCAGGCAGCTTTCAAGCCATTCTTCCCTAAGCATGTAGCGCTACATGGGGGTTTTGTGTCGTAAGTGCAGGACTCTGCACATGGCCTTGTTAAACCTCATCCCCTTGGCTTCAGTCCACTGTTGAGATACCTCTGTAGAGCCTCCCTCCAGCAGATCAACACTTCCTCCCTGTTAATGTTATCCACAAATTTGCTAAGGGTGCATTCAATCCCCTCATCCTGGTCATTGATAAAGATATTGAACAGGACTGGACCCAGCACTGAGCCCTTGGGAACACCACTTGTAACTGCCCCTCCAGCTGGAGTTAACTCCATTTACCATGATTGTTTGTGTCCGGCCATCAACGGAGTTTTTAACTGCATCACAGGGTATGCCTGTCCAGGCCAGTGGTAGCCAGTTTCTCAAGTAGGATAAAGTGAGATATTGTGTCAAAGGCTTTACTAAAGTTCAGGTACACTACGCCCACAGCCTTTCCCTCATCGATCAAGCGGGTCACCATGTAATAGATGGCAATCAGGTTAGTTTCGCAGGATTTGCCTTTCATAAACACATGGTGAGTGGACCTGATCACCCAGTAGTCCCGCATGTGCTGTGAGATGGCATCCATCATCACAGAATCATAGAATCACAGATTCACTAGGTTGGAAAAGACCCCCAGGATCATTGAGTCCAACCATTCCTATCAACCTTAAAGCATGCCCCTCAGCACCTCATCCACCCGTCCCTTAAACACCTCCAGGGAAGGTGACTCAACCACCTCCCTGGGAAGCCTGTTCCAGTGCCCAACAAACGTTTCAGTAAAAATTTTTTTCTGATGTCCAGCCTGAACCTTCCCTGACAGAGCTTGAGGCCATTCCCTCTTGTACTGTCCCCTGGGAGAAGAGGCCAGCTCCCTCCTGTCTACAACCTCCTTTCAGGTAGTTATAGAGAGCAATAAGATCTCCCCTCAGCCTCCTCTTCCCTAGGCTAAGCAACCCCAGTTCCCTCAGCCACTCCTCGTAAGACTTGTTCTCCAGCTTTGTTGCTTTTCTCTGGACATGCTCCAGAGCCTCAACATCCTTCTTGTGGTGAGGGGCCCAGAAATGAACACAGTATTCAAGGTGCAGTCTCACCAGTGCTGAGTACAGAGGGAGAATAACCTCATGGACCTGCTGGCCACGCTGTTTCTGATCCAAGCCAAGATGCCATTGGCCTTCTTGGCCACCTGGGCACACTGCTGGCTCATGTTCAGTCGGCTGTCAACCAACACCCCCAGGTCTTTCTCCTCCAGGCAGCTTTCCAGCCAGACTTCTCCTAGTCTGTAGCACAGCACAGGGTTGTTGTGCCCCAAGTGAAGGACCCGTCATTTGGCCTTGTTAAACTTCATGCCATTGGACTCTGCCCAGTGGTCCAGCCTGTTCAGATCCCTTTGCAGAGCCTCCCTACCCTCCAGCAGATCCACGCTTCCACCCAGCTTAGTGTCGCCTGCAAACTTGCTAAGGGTGCACTCAATGCCTTCATCCAGGTCATTGATAAAGATGTTGAACAGGGCTGGACCCAGCACTGAGCCCTGGGGAGCCCCACTTGTAACTGGGCTCCAGCTGCATTTAACTCCAACCAGTTTTCCACCCAGGAGAGTTTGCACCTGTCCAGGCCAGAGGCTGACAGTTTCTCAAGCAGAATGCTATGAGAAACTGTGTCAAAGGCTTTACTGAAGTCCAGGAAGACTACATCCACAGCCTTTCCCATATCCAGTGATCGTGTCACTTTGTCATGGAAGGCGACCAGGTTTGTTTGGCAAGACCTGCCTTTTGTGAACCCGTGTTGACTGGGCCTGATCACCCGGTTCTCTTGCATGTGCTTCATGATAGCACTCAAGATCACCTGCTCCATGGCTTTCCCTGGCACTGAGGTCAGACTGACAGGCCTGTAGTTCCCTGGATCCTCCCTGCGACCCTTCTTGTAGTTGGGCACAACATTAGCCAGCCTCCAGTCCAGTGGAACTTCCTCAGTCTTCCAGGTTTGTTGGAATATGGTGGAAAGGGTTTTGGCAAGCATATCCACCAGCTCCTTCAATACCCTTGGATGAATCCCATCTGGCCCCATAGACTTGTGAGTGTCTATCTGGGCAAGCAAGTCTCTAACCGCCTCCTCTTGGATCATGGGAGCCTTATTCTGCTACTCTAACTCGTGGGTTATGCAGAGGGAACAACTTTCTTTACAATTAAAGACTGAGGCAGAGAAGGCATTAAGTACCTCAGCCTTGTCCTCATCCCCTGTCACTGTTGTTCCTTCTGCATCCAATAGGGACTGTATATTCTCCCTAGTCCTCCTTTTATTGTTAATATATTTATAGAAAATTATTTTTTTATCTTTCACAGACTTAGCCAATCTAATTTCTAGTTGGGCCTTAGCCCTCCTGATTTTTTCCCTGCATGATCTCACTTCCCTCCTGTAGTCCACCCAAGACGCATGTCCATTATTCCAAAGCTATATTTCTCTTCTTTTTGATATCTCTCAAGATCTCCCAGTTCCACCAAGCTGTTTTTTTCCTCTGCCGTCTCTTTTTCCAGAACATGGGGATGGCTTTCTCCTGAGCTGCTAGGATTTCCTTTTTGAAGAGCTCCCAGCTCTCGTGGGCTCCCTTGCCCTTAAGGACTGTCTCCCATGGGACTTTGCCAACCAGCCTTCTGAACAGTCTGAAGTCTGCCCTGTGCAAGTTTAATGCGATATTCTGCTAATCCCCCTCCTCACCTCACTTAGAACAGAAAATTCTTCCATCTCATGATTGCTTTGCCCCAGGCGTCTTCCAACCAGCACATCCCTCATGTGGCCTTCTCTGTTCACAAAGAGTAGGTCCAGGAAGGCACCTTCCCTTGTCAGTTCAATAGTTGTTTCAGCAAGTATTCATCCACACGCTCCATGAGCCTCCTAGACTGCTTCCCCTCTTCTGTATTGTACTTCCAGGAGACACCTGAAAGACTGAAGTCTCCCACAAGGGCAAGAGCTAGCAATATTTAGACTTCTCCCAGTCAGTTATAGAAGATCTTATTAGCCTCTTCTTCTTGGCTGGATGGTCTCTAAAAGACTCCCATCACAATATCTGTCTTGTTGTGGGCTCCTCTGATTTTAACCCACAGGCACTTGATCCTGTCATCACCATAATGGAGCTCGAGGGTATCAAAGGACTCTCTAATATAGAGGGCTACCCCACCACCTCTCCTACCATTCCTAAAGCATTTATATCCCATAATACCAGCACTCCAGCTATAGGAATTGTCCCACTATGTTTCCATGATGGTAACTACATCGTTGTCTCCTTGCCCTACAATAGTTTCCAATTCCTCCTGCTTATTGCCCATGCTACATGCGTTGGTGTAAGTGCACTTCAGGTGGGGCATGAATGACCTGCTCCATGACCTTCCCTGGCAGTGAGCTCAGAATGACAGGTCTCTGGTTTCCTGGATCCTCTGTCCAGCCCTTCTTGTAAATGAGTGTAACATCTGCCAGCTTCCAGTCCAATGATACTTCACCAGTCAACAAGGACTGCTGGTAGATGATGGAAAGGGATTTGGCTAACATCTCCGGCAGCTCCCTTAATACCTTTTGGTGAATCCCATCTGACCCCACAGACTTTGAAATATCTGATTTGCCCAGAAGGTCTCTAAACATTTCCTCTTGGGTCAAGGGAGCTCTGTTCTGCTCTTTCTGCCTGTCTACTGGCTTGCGAGGTTGAGTATCTATACCATATACTTTACATAGAAAGTTGCACAGACTGTAATAGAGATTTTAAGAACAGCTATTTTCTTCTCAACATGAAGTATCTGAGCAAGGCAAATGGTATTAATGCTCTTCAGTTTTAAGAAGCACAGACATATCTTGCTTGGTCAGATACTGCCCCTTCTTTTGTAGGCTGATGTACCAATATGTAACTTCGGGCAAGTAAAAAAAGCATTGCAAAGCAATAACTAGTTTCAGTTGTTTAACTTAAACATTAAATGTTTTACTTGCCTTTTCACTGCAATTTTCATATTTAAATTTTCATTTCTTTTGTCAAATACAAAATTATGTTCATGATTCCAGCGCTGCAAGGTAAGGTTTTACACCCACACCCCCATGGTTATTGTTTTAATGCGATTTAAAATAGTCTCACAAAAACATGATCCCTCATATTCAGTGAAATAGAAAACTCAACAAATTAATATTATCATTGGTGTCTCATGACAATGTTGAGAAACAACTTCCACATTTTTGTTCGTCTTTGTTGCTTGTAAAAAATTGTGTACCTTGCAGATGATATAATTTTAAAGGATTTTACATTTTTACCCATGCCTCCACCCAAGCACAAGACTGAGGAGTACCCAGCATGTACAGCTAATTTTTTTAGACTATTCATCCAACAGACTGCACCAAACAGCTGGCTCAGCACCTTTGGCGAACACTGACCATGCATGAGAGCAGTGTCTATGTCATTTCCAATGGCTACAGACTCAGCAGACAAAGTAAAATCTGGAGAATTAATTGACCAGGAAAAAAAAGTACACAGATTAAAAATGTTTTATTTCCCGACTTTATTTGGTTCTTATATCTGTCAGTGGGGAAAAGTAAGTGAGGCATCTACAAAGTAGGGAAGCTACAGAATGAGGAATCTACAAAGATTCAGGATGACCACCATCTTCACGAAAGCCTTCTATTATAAGTAGTTCCTGGAGATGTAGTACAATATAGGGGGGCAAATTCTATGTCATACCCTAGTCTGAATAATGTACATATAATACAATCAATAGTGTAAAAACTTAGTCTTATCCACAAACCAAAGTAACAAAATTAATGGATCAAAATCCCCAGGTCAACTCTGAAGCAAGCAAAATATGGACTAGAAATTATGTAGCATGAGTAATGATCCAAAACTATGGAAAGTTTTGGACCTCCTTGAAATCATCAGTACAATGAAATTCAAAAGTTTTGGTTTTAGTGGAATATATTCTGGAAAGCTGAGTGCTACACTGTAGAGTTGAGATTTATGATAGATAACTTACTACCATTATATTTATTGCTCAACTATAAGTAGCAAGGGTAAAATATCTATTGTTTGCAAATATATAGATCTTGCAGTTAATATAGCAAGGATGAATAACAGCAGTATGGGTACCTCACTAGTATTTATAAAATTTCATGTAACATTGGCCCTGAGGGTAGCTGGTTATGAGAATGAGATTTGGACAGGACTGCTCCAAATTTCCTCATTCTCAGTCTCTTGCCTGGAAAGGTCTAGTTGATGCTTGTTGTTTCAAAAGCTCTAGCTGCAAAAATGCTGTTTATTTTTTATTTTGGTGGAACACACCTGTATACCTGTTTTTTTAAAAGAAAAATAAACTGAAAATAAATCAGACACTCCTTCCCCCAAAAATTTACATTGAGGGCTGAGACAGCTGAGAATATTGTAATGTACTGATCATCAACTGAAGTATGGTCTTTTCATTCTGTTATCCTTTTTTCTTTCATGACAGGCTTTCAGGCAACATGTCAGAAAAATACCATCAGAGACAGGATTCAACTTTTCTTTCCCTAGATGATATGGCTCATCCTCATATATTATCAAATTGTTTATGCAAAATTATCGATAGCTCTCTCTAATTTATAAAGCATTGTTCACTCTGGAAACAGATAGGTCCTGTTTATTGATCAAAAGTTGGCAGTAATCATACCTGCAGAAACATCAAAGTAGACCCTTGTTGCTCTGGACAACATAAAGAATA
The DNA here is from genome assembly GCF_032191515.1 of Phaenicophaeus curvirostris. Taxonomy (NCBI): domain Eukaryota; kingdom Metazoa; phylum Chordata; class Aves; order Cuculiformes; family Cuculidae; genus Phaenicophaeus; species Phaenicophaeus curvirostris. Next base: position 25,302,076 of record NC_091396.1, on the reverse strand, counting down.
TAAGGAGATGCCTGCATGAGTGCATTGATGATGTCTGGTTATCTTTCAAATTAAATAAAATAATATAAAGGAAACCAGGATGATTTTTGGTCAAAGCAGAAAAAAATGATGTGTTTTAGGCAATCAGTATAACTGATTTATTTGTGTCCTGGTAATTCAACTAATATTCAGCTATGATATAGTTGAAACCTACACTAATTGAATACTGTAAATAACTTAGTTGTCATGCCTATATATAAAAAAGAATGTGTATACTGTTTCTCCAATTGTTATATACTTTATCTATGAATACACTTATGAATACATACCTTATTTTTCTTTGGATATTGAAACAATTTCATACAAACCCTGTGAAGTATTTTAAGCTTTAATGGAACTCTAGCATATACAGTTATGAGTATATGCTCCAGAAACCTAGTTCTAGTGATTATACACATCCAAAATGGAAACAGAAACGCATGCTGTGACCTTCTGATATAGGTCCAGTGAACACTACATAAATTTCAAATACCAAAATGTTTGACTGATCACCATACAAAGTGCAGCACAAGGATTATGTACATAATTTTTTTTTCCACGAATTTTAAGTGGAAGGAAATCATGCTTTATTTGTTGAAAAAATGCCAGGCAGGTACAAAGATCTGAAAGCAAAAATAAATATAAATGCTAATGATTGTTTCCTGATATATACATACTCTACTGAAAAATCTTTTGCAACCTTTTTTTACTTTGGATTTGGTTCGAGCTGTCTACAGATGACAGGACTAAAGAATCATATTTTATCCATACAGATGTACTTATGTTGATATACGTTGGCTATTATCCCAGACTAGGACACAAGAAGCTGGGTTTGTTTAAGGTGAATTAGGGGTACAGAAACAGAGGCTATGGGTTATATCATCTGTGAATTTAAGAAAGGTGCAGGAATTTTATCTGGTATATTTTGTAGAGTTCCTGATCATTTGTTTCCATCTGTTCTTAGTACTTTCCTGTGCTGTTTTTTCTATATTAGCAGAACAAATAAAAGCAACTCCTGCAAGACAGTGATGTTTTTTTACTGGTCCCATTACTGGTTATCTGGAAAAGAGTTGTACCCCCTGCCCTGCACTAATGTCTACTTCCCTGAAAAATGAGAAGAATGAAGTGTACACGGTAGCAGCAAACAGATTAAGGAAGAATGATCCTGTGATTTTGTGAGAGGTTAGAGGTCAGATTGCTCAGCAGTGTAGTATGAGATCCTAAATAAATTGTAGGAGTGAGCCTTTGTTTCCAACATAGACTGTCTTGAGCTTGAAAAAATGCAATAATCTCTCTGGGCTAGGCTGAGTCAACAAATACATTAATGTTTCCTCATGGAAGGCCATGATTGAAAGCGCTGTATTGCTTTCTAACCTTGGAAAGTTGCTCCTTGGGCAACTTTCTAAATGGCCTGTGCTGTGGAACCTGGAAGGAGTGGGGACATGGTATATTTACTTCAACAATAAAAAAATCTCAAACCAGACAACATTAGAGAATCTATGCTGTTTCCTGGCATAAGTCATAAGTTTAGTCACTGTTCTTTGAATTTCCCCTGTTTACAGCATGAAGTGAATAGCACCCATCCACATTTCAAGAAGCTTTTTTTAAAATTAAATAAAATGTTGGAAGACATCAAGCATTTTACAAGTCTGTACACAAGGAGCAATGCACAACATTACTGTGAATACTTTTTCATTTTTTTTCTTATGATTACCTGTTATAAGAAAATATTGTCAGTGTGAACATCAACAATCTAGATGTAACATATTAGAAAAACAACAACAATTGTTGATCTTGTTTTACTTTATACCACATGGAACTTGCCCTGGATAGAAGCACAGCACAGTCCAGCATATTTTGGCACATTCTGCTTGTCACAGCTAAGTACTTCCCACTGTAGTGAGTGAGAGGTTTCCTGTTACTTCTCATAAAGTATTTCCCATTACTTGGCAGTTTGACAGGAACCCATGTAACTGTCACTCTATTAAGTAAAATAAACAGATTGGGTTCCATGTCACTGTGTTGTGCTGTTTGATGCATGAAAGGATGAAGATGTTGTACTAAGTACACATAGAAATGCAACAATTTCCCAAAAATTTAGTGAATTTAAATGTAGTTATTGCTTCATCTGCACATTTACCTTGAGAAGTGCAGTATTTGCTGCTTGTACTTCACTACATATGTTGACTTGTTTAAAATATTTCAGTAATGCAGACAAATAGACAAATTAATCAATCATGTAGTGAACTTTCGAAGTGAACAGTTCAGAAATATCCCACAGACTAACATTTGTTCATGCAAAGAACACTTATGAACAACAAATATATTAGCAGAAATCTGAGTCAGATTACAGATGTATTGACTGTTAATATCACAAAAATTCTATCCCTGATTTCTCTTACATTGCTTCTTTTCTCTAGTGAAAAGATGAGTCGCTATAGACTGAGTTGCTGAGAGCAATAGGTTTAGTGTTTAATTTTTCTTGCTACAGAGAAAACCTTGTTTAGATGTGAACACCCTCAACTGACTATATGGATGTAACTCTTCCACATACACATGAAAGTTACCTTTAAGAAGGACAGCAATGAGCTTTGAAAAAGAATCTGAATGTTGCATTATCTTATTTCTGAGATGAAACAAAAGCTAATTGTATTCAGTTAAAAAATATATATAGGGAAAGTGAGGCGTAGAGATTAAGCCATTTATTCTTATGTTAGCTCCAGAAAAAATATGCAGACTGCTATTCCAATAGCAAAATCATAAACAATCCCTTTTAGCATATTTTTTCACACTAGGGAATAGATATCAAAGAATTATCAGGTACAGCCTTGTGTCTTTTTTTTTTTTTTTTAGGTATAGCTTTGGATACTTATAAGCCTGAAATTTTAATTACCTTTACGCTGACTTATGACCAAGCAGCCAATCCATTGACATAAATTTCACAGTGCAGAATACAGACTCATGTATTCTGGAAGCATGTTTGTTCCCATGTTTTCTTTTTGCACTAACTAGAGCTATAAAATCCGAACAATTAGATTTTTTCATACTTGCTTACCCATATGTATTGTATTGCACAATTACTTCAGGACAACTCTGTACACTAATAGCAATCAAAGATGAAAGGAATTACAAGGAGAAATAAAACCCTCCCCATTTGAATATAAACAATACTACAAGTTTTATGCAATAAAAATATTTTTCAAATTCTTTATGTATAATAGACATTGAGTTCTTTAAAATCGACTCAATTTCAGATCACAATTTGATTATGAATTAGAATAACATGCAGTCTTCATGACCAGTAGATTAATGGCGTGAAAATATAACTGTAAGAATCTAAACTACTTGTAAGTTGATTATGTGGTCACGACCTTACACTTTTTATATTTACCCAATGACTTTTCATGAAGTCTAAAAACACAGTTTTGGTGAAGTTTGGAGGCAACTCACGGAACAAGCACAGATATTTGTCCACAGACTGGATTCAGGATATCATCATGGGAATGATGAAATAGCCGTGAAGCATAGTTTTCCATAAAAGACAGAGACCTAAATGTGTTTAATTTATCTGCCCCCTCCCTCCTGCAAAAGAAAAAAAACCCAGACCTCAGATGGTTTTGTTAATTTAAAAATTCTAACACAGGCAACATTTGAAAAAGTAATTTGGAAGATAATCAACATCCCAGTAGACAAAAAATTATAGCTGAAATGTGAAGCTACACAAAATGAAACTACAATAGACTGGGAAAGGTGCATATCACCAAATTGTAGAAAACTGGCTACTGGATCACAAAAAAAATTGTGGTAGTTGTAAAAGCACACCTGTAGGTTTGGCCATTTTTTCTAACTATTACACAGTAGCTTAAGCAGGATTTAGTTCAAGGAAGTTCTACAGTCTGTATCACTCCACTCAGTGAACATTGTGGTCTTGTTTGGTTTTTCATCTTGAGAATCTGTGTAACGTCAGGACTCCATTTTTCTTTGCACTGAACTGGGCAACCAGGCATCAGAAAAGCCTCACCCTGGGCACATTGCCTAGTGCTTTGGCTGTAATTTTTCTTCACCTATGCTGAGTTGTTCTTCTTTTTCTGCTTTCAATTTGTAAGCCCCACAAATCTGTCTGAAAGTAAATTTATGTGAAGGTTGTAGTTTCTACTCAGGTGCTTTTGATCAAGGATAAAGAGGGCTATGCTGTTTGCATTGGTGCTATGTGTGAAGTTTTATGGTTTGGTCTATTCATGTGGAATCTATCATCTCATTTCTTTCCCTGATTTTTTAAAAAATATTTTGTTATAGAACTTTCTTTCATTTTGAACTTTTCATGCTGCTTAATGGGCCTCCTCATGTCAGGCTGAAGAATACAGGGAAAGGAATAATCTTGTTATGATTTGTCCTTTTGAGAAAATGGGTTCACTCCTCATGAAGGAAAGGGACACCTGAAGTCCAATAGTCTCAAAATGCCATGGAAGACACCCATTGGCAGCCTTCTTTCCATATAGCAGAATTTCACATGAAGCCATGCATAAACAGTCTCTTGCTACTGGCTGAATATGACTCAGTTGCTCACAGAAAAAGACTGGGGATTTTACTGTTTAGGAACAGAGTGAAAGATGTGTATACAAAAATCTGTTTATCATTTAAAAGCTCAGAATAAGTACTGATTGAAATTACTGTGGTGTAAATCCAAAGTAACTGTAAAGAAATTCAGGATATGCCCTCAAACTCAAGATGTAATTCTTAGTCACAGAAATCATTTCATTGACAATGAAGCCCTGAAAATAGAGAAAAATGATACAAGACTTTTTAGACAGAGCTCACTTGAATGTGTTTCAGCTTTCTTAAATAGAACAGAATAATTACATTCATAGGAGTTAGCTGAGACTGGACAGCCTATTCTCAGGTGGAAGAAACATTTAGCTAAATCCCTTTTTATCATGGAAGGTGCCAGTGCATGTACCTGGTTTTCCATCTGCCAAAAGCATTTTTGTGACATGATGTGGAAAAATAAACAAGGAAAAAGGCATGCTGGAGTTTTAACTAAAACAACATCTTGCCTGAGTTTGGGAAAGGCAAGGGGTAGCACTGAAGGGCCTAGTGCCTTCCTGCTTGTGAAAGAGGGGGAAAAGGAAGATAGTTGCAGGTTTTATACGTGCTTCTCATGTTTTTCTAATATTTGTTATTTATTTTTCAGCAGCCATGAGGACACTATATTTTTGGACAAGAGTCTCATTCTTGGAGGATTTTAAAAATACAAACAGAATTCTAGGTCTTCTTCCAGGGAGATAATATACAGTAGTGTGTAAACATTTGATAATTATCTCAAACTCTCGCAAATAATATTTAAGAGCTGATAAATTTCATTTTACAGGTTGAGCTCACAAATGAGGCTTGTCACTTCTGGATAAGTAGGGGTTGCTGGTCTTTCTGTTATAATTAAATGTCCAGAGTGTAACCGAAGTGCTCAGGAACGAAACACGAGAGTGTGCAATATGAACTGACCAAGTATAGAATACAAGAAAGACCACAGCTTCTTGCACTGTAAAGTTACTTAATTTTCTAAAACCATTTCTTTTTCTGGTTTCCGTTAATCATTTTTTTCTTAAAAATTTCAATAGAAATAATAAGGACTATATTCCAAAATAAGTGTAAAGCGGAACTGAGTCCTCTGGTCTTGATCCATGTTGAATCTCCTAAAAATCTCCCATGATCTTTACAGACTTAGAATGGCTACCATTTTTCATTGCCACACAGGAAGTTTTCTTCTATAGGGGGTATACCAGGCAGATTTTTGGGCCCTGTCCTGGGCCCCTTGGGCCCTGTCGCTGGGGCATTTTTCATGCTTCATGTATTTTTGTCTCCTAAAATAGGCTGTTGACAGCCAAAAGCAGCCACTGTGTTTAATTTCTTAGTCCTTTGGCCAAACTCATCATTGACAAGAAGTGAATCCATCTCTGAGCCTATAAGTTAAAGCAAAATACTGTAACTTACACCAATTAGCTGAGATGTTTGTCAGACCTTTCCAGATTCTGCCTTGCACATTTTATTTTTCATCCCACCCTGCCTCCTTGTTTTCTATTGCACTCCTCTGCATGTGGAAGGCTGAAATTTGTCATTAATAATAATAAAAAAATCTCAGGGAAGGCTTTGTATCATCCTCTCCCACTCTTTTCTCAAAGAGGAAAGAGGGAGACCTCCAGCTTCTTGCATCTGAAAAGGAAGAAGATATTTTGCATTTCTTTTACAGAAGGGTAAGAAAGAGCAGAACAGGAGCTAATGCATGCAGCAAACACTTGCTGTCTTTCCTTTTCCCTCCTCTGAAAGGCATTGCAGGTCTTGGTTGCTGACTTGAAAATTCCCTCCTTCTTGGAAAACAAGAAGACTATATCCAGGTATATCCAGATAGACAAGCTACTGATTTGAGCAGCACTGGGAACTGGAGATCAAAAGTTGTCCTAAACTTCATTAAAAAGAACAATCAAGAAGATATTTCCAGGGATATAATCTTCAGATCCCTGCCCGTGGTAGAGTCATCTGAAATTCATTCAAAAGAAATTAATTTTATAAGAAGTCGATGCCATGACATTCTATCAAAGGGAAAGTAAATCCTTGGACAAGTACATAGGGACTGGTTTTGAGTAGAAAGACGTAATTGTGATTTCATTGTATTTCTCAACTTTGGAATAATTTACACATGAACTTTCTACTAAAATACGTTCCTGAAAAGATTGACTCCAATTCAGCTTCCTTTGATTCGTCTGTACACCACCAGTTTGTCTAATGCATGCAGTGAAAAGTAAATGAAAACCAATTTTCCTTGTTGTACAAAACAAAGTGAAACTCAGGCATGTCACATCCTCAAAACACTTCTTCAAGGACTGTATAATGAATTGACAGATGTAAAGGTGGATGTTTTTTAAGGCTTGTATTTCTGCCCATGTTCCTTTGACCTAAGGCCGTGTTTTATGTGTACAAAGGCAGAATGAAGCAGGCTAAGGGTGTTGAATACATTTTAGAATATCACTGAAGAAACACATTTCAGTCAGTTCTGACTGGTGAACTGCATACGAAGCCTTAGATGGTTATAGAAGCTGATGCCCTGAACTATGTAAAAATATCATTCAAGTGCTGGGTATTCTCTAAACCTTATCATCACTTTTCCATGGGAAACAATAATCTAACATCATTTGTGTTAAAACCAGTAAGATTCTTCAGTTTATGATCATATCCTCCATCTGTGAGAAGATGCAGGTTTTTCCCTTTTTGCATTTTCTTCTCTCATTGCTTTTCTTTAAAAAAGCAAATGAAAAGAAAACAAGTGATACATTTCATGCAAAGATAACTTCTGTTTTGCAAGCGTTCATCTGTTCCAGCTGCTTATTCCTCACTCAGTCATAGTCCTCTTTGTGCCACATCACAATTAGCAGTGGGGAAGTCTGAGATTCACATTTAGAGGATTATGACTTTCAGAGAGGAAAAGGCAGCAAGAATGAATGAAGTATGCAACATAAAACCTGTCTTCACACAAATATATTTAGCAGTAAAAGCAAAGTCCCACACTCTTTAAAAAAAGAAGAAAAACATGTTTGCAGTATTTTCTAAGACATCAAATGATTAGAGGAGTTCAGATCCCACTGAAAGATAGGCTCATAATTCTCTTCCAGTTTTTGAAAAAATGCGGACAAAATTTTGTCAGGTTTTTGAAAAGTTCTGTAACTTCCAACAAGATGCAATGAACATTTTCACTGGGCAGTGTAACACAGAGAACCAGACAGGCACAACCTCAGCTGTCAAGAAATATCCTGATATTGATTAGCAAAGCTGGTCAGTGAGAGTAGATGAAATTCTTACATCCAAACCCCATGATTACTCTTTACTTCAGGGCCCAGGTGGCCAAAAAGGCCAATGGCATCTTGGCTTGTATCAGAAACGGCGTGACCAGCAGGTCCAGGGAGGTTATCCTCCCTCGGTACTTGGCACTGGTGAGACCGCTCCTTGAATACTGTGTTCATTTCTGGGCCCCTCACCACAAGAAGGATGTTGAGGCTCTGGAACGAGTCCAGAGAAGAACGACAAAGCTGGTGGTGGGGCTGGAGAACAGGCCTTACGAGGAATGGCTGAGAGAGCTGGGGTTGTTTTTCCTGGAGAAGAGGAGGCTGAGGGGAGACCTCATTGCTCTCTACAACTACCTGAAAGGAGGTTGTAGAGAGGAGGGTGCTGGCCTCTTCTCCCAAGTGACAGGGGACAGGACAAGAGGGAATGGCCTCAAGCTCCACCAGGGGAGGTTTAGACTGAACATTAGGAAAAAATTTTTCACGGAAAGGGTCATTGGGCACTGGAACAGGCTGCCCAGGGAGGTGGTTGATTCACCTTCCCTGGAGGTGTTTAAGGGACGGGTGGATGAGGTGCTGAGGGGCATGGTTTAGTGTTTGATAGGAATGGTTGGACTCGATTATCTGGTGGGTCTCTCCAACCTGGTTATTCTATGATTCTATGAAATGTGTTTCCCAATTGAAGACATCAGAACAGCAAGTGGGTTAAATATATTTAAGACAAAATTGTAAATTCTATTGATATTAAGCATAAGTTGCTGAGTAGAGAAAAGTATTTTCCTGCAACTCATAAACGTATTTGTTAGAGTAGATGAAGGATTTGGAACAAAGGCAAACAATCATTCTGGTCCTTCTAAGGTACTATTTTTGTTCTTGCAAGCAATCTTCAAAGTTTCTGTAAATGCTGCATTCCTGCTGGAAGTCCTGTTCCTGATCTGAAGAAGAAGATAAATTCTCTCCTTAAAAATCAAAATTCTAATTCTGGTGGTGCTGTCGCATTGGCAGGGTAAAGGAGAAGAGGAACAGAATTGTTCAGTGCAGTGCAAGGCAGGGCACATAGCTCACACAGAAGAGGCTCTATTATTCCTTTATTCATCTTCTTGCTCCTCCACTAGGATTTCACAGAATCATAGAATTCCTAGGTTGGAAATAGCCTTTGACATCATCAAGTCCAGCTGTACTTGTCTACTAATAAATCATATCCCTAAGCAATTCATCTACCTGTCTTTTAAGTACCTCCAGAGATGGTGACTAAACCACCTCCCAGGGCAACCTGTTCCAGTGCTCAGTAACTCTTCTGGTGAAGAAATTTTTCCTAATGTCTGATGTGAACATCCTCTGGCAAAACTTGAGTCCATTCCCTTTCATCCCATCACCTACCAGGTCTTTAACCATTTTCTCTTGGATCATGAGAGCTTTATTCTGCTGTCCTTCCCGGTCTAGTGGCTTGTGAGACTGAGTGTCCAGAGAACATCTCACCTTACTACTGAAAACTGAGGCAAAGAAGGCATTAAGCACCTCAGCCTTATCCTTGTACTTTGTCGCTACTGTTCCCCCTGCATCCAGTAAAGGATGGAGATTCTCCTTGCTCCTTCTTTTTTTATGGATATATTTCTAGAATAATTTTTTTATTATCTTTCACAGAATGGACCGAACTAAGTTCTAATTGGTCTTTAACCCTTCTGATTTTCTTTCTATGAGATCTCACTTCATCTATGTAGTTGTCCTGAGATGCCTGCACCTTCCTCCAAAGCTTGTATACTTTCCTATTTTTAATGAGATCTATCCAGATTTCTTTGCTCAAACAAGCTGCTTTTCTTCCCCGATTGCTCATTTTACAGCACACAGGGATGGCCTGCTCTTGCGTTGCCAGGATTTCCTTCTTCCAGACCTCTTGGGTTCCTTTGCCCTTTAGGACTGCCTCCCAAAGAACTTTATCAACCAGCCTCCTCGACAGTCCAAAGTCTACTCTCTAGAAGTCCAAGGTGGCCATTCTACTGACCTCCCTCATTACTTCCCCTAGAACTGAGAATTCTATCACCTTGTGATTCCTGTGCCCCAGGCATCCTCCATTTGTCCCATCTCCTACAGGGTCTCCTCTATTCACAAACAAGAGGTCCCGTGAGGCACCTTCCCTAGTCGGCTCACTCACCAGATATGTCAGGAAGTTGTCTTGCATACATTCCACGAACCTCCTAGACTGTTTCTTTTCTGCTGTATTATATTTCCAGCAGACATCTGTTAAGTTGAGTTCTCCCACAAGGACAAGGGCTAGTGTGAGACTTCTCCAGGTTGCTTGTAGAATAAATCACCAGCCTCTTCTTCCTGTCCGGGTGGTCTATAGCAGAATTCCACCACCATATCTGCCTTTTTGGGCATTCCACTGATTTTTACGCATTTTACCTAACCCTATCATCACCTTCATATCTCGTGTTTCCTGCTCCTAAACTGGCAACAGAAACAATGTTTCTCCATCTAACCTCCGCATCACGTGTAAGTGTAAAGTGTGCGGGAGCATCTTATTAGGCAGTTTCTGTTTCACACAATCAGACAAGCACCTTATAGTGCTTAACTGCAGTCTCTCTTGTCTGTGAAGGAGTGTTTGATGATGTTGATACTTGCAATCAAGTCCAGAATCAAGAGACACAGCATCCCATGTTAGTGTTTTTCTATACACAATAAATATATATCTTTTTCCAATGAGTTATTTTAAATTAAATGCACATTTATTAATTAAGACATAGAAATTAATCTAAAGTTCCTTCCATCTCATACTTCAATACTCGAATACTGTGTTCAGTTCTGGGCCCCTCACCATAAGAAGGATGTTGAGGCTCTGGAGAGAGTCCAGAGAAGAGCAACAAAGCTGGTGAAACGGCTGGAGAACAGGCCTTATGAGGAGCGGCTGTGAGAGCTGGGGTTGTTTAGCCTGGAGAAGAGGAGGCTGAGGGGAGACCTCATTGCTCTCTACAACTACCTGAAAGGAGGTTGTAGAGAGGAGGGTGCTGGCCTCTTCTCCCAAGTGACAGGGGACAGGACAAGAAGGAATGGCCTCAAGCTCCGCCAGGGGAGGTTTAGGCTAGACGTTAGGAAAAAATTCTTTACAGAAAGGGTCATTGGGCACTGGAACAGGCTGCCCAGGGAGGTGGTTGAGTCACCTTCCCTGGAGGTGTTTAAGGCACGGGTGGATGAGGTGCTGAGGGATATGGTTTAGTGTTTGATGGGAACGGTTGGACTCGATCATCCGGTGGGTCTCTTCCAACCTGGTTATTCTGTGATTCTGTGATTCTGTGATTCAACTGTATTCACTCTGGTGTTATTGCCTCATTAGCATTGAAAGAGTTAGACTCTGCCTACACTTTCATATAAGATTGAGTGATTCTGAAGACTATAAGAAGGAAATGTTGCCCATATTTCTTCCTTGACAGAACATGTAAACACAAATTTACACCATTTAATATAATTACTGTGACTTGTTTCACATTACAAAGAAAAATAACATCAGATAGATAAACTAATTGAAAGGATTACTCGTTCACTGTAATCTGCAGTGAAATTCTGTTCTTAATGGCAATTAGTATTTTACTCAGAAAATGTCTGCCTTTATCACTGCTGAAATCCAAGCAGATTCCCATCTGAAACAATTTACACTGATGATACCTTTACTGCAACTAAGTAGCAGCAAAAAATTCCCAATCACTTGGAAACTACAGAATTCAGTTCACTAGTTCTTACAAACTATGATGACTAACTGTTTAAAAAAGTATGATTACTGTGAAGAAAAATAAAATCTGAACTTCTGAAAAAGAAGTTTATTCCTTTAAATGAATAAAGCTTTTTATATATAGTTATATTAAACAAAAAATCTCATGCTCTGCTACTGAGTTTATTGAGAAAGCTTTTTGATCATATACTCAAAACCGGATGTTAGCAACAAAGAAATAGATGAGGCAGATCACTCAGTAAGCAGTAAGAATAACCTTCCTCCAATCACACATTTCATTCCTTCTCAACTCCAAGAAATAAGTTAGTGAGGATGAAGAATCAAGAGTCTGAGTTCAAGTCCTAACTTTGTCCCATAAGGATCCATGTAGACCTTATAGCAGCCTTCCAGTACTCAGAGGGAGCCTACCGAAAGACAAGGAGGGGCTCCTTATCAGGGAGTGTAGTGATAGGACAAGGTGTTTTCTCCAACTCAGAGAGGCACTTGACTTAAATTAGCTTTCTATTTAAATGCCCCCGAGAGTGAAACAAACATTCCGACTTGTGGGAGCTGTGCTCGGGTGGAGGAATTCCTCCACTTGGTGTCAAAGCTAAGGGAGAAAGTAACTAGACTGAGAATTATCAGGGAGTGTGAGAAGGAAATAGACCAGTGGAGCAGCACCCTCTTAATTGCCCTCAGCTTCCTGCGCTGTGTGTCATTGTTGTCAAATTGAACCGCCAGCAGAGGATAATAATCTGTGGGTTTTACCAGGGAAGGAAGTTTTCTAAAGACGTCTTTTACTGAGGCCTCAGGAAGGCAGCAGACCTCCCTGTGAAATGGGTCCAGTCTGCAGACAAGGCTCTCTCTCTGTTCCCTTCATAAGGGAATCCCCCAAGATTCTCTTCTCTTTTTTTCTCATGAGTTGAGACATCAAAAATAAAAAATCAGTCAATTAATACCTGGCTCCAAACCTGGTGTGAGGAGCAAAACTTTGGACGTTTTGATCATGGACTGGCCCTCGCACCTCCAGGCTTCCTTACTAGGAATAGGGCATGCTTGTCCCCTAGGGGTACTAAAATCCTCACTTAAAAAATATAGCAGGGCTCATAAATAGAGCTTTAAACTAGATGTGAAGCGGGAGGGGGATGAATCCAGGCTAGTCAGGAGTGAGCCTGGAAATGGCACTCCAGTGTCTGAGAGATGGTGTGCTGGAAAGGACCACCAGTATGTCATCAGAGAGTGAGTGGGGGTGAGTACATCTAGTGACAGAAAACATGTAATTGGCACTGATGGGTTAGAAAATCCAAGTACCAGTCATTTGGGAATGAGCAATATTCCCTTTATGAGAGCTGGGGGAATAACAGCCCAGCTGAAGTGCATTTACACCAATGCATGCAGCATGGGCAATAAACAGGAGAAATTGGAAACTGTTGTGGGGGAAGGAGAATACGATGTAGTTGCCATCACAGAAACATGGTGGGACGACTCGTATAACTGGAATGCATCTATGGTGGAATATCAACTCTTCAAGCGGGACCTTATGGGCCGGAGAGGTGGTGGGGTAGCCCTCTATATTAGAGAGTGCTTTGATACCCTCAGGCTCAATTATGGTGATGATAAGATCGAGTGCCTGTGGGTTAAAATCAGAGGAGCCCACAAGAAGGCAGATATTGTGATGGGAGTCTGTTATAGACCACCCAGCCAAGAAGAAACAGCTGATGAGCTCTTCTATAACCAACAGGGAGAAGTCTCAATATTGCTAGCTCTTGTCCTTGTGGGAGACTTCAGTCTTCCAGATGTCCACTGGAGGCACAATACAGCAGAGAGGAAGCAGTCTAGGAGGTCCCTGGAGTGTGTGGATGACAACTTCTTGACACAAATGGTGAACGAATTGACAAGGGAAGGCGCCCTCCTGGATCTGCTGTTTTTGAACAGGGAAGGACTTGTGGGGGATGTGACGGTTGGAGGACGTCTGGGGCAAAGTGATCATGAGATGGTAGAATTTTCTGTTCTAAGTGAGGTGAGGAGGGGGATTAGCAGAACAGTCACATAAAACTTCCAGAAGGCAGACTTTGGACTGTTCATAAGGCTGGTTGGTAAAGTCCCATGGGAGACAGTCCTTAAGGGCAAGGAAGCCCAAGAGGGTTGGGTGCTCTTCAAGAAGGAAATCCTAGCAGCTCAGGAGGAAGACGTCCCCATGTTCAAGAAAAGGAACCAGCAGGGGAAAATCCATCTTGGTTAAGCAGGGAGATCTTGAGTGACATCAAAAGAAGAGGAAGGTCTATGAACTTTGGAAGAAGGGGTAGGCACCTTGAATAGTGTGTTCAGTTCTGGGCCCCTCACCACAAGAAGGATGTTGAGGCTCTGGAGTGTTTCTAGAGAAGAGCAACCAAGATGGTGAAGGGGCTGGAGAACAAGTCTTAAGAGGAGCGGCTGAGGGAATTGGGGTTGTTTAGCCTGGAGAAGAGGAGGCAGAGGGGAGACCTTATTGCACTCTGTAACTACTTGAAAGGATGTTGTAGAGAGGAGGGAGCTGGCCTCTTCTCCCAAGTGACAGTTGACAGGACAAGGGCGAATGGCCTCAAGCTCTACCAGGGGAGGTTTAGACTGGACATTAGGATTTTCATGGAAAGGGTCATTGGACAGAATCTTCTTTGATAAACTAAAATTGTACAATATGTGCGTTACTGTTTTAGTGAGAATCAGGGGTGCAGTTTTGAAACAAACCTGATTCAGCCCCGTCAACGAATAGCCTCAATGCAGTTGAGCTGTATTTCTTTTGGGTGAAACTAAACTGAAAGATGCGTGCTATGTGCACGCTTGGTACACTCCAGTAATTAATCCGCATTCAGTGCCTGCGACCAGAATAAATCTAGTCAAAACCAGCCTCCCTTCTCCCTCATAACACATCGAAATGTCCTCAATAACACTCTACAGATCTTCTCCTTTTCTGCCATAGTACTTACTAATTCAGCCATAGACAATGATGACATAAATGGTCTCCTGTTCATTGGGAACTTTAGTCTTCTGGATGTATTCCAAGAATATATAATTATGTTGAAGTATCAGTATTTGCATGAAATTTTTTATCAAAGACTATAGGAATTGGCCTTGATTAAAATCTAAACCTCCCAGCCAATGGTGTTATTATCATAAATACTTTACAGTGCAGCCAAATATAGTAATTCATATTCAAGGATATCTATATTCATATTACCTGCTGGAGATGGTTTAAAATTTTTTCTCTAAAGACTCAAAATTTGCTAAACATTTGTATGTAAAGTTCCGTAGCTTAGGATAAAGGCAATAAAAGGTGTTCTTTTTATGTGAAAGACATATATTCTAAAGTGCAAATGATATAAAATTTTTAGAGATGAGCAATTTCCTGTCATCTTTTTTCTTTTAAATCTAATGTTCCCATTTATGTCCTTCTCACACAGGAAGCGGGTAAAACACATTTTGTTTGACTGACATTCCCTAAATTTAATAAAAAGCTGCAGCGTGCCTTAGCAGTCTAATCAACAAGAAACAGAAAGACAGAAATCAAAGTGATGGTAGTATATTAAATACATATGTCCTCTAACTTTGTCCTTGATGATCAGTACAAAGGTAGAACATTTTTAATGCATGTGGGAAAATATCAGAAATGGCTCTAGGCTAATGAACCTATATTTGCTGCACAGGCTGTCTTAAATATTTTTTTCTGTTCCCCAGAAATGTATACTTGTATGTGCTCAGACCATGCAGCAGAAACGAGGGATAATTTTTTTCTTTCTTTGGGCTATTAATAAAACATTTTGCATAATCAGCTCTCTCTGATGAGGCTGGCTTTAAGGCTATTTTCAAAACAAGACACGAAGCCAAGACTACACTGAATTTAGAAGTGCAGTTGAGGCAAAAATCCTAGTAGCTATGCCTGGATTTTAGTTCTATATAGTTTCACCTGTTAAAATGGAGGAATCCAGCAGAGGTACCAAAGACTGTTATTTCTTTGGTACTTCATCTTAAAAGAGGAAGAGGTAGATGGGAATATTGTTTTGCCACAAAACATGAAAGTACACAGAAGATGTCAAAAGGTGGTAGTATTCACAAGCAGTACCTTTACAGTAGCAGAGATAGTGGTTCTTTGGTTCAAAATTTCTCATATCCAACAGTGGCATGTGTGCGTTTCTCTTGGTTATCGCTGGAAGCACTAACTCAGTATGCAGAAATTCATTGCCTGTTGGGGAAATACAAACTAATGAATGTTTCTCTTTTTATGGAGGTATGAAGTTAGAGAGGTTTGTCACTTAATTTAAGCATCAACATTTGCCCCTCCCAGTTACAGACATACAGTGAGGCTTACACGAAGTACAAGAGTTTCTAGTGGAGCCATTCCTGGTATGAGCTAGCTCAGGATTTTCTTTGGGAAATATAAACCACAGTTACTACTAGGGCTTCTAGAACTGCTGCAAACAATATGCTGTAACAACATAACAGCAAGACAATCTACAGAACTGAATTTGCTTTCTCAGAGATGCATATTATTACTGACAACCTAGACTTATGCAGCTGGGATCTCATAAAAAAATTGCAATGTAACCAAAGACTTTTTATTTTTTCTCTCTGATTCTGAGCTATGAAACAAAGAAACTTACGCTTAGTAGTTCAATTTAACCATTAAGGCAGGTACACTTTATTCAGCGCTGGAGAAGACTCGGGATTTGTCCTCAGAGTGCTTCTACCGAGCAGTGATTTCACAGAAAATTTATACACAGAATTGTTTTCAAATTCAAAGTGACAATTATACTTGTTCCCGGAACCTCATTGCATATCCAGGGGGAATGAAATCAGATCAGCTCAGAGTTGTTAAGGTGTTGCCATATCTGAGTGGTCAAGCTCAACGACTCTGAGGACAAAAAGATAAGGGTCATTGATGTTCCATCCCACCATTTACAAATCACCATTTCAGCTACACTCTTCAAGAATGTCTAAATATGATCTTTTAATCTGCAATGCTGGGATGATGCTCTTCTTTTACAAGTGAGTTGGGCCTAGAATAAGAACCTGTCTTAAGCTGATATTTCTTTTTTTATATACATTTAGTAGGCCTAATTAATAAAAATATAATCAGGTTAGAAATTGTATTGTCACTCTCTGCAGAAAGCTAAACAGCGACCACTGCGGTAGGTTTTAACAAGAAGAGCCATAGGCAAACTTCAGTTCTACTGTAATAAATGATTCTAAGGACGGGGAATTCTTTCCAAATTACACATCCTGAAGAGATACAAAGGAGGGCTATTTTGTTAAAAGTGATAGCTGCCAACTGAGTTTAACTTTAAAATTCTTCTGAGTTCTTGATTTTGAAAAACACTAGCTCTCTACATAATTTTCTACATTGAAACTTTAAAATAGTTTTTTTTAAAAAAAACTTAGCATCAGTGAATAAAATTTATCCCATTCTTTTTGCATAGTTACCAAATAAATGCCTAATGACTGCATTTCCGTAATGACATTTAAAATTATATCTTTTTATTCAAACAATTTTGGGAATAGGAACTGCTCTGAAAACTTCCTGTATCCTTCTTATTAGATGTTTCCAATGGTTAGAATACATGATACAATTGTCATAATATTTCATTGGCACTGGATGGAGAAACAGGGAGAAAGAGGAATCACAGCACTAGGTTGGAAGAGACCTGCTGGATCATCGAGTCCAACCATTCCTATCAACTACTTGACATATCCTGCTGCTTTGCTGAGTTGTGGGGTGGAGAGGGGCCAGGTGGAGGTCTGGTGGCCACTCCACATCAGCGGCCATATCAAAGCCCATCTGTGCAGCAAAGATAAGTAGAGGAGAATGAGTGATTATGTCTCTGCCACTCTTTTGACTATCAGGATGACCAAACTGGCCCATGGTCATCCACCCCCTCCCACATACCAACAAAGGTATGCGGAGGTACATCATAACTGTGGAACAAAACAAGACTCAGAGGTGATCCTCAAAACAAAAGTATTAATAAGATTTGTGAATTGAAATCTATATATGTTATGCTTGGCTATGAGTTTCTTGTGATGGAAACATCCTGATCTATGACCCTGGAGTTCTCTGGATTCCTACACACTAGTGGGGGTTGCGCTGCAATCCACTGTTTCCCCTACCACTGGCATTGCTGTCACCGATAAGATTGGGCCGACTGGCACCCAAGATGTTATCACTACAGAAGGGACTATGAGAGAATGACAGCAGCAAGAACAAATCGGAGCTCCTTCTAAGCTGGTCTGAGACCCTCCCACTGACATTGTCAACAATCCACGAGCACCGGAGCATTTGCAAAAACATCACTTGCAGCAGCTTTGAGGAAATATCTAAAGACTCTATCACTGAACTCAGTACAGGTCGTATAGTCCTTTCCAAACCCTTATAGTAGTCTAATATTGGTCTAGACTTAATCTTATATTCTTGTCTTAGAATTGTAACATTATAGGTAATAAACTAAATGTTTAAATACAGTTCTGGGTCCTACTCTGTCTACCTTTGGGGTGTGACAGAAAAATTGGAGCAGCAAGCAGGGTAATGTAATTAGTAACACATTATTTTATATTTTAGGCATGCCTTCCTGCAGGGGTGGTTGCTCGGTGCTTACCAGATAGATTTTGTTGCAACTGATCATTGTGCATCTATTCGAGGGTGGTAGATTCTACTGCCTGACCTTCGGGTCTTACGGACAGATCATGGTTTTGGGCTTTACTGGATAAGTAAATATGGTCCCTTACCCACACCCATTTTCCAGTCTGTCTAGACTAGCAGACTTTGTGTTCGTTAAAAGGGTAAAAATACCCCAATTCTACTGTGTTGCTTTATTGAGACCATACTTGTTTAATTTGGCATCACTTTAAGTGCAATTTCAGCTGCGCCCAGCACCCCAGGCTAACCCATGAGGGCTGTTGGATCCCAAGGGGATCCTAGCCAAATTAGTCTGGCCAAGCCTGTTAAACAAGTTTTCCCCAGCAAATCCTGGGAGACCAATGTTATAAGCAGTCTGCAATGTTACTAGGCACACTCTTGGAAAAATTCAAATGTAAACCCTACCCACAAGGGAGAGATTGGGCAAAAGATAACTGGAAAGATGAAAGCAAAATTGTCTCACGTATTGAGCAACTTCACCTGGAAAATAAAGCTGGGAAAGGAAAAGGTAAAAAGGTTATTTGACAGTGTTTGGAGCTTGTTTGTCTTGTGCTCAGAAGGAGGCTCAAGCTTTTGAAAACCCAACGCCCTCATATAAGGACTTAAAAGAGGAATTGGGCAAAACTGTGTTGAATCATTTAAAGCAGGAACTAGAACTGGAAAAGCAGAGAGCTGCGAATTATAAACAGGAATCTGAGAATTTAAGGCAACAAGCTACTAGCTTGGAAAGTACTCTCAGAGCCTGTAATTAGGAGCTTGCGAATGTCCAGCAGGAGAAAGGGAAGTTAGCAGAGGATCTGTGGCAAGCTAGGCTTAGAGAGCAAGCTTTAAAAACTAAGTTAAGTTTGTTGTTATCCCAACTACCACTCTCTAATGCCTCTAAGAAAATACAGAAGTTGGTGGTGGCAGCTGATCCTGAAACATGGAATGGAGATATCTGGAATTCAGATAGTGAGGACGATCATAGTGATGTGACTAATAGCACAGTGACCCTGAGGCCTGTTATTAAAATGGAGGCTACTACCAAACTGGCAGCAGATGACATTGGGGAGGAAACTGTGGTTAGGGTCAGAACAGCCCCTTGGTCACCAGCTGAGTTAGCCAATTTACAGGAGAAGTTTGCAAGAAAACCCCAAGAATCAGAAACTGAGTATGTGTGGAGAGTTGCTGAATTGGGAGGAGATCATATTATGTTGAATGATCAGGAAGCTGGTGGTTACTGGGGACATGGTGTGTTTCTAAATTTAATTTCAGGGCATGACAATAGGTCTTTGACAGCCTGTGCAGCTTATTGGGCTGGAGGCATTGATCCACAGGAACGTGGAGATCCCTTGGTAATCAAAACACTGTGTTTCTTTGATTTATCATCATCCATACAGAAGGCTGCATGTATTGAAGCTATGTATGAGCGGGTGCTAATACATAATTCTCCCATGCTGGCCACAGCGGATCCAGATACACTGACCCCACTGGTAAGAGGGTTACTGGATAGTCTGAAATCATACATGGCAGGCATTCAGGATCGGATACGGCAGGCAATGCAAGCTAGGGAGTTTGATAGGAATGTACAGCAATGAAGAGCTCAGGCCATTCCTACATGGAATGAGGTAATCCAGGAAATCATAAATTATGGTAGGAGAACAGGATGGTTGATCACTAATCCTCAGCCACATGAGCCCAGGGAATCTTATCGGAGGATACGATTCCTGGATACTAATGTTGCTAAAGGCTCCAATCGATCTCTTCAAGGGATTCATGAGTGGCACCACAGAACCCCTGCAGCTACTTATGGTAATAGAACTGGTGTGGCATGGAATTATCTTTATCAGCAGGCAGTCAGTGCAGGCATACCAAAACCTATGTTGCAACAGGCTTCTGTGGCAGAATTAACACAACTGCTACACAACTGTGAAGGAACAGTGTCCCAAACCCCGTGACATACCCTCTGTTCCCACTGCTCCTTCTCCCTCAAGCGAAGCAGAAGAACAAGGGAATTCGATCCAGTTGGAGGACTCTAATCAAAAAAACTCCATTTCCCAGGCCAGGCAGTGAGCCATCCTGAAGCTCGGGTTCTGGCCCACAATGACCATTATGTTGTGCTAAGGCTCTGTTAAATACTCCTTCCCCAACTATTGTTCTACCTGTCAAACTTGTGTTGAATTTCTGATAGATACTGGTGCACAAGTATCAGTGTTGTCACAAAAGACAGCTAAATTATTAGGCATAAAAGGTGGCCAACTTTACATTGAAATTATGAGAATTGATAATATAAAACAGCAATGTCCCATAGCGCTTGTTAGAATTGGCTTACCAGGACAAATGAAACAGTGCCTTACACGAGTTTTGATTTGTGTCACCCATGTAAACATTTTAGGTTTTGATTTGTTACAGGGAAGATGATGGAAACTCCCTGATGGTACAGTCTGGAATTTTGCTCATAACACAAATCCATTAGAATTTTCTGCTGAACCACGGGTGAATCAGGCGTCTGTGAAACATATTTCCTTATTGGTGGTTTCAATTTCTCTTCCCCATTCTAAATTAACTAATGTAAAGCAGTATCCACTTCCAGCTGCAGCAATAAAAGGAATTGATGGGGTGGTGCAGGATTTGGAAAACCAAGGCATAATATCACGAATACACTTCCCATACAATTCACCCATTTGGCCAGTAAAAAAGCCAAATGGGGATTGGAGATTGACAGTTGATTTTAGACGTCTAAATGCTAATACTGATCCCTTGACAGCTGCAGTACCAAGTAGTTTTACAGGCAATGAATTGGACCTGGCACAGAGGACTTGACTGGATCGAGATTGACTGTCCATCAGGACAACTTCTGGCTATATTACTTACAGTTATCACCTTAATTGTAATTGTAGTGTGGAAACCCAAGTTTTAACTTCCTAAGAACAACTGACATTGTTTATATATGTTTTAAGATAATTGTGTGAATAGTTTTATGGTTAAGTGTTGAAAGACCTGAGTGAATTAAGAATTAAGCAATCTTTGCTAATTAATTATGTATAAAAATTTTGTATTAGTGCTAGCAACTATATTTTTTTGTGCTATGTTTACGTGACATGCCATTTAAGGTGAATTGGAAAAAGCGAACTGATGAGATAATAACTGATAATTTAGCTTTTGGTATGGTTAAAGGGCTTATCCGTTTGATAAATTTGACTGGTGGAGGGTTGTGCATAGAGTTGCCTGAGAGTGCAGGCAAGGGAATACCATTTGGAGCATTCTATATAGACTTAAGATTAATATATGATTCATTTAGTCTGACAAGCAACACCCAAAGGTTTTGGGAGATTCGGAAAACTTATGGAATGAATCCATAGCAACAGAGCTCAGAATGGATTACACAGCTCTTTTCCCAAGCCCAAAGGGAATATTGTGGGTTTGTTCTGACAGAAATCTATACTCTCACATAAACCCCAATGAACACTCTGGACTCCGTTGCGGACATGGGCTCCCAACAATGTGTCCCTCTAGAATGTTATTGTATCTACCATCACCCCTGTCAAAAAGACACAAATGAGAAGCGGGACTCTCTTATTTGGATTCATGGGCAATGCCCAATTATTGCTCATTTGGACAAAAAATTTCTTTGGCCTTTAGATCAATCTTTATTCCAGGAGGTTTGATCCGGGCACATCAGTTTGCCATTGAGAACATGACTTGGCAGGTGTCACTATTAAGTAACTGATCACAGATAACCTTTGGGGCCATGAACAGCCAAATACAGGCTGTTTCTAAAATGGCTTTACAAAACCGATTAGCATTAAATATGATTTTGTTAAAGGAAAAGGGTGTATGTTGTTTATTGAATTATTCTATTGATGAGTGTTGCTATACCAAATGTATCATCCACAGTGGAAGAAGTTCAAAAGGTTTTAGCAACTATTGGAGCCCTGATGAGTGAATTGTTCCTGAGAATACAACCTCAAACTGACAGCCCTATTGGGTAGGTTGTGAGGTTGCTACAAAATTTGGAATTAGTATTCAAGGTTGGTTAGCTTCACTGACAGAATATATGGTAGGACATTGTGGCAATAATAATTGTATTAGCTAGTGTTAAGCAATTGTTTGTGAATCTAGTAGTCAAACATGTGAATGCTTTGATGCTAATATTGCTCTAGACTTAACTTATATTCTTGACTTAGAATATAACATTATAGGTAATAAACTAAATGTTTAAATAAAATTCTGGGTCCTACTCTGTCTACCTTTGGAGTGTGACACTACTAAACCATTGGGGTTGTTTAACCTGGAGGAGAGGAGGCTGAGGGGAGACCTCATTGCTCTCTACAACTACCTGAAAGGAGGTTGTGGAGAGGAGGGTGATGGCCTCTTCTCCCAAGTGACAAGGGACAGGACAAGAGGGAATGGCCTCAAGCTCCGCTAGGGGAGGTTTAGGCTGGACATTAGGAAAAAATTTTTCACGGAAAGGGTCACTGGGCAGTGGAACAGGCTGCCCAGGGAGGTGGTTGATTCAGCTTCCCGGAGGTGTTTAAGGCATGGCTGGATGATACCCTGAGGGGCATGGTTAAGTGTTTGATAGGAATGGTTGGACTCAATGATCCAGTGGGTCTCTTCCAATGTGGTGATTCTATGATTCATTCCCAACAGCACCTCATCCACCCGTCTTTTAAATACCTCCAGGGAAGGAGCCTTTCCTTCATCCAATAGGTCGGTCACTTCATATAAAAGGCCATCAGGTTTGTTTGGCAAGACCTGCCTTTCATGAACCCATGTTGACTGGGCCTGATCACCTGGTTCTCTTGCGTGTGCTTCATGATAGCACTCAAGATCACCTGTTCCATGACTTTTCCTGGCACTGAGGTCAGACTGACAGGCCTGTAGTTCCCTGGGTCCTCTCTGTGACCCTTGTAGATGGGCACAACATCAGCCAGCCTCCAGTCCAGTGGAACTTCCCCAGTCTTCCAGGACTCTTGGAAGATGATGGAAAGGGGTTTGGCCAGCACATCCGCCAGCTCCTTCAGTACCCTAGGGTGAATCCCGTCCGGACCCATAGACTTGTGGGTGTCTATCTGGGCAAGCAAGTCTCTAACTTCCTCCTCTTGGATCATGGGAGCTTTGTTCAGCTCCTCTAACTCCTGTATATGTAAACATAGGGAACAACTTTCCTTACTATTAAAGACTGAAACAAAGACGACATTAAGTACCTCAGCCTTGTCCTCATCCTTTCGTACAGTTGTTCCCAATAGGGACTGAATATTCTCTCTGCTACTCTTTTTATTGTTAATGTATTTAAAGAGAGATTTCTTGTTGTCCCTCACAGATTTGGACAATTTGAGCTCTAATTGGGCTTTAGATCTCCTGATTTTTCCTAGGCACAATGCCACTTCCTCCCTGTAGTCCACCCAAGTTGCCTTTCTCTTTTTCCGAAGTTCATAGACCTTCCTCTTCTTTTGATGTCACTCAAGATCTCCCTGCTTAACCAAGATGGATTTTCCCCTGCTGGTTCCTTTTCTTGAACATGGGGACGTCTTCCTCCTGAGCTGCTAGGATTTCCTTCTTGAAGAGCACCCAACCCTCTTGGGCTTCCTTGCCCTTAAGGACTGTCTCCCATGGGACTTTACCAACCAGCCTTATGAACAGTCCAAAGTCTGCTTTCTGGAAGTTTTATGTGACTGTTCTGCTAATCCCCCTCCTCACCTCACTTAGAACAGAAAATTCTACCATCTCATGATCACTTTGCCCCAGACGTCCTCCAACCGTCACATCCCCCACAAGTCCTTCCCTGTTCAAAAACAGCAGATCCAGGAGGGCGCCTTCCCTTGTCAATTCGTTCACCATTTGTGTCAAGAAGTTGTCATCCACACACTCCAGGGACCTCCTAGACTGCTTCCTCTCTGCTGTATTGTGCCTCCAGTGGACATCTGGAAGACTGAAGTCTCCCACAAGGACAAGAGCTAGCAATATTGAGACTTCTCCCTGTTGGTTATAGAAGAGCTCATCAGCTGTTTCTTCTTGGCTGGGTGGTCTATAACAGACTCCCATCACAATATCTGCCTTCTTGTGGGCTCCTCTGATTTTAACCCACAGGCACTCGATCTTATCATCACCATAATTGAGCCTGAGGGTATCAAAGCACTCTCTAATATAGAGGGCTACCCCACCACCTCTCCGGCCCATAAGGTCCCGCTTGAAGAGTTGATATTCCACCATAGATGCATTCCAGTTATACGAGTCGTCCCACCATGTTTCTGTGATGGCAACTACATCGTATTCTCCTTCCCCCACAACAGTTTCCAATTTCTCCTGTTTATTGCCCATGCTGCATGCATTGGTATAAATGCACTTCAGCTGGGCTGTTATTCCCCCAGCTCTCATAAAGGGAATATTGCTCATTCCCAAATGACTGGTACTTGGATTTTCTAACCCATCAGTGCCAATTACATGTTTTCTGTCACTAGATGTACTCACCCCCACTCACTCTCTGATGACATACTGGTGGTCCTTTCCAGCACACCATCTCTCAGACACTGGAGTGCCATTTCCAGGCTCACTCCTGACTAGCCTGGATTCATCCCCCTCCCCCTTCACATCTAGTTTAACCTCTATTTATGAGCCCTGCTATATTTTTTAAGTGAGGATTTTAGTACCCCTAGGGGACAAGCATGCCCTATTCCTAGTAAGGAAGCCTGGAGGTGCGAGGGCCAGTCCATGATCAAAACGTCCAAAGTTTTGCTCCTCACACCAGGTTTGGAGCTAGGCATTAATCAACTGATTCTTCTTGATCTCTCCCTCTTTAGTCCTTTGTGTTGGAATGGAGCTAAACACTACTTGTGCCCCAAAGCCCTCAATCCTTTTTCCCCAGAGCTCTGAAGTCCCTCTTAATACCCTCAGCTTCCTGCACTGTGTGCCATTGTTGCCAATTTGAAACACTAGCAGAGGGTAATAATCTGTGGCTTTCACCAAGGAAGGGAATTTTCTAGTGATGTCCTTCACTAATTTCCATGGCAGGCAGCGGAATTCCCTGTGGAGTGGGTCTGGTCTGCAGATAGGGCCTTCTGTTCCCTTTAGAAGGGAATCCCCCAAGACAATCACTCTTCTTTTTCTTAGAGGATGTTTTGATGGTTGTTTGAGGATGGCACAGCCTAGGGAATGTTTCTAGGCTGTGGGAGCCATCCTCTTCATCTGTGGGCATGGATTCTACTTGCAGCGCTTCGTATTTATTTTGCAAGGGAATCTGGGGGGTTTGTTGTGGGAATGGGGATAATAGGCTTTCTGTGCTGGCAGGAACTTGATGTCATTCCCTGTCATTTTTTTTCCTCAGTCTTGCAGTTGGTAGATGAGTGGTGCACAACTGCACTAGCTCTGGCTGCCTGCTTAATTTGTGAGAGGGCAAAGCTCTACTGCAAGCCACTGCATGTACAAACACAACACAGAGCCCACAGTACAAAGTACAGTTCTGCACACTTCCTTGTCTCTTTTCCTGATTACATTTAATAAAGACCACATTCTTCACAAGGCTTGGGTAGAGAATGTTTACTGTCTGATTCAGTATAGGTCTTGTAGTCACTATATGCATCCTTGCAGTCTGACAAAGATTCATTGGCCTGTGGCTAAGGATAAGAAAAGACCTGTTGGGAAAACTCTCTCATACTAGAATTACCTGCATTGTAGCTGCTTCGTTTGCTGACAAGAACACCATGTCACTATATCAAAACCTTATGTAAGTCAAGGTTACTGCTACTTTCACTCATAGGAGTTGCATCTTTGCTGGGTAAAAAGTGCTGTTGGTGTGGTGTATTTTGCTTCAAACATCTGATGGCAAGTATTTATTTTCCTGAGGAGTTTTACAAATTATTTATTTGCTCTGGTTTTTTTCTGGGAAATTAAGCTAAAACACTTAATCTGGAATTCTTCAGACATTTTGTAAGACAGGTACATTTCCTTTCATCCTAGTCATTTGAAATAATTTTCAACTAGTATGTTTTAGTTCAGAAATATAACTGGTAATGATACTGGGATTGTTAAAAATGCTATAGGTTAAATTTCATTAGGTGACTTGAGAATATCTGACTTAAATATGTGTAATTTGCTTTTCATAATGGATATTAAAAAAATCAACAACTTCCTACTTATCTTATTTCCTCCTAAATTAATTTTAAAGAAGAAAATAAGACATCAAGATTATGCTATCAGTTAAAAATTATTACTAAGGAAAGTAATATTACTGTTATAACTTCATCAGACTCACGCTTCCTTGTTTCTTTGATGGAGCTAGCTCAATGTTTCAAGTGTTTTTGGTAACCAATTAAACTAGCCTGCTTGCACTATTGTCTACCACAGGCAAAACCTAAGTCATTCTATATAATTCATTTCTTAAATGTAATAATGAAAACATCCAAACCCCTGAATTCTAAGCACAAACTAATGAAGACCAACCGACTCTATCTATAACACTGCTTTGCTTATAACGAATGAAAAGCCTTTCTTTTCTGACTCAGTCTCTCTATATCTACTAATATAATTGGGCTCACATACATTTAATTTGTCTCAATAAAGAGTGCCACTCTTCTCTAAATACAATAAAAGCAATTCATAAATACCAAAATAGTATACAAATTGGGATACTTTGCTGGTATATGTAATAGATAACAGGAAAAACAGGAAGAGAGAAGCAACTTTTTCATCTGCTTTGTTCCCACCTTATTCTACTCTCAGATGTTAGAAAATAACTGGTTAGCTCAGTGTTTTGAAAATCAATAGTTTTCAGGCTTCCTATTAATTTCTACAGAGCCATGCTGTTTGTATTAGTGACTTCTTTATAGAGGACACTGAACATGCAAGACAGACTACTTAATAAAAATTAAGTTTTAGCCCAAGAATACTCTCAATAGTTTGATTACATTTCATTAGAAAAGAGATGAAAAGTGATAAACTGAAACCTTTAAATTTTCTCTTCAAGTGGTAGTTCCTACACAGAAGTGACTTGGATTTTAATAGCATCAACAAACTTGTCATAAGCATGTTCATTAACAACATGATTCTTCTATCTGCAAGGAAAATGTACGTTTGCTTGACCTTTTATCATAACATTGTTCAGTAGATGAATGATAGTGCATAAGAGATTATATTAATGGGAGGTAAGAGATTATATTAATGGGAGGTAAAAGATTATATTAATAGAAATAAACAAACTGTATGCAGCTGTATTTTGTTTGTATTTGAACTCTTGAATAGACTATTTTACATTCTGCAGATTAACACTATGTTCTTTTAGCATCAAAACAAATTAACTGGAAGAGTCTTACACAAAGGGATAAGCATACAGTTTAAAATGGAATTTCTTTTAATAACAGCTGTGTTCCCATGGGAAATAAGTGATTGTTTTACTAAGATGTTTAGGGACTAGAATAACTTTGACAAGATCCAGATTGCTACTTTTCTTACTCTGCATTATCCTAAATAATGAGTACTGTTCAGTAACTATTTGAAACAAAAAAAAATGAGATGCAGATTGCATGATTTTTCCACTCAGACATGGAAATAGGACAAGTTGAAATTACACATTTGTTTAGTAAGTAGTTACCAAAATAAATATTCTTAGTGATGTATTCAACATGTTGATTAGCTAATGAGGATTTTCTTTCTTAGGTCCCAAAGGCACTCATTGTCTAAGAGGAAATATATTGCACATATTGCAAACATCTAGGAAATATGCAAGCAAAACCAGGATTACTTTTTTCCTGTGTTTGCCACAGAAAGGAAGGCAAATGGTGTTAACTTTTTCTTGTCCTCCTAAGAGAATTGTATAGCATGCTTAGTATTTATAATGTAGAGTTTTCCTAAATAGCATGAGTTGTCTGTAATGTCCAAATTTCATGCTTCAGGAAAATGTAGAAGATAGTTTGAACAGGTTTTGGAATGTAACTAAAAATTTGAGAGGTGATAAGTTGCTCAGAAATATATATTACATTCTTATGTTATTGTTGATAATAGGATGTAAAATGAACCTGAAGAAAAAATCACTGATAAAGAATAAAGATAGAAAAATAAGTTTTAGAATCCATTTTTGAACTTATGCCACTATTCAGTTTGCAGTGATTCAATATTTTGTTGTAGATTTTTCTTTTTCAAAATTGAAATAAGTTAGTGAATGCCAGACTTTGCTTTCATTTGTCAGAAACAGCTTTTCATAAAAATGCAGAGTATTAATCAAATAAGAAAAATGCCTGGAAGATAATTATGTGTTATAAGGAAATTGAAGAATGCAAATAAGCTCTTGGATCATGGCATTCTCACAATCAAAAGCTCTCTGTTGATTTTTCTGCTGTCTTTTTTTTTTTAATTAAATCAGAGGACTATTTTATTTTCATTTGAAGATTCAAGAAAGAAGAAAAGCCTATAGAGTTTAATAATGTTGATTTCTCTTTTGAAAGACCTGTTGCATTTTACCTTGAAGTTCTTCAATATTTCTTAAATATTTTGTGTGTTCTTTAGTGTTCCTATGTAGTATTCTTTGTTCCTAGAAACAAAAGATTTTAAATTAAATTGGAATGCATTGCATTGCCATATGATGCATGGAAACTTACAGACTTTGTTTTTCATTTAAGACCTTCCAAACTGAAAAATTATAAATTGAGAGGGTAAAGAAATACTAGTTATAAAGAACTTCTGTGAAGAGGTTCACTTATATATTCACAGAATTAGTAGTCCTGTTTAAGAAAGGGAGGAATTCAAGAAGGTGATAGAAGAAAACTAAACTGAAAAATGTCAAAATGCATTCCTCCAAAATACCCCAATTCACAGAGGCCTATAAATTAGCAGATTAAAAAAAGAAAGCTAGTGTATAGCTACTACTCATGCTGGGGACCATGTAGCAGTCTTACTCACCAATGAGGAATTAACTATTCTGTAAAGAGAGAAAGCAATCTAAGTAAATGGACCATTTGGACATTAACAGTCATAAAATTGTATACTTCCTCAGAGAAAGTTAAGGTTCACTTTCAGAGACAATTTCCTTGTTCCCTCACCGCATACGTTCTTTTATGATGTTCATGTTAGGTCTGCTGCTAGATTTTACTATCTTTCATGAAGCACTGTATTAGCTAATCAGAAAATCCTTCTGTGCATTAGTTTTATGAAAAAGGAAAATTAAAAAGCCAATGCTTCATACAATATCTTGGAAATTTTTACTTTTGTACTTAAGATGTCTACAAGTTCCAGAAACATTTGTTCTGAACAAACGTAACACTATAAACTTATTGAAGATGAGGAAGTTAATTGGCATTCATCATCATAACTAAGTCAAAAAGGAATTAACTAAGGAGTTTCATTAACTTTTGCTACTGAAGACAGAAATGCAGCTCTTTACTCTTACACATTCATGCAAATATTAATAGTATTAACAAAATATGACAGGAAAGGCAAATAAATGTGAAGTTTATTGATGTTATTTTCTTTTCCACTATCCTCAAAACACAATGTAAGGAAAAAAAAACACTAGAAAGATGAGTTAAAGGAACTAGTTGTTGAAGTACAAACCCCAGATATTATACGTAGTTTCCATTTTCCACAAAGTTATATCTGGCTTCCATGCAGGTAAACTTCAGGAATGGTTTAAGACTTTGGTACAGAAAACACTGAACTCTGAAGCATAGTAGTGACTCACCTGTGTTGAAGAAATTAACATCTGCAGACTTGTAAAAGAGCTGCAGTATCAATAACAAAGCTTCATTGAGGTGATTAAACTTTAAGATCATCAACTTTGGATTAGCTGCTTTCTCGAATAGCAGACAATGATGGGAAGTGGATAGGATTTTTATAAGTGGTTAATGATAAAAAATATCTCAGCTTGCCCATTGTCAAAATGAAAAACTTTGAAAAAAATATTCACTTGATTTGAAAATTCAAACTTTTTTGAAGAGAAGACAAGTTTAACAAACATGTAACAGTCACCTAAAAATACCAAACAATTTTCTGACAATAACTGTTGTCCATTTAGGAAAAAATCAGACACTAGTCTTAAAGCACTTGCTACCTAGTATATGAATACACTTGTTCAGCATCTGAAAGTATTTTTACCCAAATGCCTTTGGACGTCTACATTGGATCCTGTTAGATTGATCTTTGATGGGTTTGAGGATGGAAAGCTTGGCAGACTGAATCAGACCAAAGAACCATCATAGTTTCTGTAATCTGCAATGCTAGTAGGTTTCCAGTAAGGACAAAGAGAATTATCAGGAATGTAAGGAAGGAAATTAACATTAACACTGCTTCTTCGGCAGCACCTGGCAGCAGGACGGTGAGTTCTGTGGTGGGGTGGACTTTTTGAGGCGGTGGGAGCTTCCCGGAGCCGGGAAAATCCCAGAAAAAAAAAAAACCAGGCGGGGGTCCTGACAGCCCCCACACGCTGGTCCCGCGCGGTGCCTGACGGGAGGGGGCGGTCCCGGCAGCTACCGCGGGAGATTTAAAGTACGCCCCTGGGAGCGTGGCAAAGAGGAGCGTGGCAGTTTGAGCGGGCAGGGCGAGAAGGCAGGGCGCAGAGAGGACCTAGGGACTAGAAGGAAGACACCGAAGACCATGGTGGCCACCCGGCAGAAGGTTAAAGCTGCTCCGTGTGCTGCAGCAGGCAGGGTGGATGCTGCCACCCAGACGGAGCCACAGTGGGTGCATGCAGCTACCCAGACCCTGGGCTGCAGGCAGTGCCCCCCTCCCACACCGGCTCGTGCCTCTGGTACTGGCCCCACTTGTGAAAGCTGCGCTCGAGTGGGGGAACTCCTTCACATGGTGAAGGAGCTAAGAGAGGAGGTGAAGAGGCTGAGGACCATCAGGGAGTGTGAGAGGGAGGTAGACCAGTGGAGCAGGGCCCTCTCACTAACTCAGCAGCCTGCTCGAGCTAGTGTGTCCGAACATCATCCACCTGCAAACTGCACAGTTGAGGGAACAAGAGATGGGGAGTGGCAGCAAGTTCCTGCCAGAGGAAGGAAACCTGCTCCCCTCACCCAGACAGCAAAGCCCCAGATCCCCCTGGCGAACAAGTACCAGGTGCTGCAGGTGGAATCCAGCCCTGAGGATGATGGCTCCCACAGCCTAGAATCCTTCCCTAGGCTGCACCATTCTCAGAAAAAGATAAAAACATCCTCCATCAAGAAGAAGAGGAGGGTGATTGTTGTAGGGGACTCCCTCCTAAAAGGAACAGAGGGACCCATTTGCAGACCGGACCCACTCCACAGAGAGGTCTGCTGCTTACCGGGTGCATCAGGGAAGGAGGTAGCTAGAAAACTTCCTTCCCTGGTCCACGAGACAGACTACTATCCTGTGATAGTAGTCCAAACTGGTAATGACGACCTAACAAACAAAAAGGCCAAAGCCATCAAGAATGGCTTCAGGGCAACTGGGAAAATGATGGAGGGCTCTGGGGCACAAGTAGTATTCTGCTCCATCCCAATGCTAAATAGAGAGGAGCGGGAAGCCAGGATGAAGAATTCGATTAATACCTGGCTCCGAGCCTGGTGCGAAGAGAGGGGCTTTGGCTTTTTTGATCATGGGGGGGCTCACGCACCCCCAGGCTTTCTCGCTAAGGGCGGGACACATGGGTCTCCTAGGGGGGCTAAAGCCCTTGCTAGAAACCTAGCCAAGCTCATAAATCGAGCTTTAAACTAGATGTGAAGGGGGAGGGGGTTGAGTCCAGGCTAGACAGGAACGAGCCTGGACGTGGGGAATTGGTGATTGGGAGAGGGTGCGCGGGCGAGGACCAGCAGTACCTCACCACACAAAAAGTGGGGGAGAACACACCTCGGGGTGCTAAGGGAGATGCAGGCACTCTGGTGTTAACTACTCCAGTTACCAGGCAGTTGGGAACGAACCCTGTTCCCTGTAGGAGGGCTGAAGGCTTGGCAGCTCAGCTGAAGTGCATTTACACCAATGCACACAGCATGGGAAATAAGAAGGAAGAGCTGGAAGCTGTCGTAGGGCAAGGGGCCTATGATGTTGTTGCCATCACGGAAACGTGGTGGGACGACTCATATAACTGGAATACGGCTGTGGTGGGGTATAAGCTTTTCAGGCGGGACAGGAAGGGTAGGAGAGGAGGTGGGGTAGCCCTCTTTGTAAGGGAGGACTTGGACATCACTGAGATGGATTGTGGAGATGAGGAGGTTGAGTGCCTGTGGGTCAAAATCAGAGGAGCCCACCAGAAGGTAGACTTTGTGATGGGAGTCTGTTACAGACCACCCAACCAAGGAGAAGCAGCTGATGAGCTCTTCTATAAACAGCTGGGGTCAATCTCTAGATCGATGCCTCTCGTTCTGGTGGGAGACTTCAATCTGCCTGATATCTGCTGGGTGTACAACACAGCAGAAAGGAAGCAGTCTAGGAGGTTCCTGGAGTGCGTGGGAGATAACTTCCTTGCACAGTTGGTGAATGAACCAACCAGGGAAGGTGCCCTCCTCGACCTCCTGTTGGTGAACAGAGAAGGGCTTGTAGGGGATGTGGCGGTAGGTGGACGCCTAGGACTAAGCGACCATGAGATTATAAAATTTTCTGTTCTAGGTGAAGTGAAGAGGGTGGTTAGCAAGACGGTAACATTAAATTTCCAGAGGGCAGACTTTGATCTCTTCAGCAGGCTGGTTGGTGAAGTCTCATGGGAGACAGTACTCAAGGGCAAGGGAGCTCAGGAGGGCTGGGAGCTCTTCAAAGGGGTGGTCCTAGCAGCTCAGGAGAAAGCCATCCCCGTGGTCTGGAAAAAAAGCCGGCAGGGGAGAAAGCCAGCTTGGTTGAATAGAGAGATCTTGAGGGATATCAAGAAGAAAAGAAATGTTTATGGGCTCTGGAAGAAGGGACAGGCCTCTTGGGTGGACTACAGGAGGGAAGTGAGATTGTGTAGGGAAAAAATCAGAAGGGCTAAGGCTCAGATAGAAATCAGATTGGCCAAGTCAGTGAAAGATAACAAAAAATGTTTCTACAAATATATAAATAATAAAATGAGGACTAGGGAGACCATACAGTCCCTATTGGACACAGAAGGAACAACAGTAACAGGGGATGAGGAAAAGGCTGAGGTACTTAATGCCTTCTTTGCCTCAGTCTTTAGTCGTAAGGAGGGTCGTTCCACCTGTGTACAAACCCAGGAGCTAGAGGAGCATAATGAGGCTCCCATGATCCAAGAGGAGGTGGTCAGAGACTTGCTAGCCCGACTGGACAGTCACAAGTCTATGGGGCCGGACGGGATTCACCCTAGGGTACTGAAGGAGCTGGCGGATGTGCTGGCCAAACCCCTTTCCATCATCTTCCAACAGTCCTGGAAGACTGGGGAAGTCCCACTGGACTGGAGGCTGGCTGATATTGTGTCCATCTACAAAAAGGGCCGCAGGGAGGACCCAGGAAACTACAGGCCTGTCAGTCTGACCTCAGTGCCAGGGAAAGTCATGGAACAGGTGATCTTGAGTGCTATCATGAAGCACATGCAAGAGAACCGGGTGATCAGGCCCAGTCAACATGGGTTCACAAAAGGCAGGTCTTGCCAGACTAACCTGATCGCCTTCTATGACAAAGTGACCCGGCTACTGGATGAGGGAAAGGCTGTGGATGTGGTCTTCCTGGACTTCAGCAAAGCCTTTGACACAGTTTCTCACAGCGTTCTGCTTGAGAAACTGTCAGCCTCTGGGCTGGACAGGCGCACACTCTCCTGGCTGGAAAACTGGTTGGATGGCCGGGCCCAGAGAGTGGTGGTAAATGGTGTGAAATCCAGCTGGAGGCCAGTGACAAGTGGGGTTCCCCAGGGCTCAGTGCTGGGTCCAGCCCTGTTCAATGTCTTCATCAATGACCTGGATGAAGGCATCGAATGCACCCTTAGCAAGTTTGCGGACGACACTAAGCTGGGTGGAAGTGTCGATCTGCTGGAGGGTAGGGAGGCTCTGCAAAGGGATCTGAACAGGCTGGACCGCTGGGCAGAGTCCAATGGCATGAGGTTTAACAAGGCCAAATGCCGGGTCCTGCACTTGGGGCACAACAACCCTATGCAGTGCTACAGACTGGGAGAAGTCTGTCTAGAAAGCTGCCTGGAGGAGAGGGACCTGGGGGTGTTGGTTGACAGCCGACTGAATATGAGCCAGCAGTGTGCCCAGGTGGCCAAGAAGGCCAATGGCATCTTGGCTTGTATCAGAAACGGCGTGACCAGCAGGTCCAGGGAGGTTATCCTCCCTCTGTACTCGGCACTGGTGAGACCGCTCCTCGAATCCTGTGTTCAGTTCTGGGCCCCTCACCACAAGAAGGATGTTGAGGCTCTGGAACGAGTCCAGAGAAGAGCAACAAAGCTGGTGAACGGGCTGGAGAACAGGCCTTATGAGGAGCGGCTGAGAGAGCTGGGGTTGTTTAGCCTGGAGAAGAGGAGGCTGAGGGGTGACCTCATTGCTCTCTACAACTACCTGAAAGGAGGTTGTAGAGAGGAGGGTGCTGGCCTCTTCTCCCAAGTGACAGGGGACAGGACAAGAGGGAATGGCCTCAAGCTCCACCAGGGGAGGTTTAGGCTAGACGTTAGGAAAAAATTCTTTACAGAAAGGGTCATTGGGCACTGGAACAGGCTGCCCAGGGAGGTGGTTGAGTCACCTTCCCTGGAGGTGTTTAAGGCACGGGTGGACGAGGTGCTGAGGGATATGGTTTAGTGTTTGGTAGGAACGGTTGGACTCGGTGATCCGGTGGGTCTCTTCCAACCTGGTTATTCTGTGATTCTGTGATTCTGTGACTCATATAACTGGAGTACGGCTATGGTGGGGTACAAGCTTTTCAGGCGGGACAGGAAGGGTAGGAGAGGAGGCGGGGTAGCCCTCTTTGTAAGGGAGGACTTGGACTCCATTGAGATGGATTGTGGCCATCAGGAGGTTGAGTGTCTGTGGGTCAAAATCAGAGGAGCCCACCAGAAGGTAGATTTTGTGATGGGAGTCTGTTACAGACCACCCAACCAAGGAGAAGCAGCTGATGAGCTCTTCTGTAAACAGCTGCTGTCAATCTCTAGATCAATGCCTCTCGTTCTTGTGGGAGACTTCAATCTGCCTGATATCTGCTGGGTGTACAACACAGCAGAAAGGAAGCAGTCTAGGAGGTTCCTGCAGTGCGTGGGAGACAACTTCCTTGCACAGCTGGTGAATGAACCAACAAGGGAGGATGCCCTCCTGGACCTGCTGTTGGTGAACAGAGAAGGCCTTGTAGGGGATGTGGCAGTAGGTGGACGCCTAGGACTAAGCGACCATGAGATGATAAAATTTTCTGTTCTAGGTGAAGTGAAGAGGGTGGTTAGCAAGACAGTAGCATTAAATTTCCAGAGGGCAGACTTTGATCTCTTCAGAAGGCTGGTTGGTGATGTCTCATGGGAGACAGTACTCAAGGGCAAGGGAGCCCAGGAGGGCTGGGAGCTCTTCAAAAGGGTGGTCCTAGCAGCTCAGGAGAAAGCCATCCCCGTGGTCTGGAAAAAAAGCCGGCAGGGGAGAAAGCCAGCTTGGTTGAATGGAGAGATCTTGAGGGATATCAAGAAGAAGAGAAATGTTTATGGGCTCTGGAAGAAGGGACAGGCCTCTTGGGTGGACTACAGGAGGGAAGTGAGATTGTGTAGGGAAAAAATCAGAAGGGCTAAGGCTCAGCTAGAAATTGGATTGGCCAAGTCAGTGAAAGATAACAAAAAATCTTACTACAAATATATAAATAATAAAAGGCGGACTAGGGAGACCATACAGTCCCTATTGGACACAGAAGGAACAACAGTAACAGGGGATGAGGAAAAGGCTGAGGTACTTAATGCCTTCTTTGCCTCAGTCTTTAGTTGTAAGGAGGGTCGTTCCGTCTGTGTACTAACCCAGGAGCTAGAGGAGCATAATGAGGCTCCCGTGATCCAAGAGGAGGTGGTCAGAGCCTTGCTAGCCCGACTGGACACCCACAAGTCTATGGGGCCGGACGGGATTCACCCTAGGGTACTGAAGGAGCTGGCGGATGTGCTGGCCAAACCCCTTTCCATCATCTTCCAACAGTCCTGGAAGACTGGGGAAGTCCCACTGGACTGGAGGCTGGCTGATGTGCCCATCTACAAAAAGGGCCGCAGGGAGGACCCAGGAAACTACAGGCCTGTCAGTGTGACCTCAGTGCCAGGGAAAGTCATGGAGCAGGTGATCTTGAGTGCTATCATGAAGCACATGCAAGAGAACCGGGTGATCAGGCCCAGTCAACATGGGTTCACAAAAGGCAGGTCTTGCCAGACTAACCTGATCGCCTTTTATGACA
Organism: Phaenicophaeus curvirostris; assembly: GCF_032191515.1. NCBI lineage: Eukaryota > Metazoa > Chordata > Aves > Cuculiformes > Cuculidae > Phaenicophaeus > Phaenicophaeus curvirostris. Next base: position 25,265,610 of record NC_091396.1, on the reverse strand, counting down.
AAGCGACTTGGCTGCTGGATGAGGGAAAGGCTGTGGATGTGGTCTTCCTGGACTTCAATAAAGCCTTTGACACAGTTTCTCACAGCGTTCTGCTTGAGAAACTGTCAGCCTCTGGCCTGGACAGGCGCACACTCTTCTGGGTGGAAAACTGGTTGGATGGTCGGGCCCAGAGAGTGGTGGGAAATGGTGTGAAATCCAGCTGGAGGCCAGTGACAAGTGGGGTCCCCCAGGGCTCAGTGGTGGGTCCAGCCCTGTTCAATGTCTTCATCAATGATCTGGATGAAGGCATCGAGTGCACCCTTAGCAAGTTTGCGGACGACACTAAGCTGGGTGGAAGTGTCGATCTGCTGGAGGGTAGGGAGGCTCTGCAAAGGGATCTGAACAGGCTGGACCGCTGGGCAGAGTCCAACGGCATGAGGTTTAACAAGGCCAAATGCCGGGTCCTGCACTTGGGGCACAACAACCCTATGCAGTGCTACAGACTGGGAGAAGTCTGTCTAGAAAGCTGCCTGGAGGAGAGGGACCTGGGGGTGTTGGTTGACAACCGACTGAATATGAGCCAGCAGTGTGCCCAGGTGGCCAAGAAGGCCAATGGCATCTTGGGTTGTATCAGAAACGGCGTGACCAGCAGGTCCAGGGAGGTTATTCTCACTCTGTACTTGGCACTGGTGAGACCGCTCCTCGAATACTGTGTTCATTTCTGGGCCCCTCACCACAAGAAGGATGTTGAGGCTCTGGAACGAGTCCAGAGAAGAGCAACAAAGTTGGTGAAGGGGCTGGAGAACAGGCCTTATGAGGAGCGGCTGTGAGAGCTGGGGTTGTTTAGCCTGGAGAAGAGGAGGCTGAGGGGAGACCTCATTGCTCTCTACAACTACCTGAAAGGAGGTTGTAGAGAGGAGGGAGCTGGCCTCTTCTTCCAAGTGTCAGGGGACAGGACAAGAGGGAATGGCCTCAAGCTCCGCCAGGGGAGGTTTAGGCTAGACGTTAGGAAAAAATTCTTTACAGAAAGGGTCATTGGGCACTGGAACAGGCTGCCCAGGGAGGTGGTTGAGTCACCTTCCCTGGAGGTGTTTAAGGCATGGGTGGATGAGGTGCTGAGGGATATGGTTTAGTGTTTGATAGGAATGGTTGGACTCGATGATCCGGTGGGTCTCTTCCAACCTGGTTATTCTGTGATGCTGTGATTCTGTGAAATTTTTACAAGTTCAGAGCACATTGAAAGTTCTCTTTTCCTTCTACAGATTCTAATTTCCAGAAAACTGTTAATTATGCACCTTCTGATTTTTCCACTTAATGACATTATGATAAATATTCTGACACTGAGTTCGCCAAAACTCATGACAGAAAATTAGACCTAGAATAAGAGTGGCTGGCTAGCTTAGGACTGAAGAATTGGATGAGATCTCACACATTCTTACAGAGAATCTTGGGGAAATAGAGCTTATTTCCAAGATGTAACCTTTATTTTACTTCCAGGAGACTGCTGTCATAAAGGATGTTTTCTGTTTCTTCCTCAGAAAATTAGAGACACGAATTTCTTATGTTCCAAAGTGATTTCTGTCAAGTGACAGGTTTTCTGAAGCTTGAACATAAGGAACATTTCACGAGCTGGTATATGATGAAAAGAAACAGATTTTTATGCCATGGTGCTATAATAAAGCCTATTTGGAATTAAGACAAATTTAGTATATACAAAGTATGTGAGATCATGGTTTAAACTAATAACCATTAAGGTTGTAGTTATGACAAATATCTAGAAGAAAGAGAAGTAAGAGAGGGATGAGATTGTAGCACAGGTTTATGTGTAAGAGTTTTTATTTTTTTTTTATTTTGAGTATTTTATTGGGACAATAAAAGCCATGGAAAAACCTATGCTCCTTTCTTTAACACAGACAAACCCCCCCTAGTCCCAAGGCTTGTTTTTGATCTTTTTAAGAGAGTGAGCAGAGTCAAGTCTGCTGTAAATGTCGCTCAGTGGAAACACTAGGGAGTGGAAGGCTATTAATGTTGCAAAGACTATAGGCAAGTGACATTGAAACAGCAAACGCTCCAGCTACAGAAAATTAGGTACTTCAGGCAAAGGAAAAAAATTGATAAAATGAGACAAACAGTACAAATTATTAGATCTGTAGAAGCAAAAGTAACTTCTAAAATGGTGGCAGAAGCATCAGTATTCAATATGTCTGTGGAAACATTACCTACAGATCTTCTAGCATATCCAGTGAAAAGCAGCTGTAGACTACACAGTCTTTTTCTTCCTTTTAAGGGGAGATAGTAGCTGTTGGAAATAAAAATAAGTTTGCTTACATATTTTTAAAATTAATGGCTTAGAATTAAGCTAAGATGTAATTTGCTTATATCTCAGCATGAGTAAACAACTTGACATAAGTGAACTTTGCCTGTTAGCAATAATGTCTAAACAGAAGAGGTATAGGGCATCTCTCCATGTAAAGATAACAAGGATCAGAACCTGTAACTTAAGGGAAAAGTTCTCCAAAGCAAGAGATAGATTGACAAGGAGACCTCAATACAGATAAGACATTCACTGAATTACACAAAAAAGGGTTTCAGGGCCAAAGTCAAGCTGGAAGACAAGGACTTTGTAACTTAAGGTTACAAAACTTAGTGACAATAAAAGAAGTGGCAGGCCTGGAAGGAGGAATTAAAAATCAAATAATGAGCAGGGAGACTCCTGCCCCTAAAATATTTGACCCACTGACACATGGACAGCATGTGAAAAGCACATATTTGAGGGCTGGATCTTAGACTGTAAAGGTATGATTTTTCACCTATTTCATCATTCAGGGTGTGCTCCTTCAGAGGCACCTAACCCCAGCTGAAAATAAATTGTCTCTATGGCAGAACATAGAGTCCAAACTCTTCATTAGAGCTGGGGGCTAAGACTGGATTGAGCTGCACTTTAGACTCCCCTCTGAAAGGAAGTTCAGAAAGCAAGGAAGCCCAGTCTGAACCTCATGGTTTGGTGAGAGGGTCTTTCAGGACTCCTCTATAATAGTAGCACAACCTAACTTATACACCAGCTACAGGAATGAGTGATCACAATCAGATTCTCATTTATTGCACCTGTGGTCATTAACAGTGTTAATTCTGTCTCATTAGATCATCACAATATCCAATTAAAGGAGTGTATGGAAAACAAATTCCTGACACAATTGCTGAGTGTGTTGACTAGAAAAGGCCCCGCTGGACCTGCTGTTTATTAACAGAGAAGTACTTGTGGGAGATGTGACAGCTGGAGTATGCCTGGGGCATAGTGATCACGAGATGATAGAATTTTCAGTTCTAGGTGAAACAAGGCGAGGGATAAGTGGAATGGCTACTTTGGACTTCTGGAGGGCAGACTTTGGTCTGCTCAGAAGGCCGCTTGATCAAGTTCCATGGGAGGCAGTCCTTAAGGGCAAAGGAGCTTACGAGGGCTGGATGCTCTTTAGGAAGGAGTCCCTGGTGGCACAAGAGCAAGTTGTGTCCATGTGCCAGAAAATGAGCCAGTGGGGAAGAAAACCAATCTGGCTGAGCCAAGAGTTCTGTGTGGAAATCAGGAAAAAGAGGAAAATATATGAACTCTTGAAGAAGGGGCAGACATCTCGTGAGCACTACTACAAAGATGAAGTCAGATCTTGTTGAGAGAAGATCAGAAGGGCTAAAGACAAATCAGAACTTAAATTGGCCAGTTCTGTGAAAGATAATAAAAAATGTTTCTACAAATATATCAGTAACAAAAGGAGGGCCAAGGAGAATCTCCACCCTATACTGGATGCAGGGGGAAAAAGAGTGACAAAGGACGAGGATAAGGCTGAAGTTCTTAATGCCTTCTTTGCCTCAGTCTTTAATAGTAAGGTGAGATGTTCCTTGGATACTCAACCTCATACGCCGGTAGACAAGGAGGAAGAGCAGAACATAGCTCCCTTGATCCAAGAGGAAATGGCTAGAGAGCTGCTAGGCAAAATAGGTATTCATAAGTCTATGAGGTCGGATGGGATTCACTGAGGGTATTAAGGGAGCTGGCAGAGGTGCTTGCCAAACCTCTTTCCATCACCAACCAATGGTCCTGGCTGACTGGGGAGATACATTGGACTGGAGGCTGGCAGATGTTTCACCCATTTACAAGAACAGCCGGAGAGAGGATCAAGGAAACTACAGGTCTAACCTGAGTCTGACCTCAGTGCCAGGGAAGGTCATGGAACAGGTCATCTTGGGTACCATCTCACAGCACATACAGGACAACTGGGTGATCAGGCCCACTCAACATGGGTTTATGAAAGGCAAGTCCTGCCAAACTAACCTAAAGGTAAAAAGGTGACTCGTTTGGTGGATGAGGGAAAGGCTGTGGATGTACTCTTCTTGTACTTTAGTAAAGACTTTGACACAGTGTCTCACAGTATCCTACTTGAGAAACTCATTACCACTGGCCAGGACAGGCGTACTTTCTGATGGATTAAAAACTGACTCGATGGCTAGGCCCAAAAAGTGGTAGAAAATGGAGTTAAATCCAGCAGGAGACCAGTCACAAGTAGTGTTAAGCTGAGTGCTGGGTCCAATCCTGTTCAATATCTTCATCAACAACCTGGATGAGAGGATCGAATGCACCCTTAGCAAGTATGTGGATGACACTAAACTGGGATGATTTATTTTTCCAAGGACTGCAAAGAATGAAGAAAAGTGTCTCTGGGACAGAGAATCCTTTTATCTATCTGAACAATATATCTTGTTCAACTTGGTTTCTTTAGGGTGGTTTATGATGCAGATGCTTACAAGATGAAGATGTAGTACATTATGACTAAAGTAATCACAACAAGGAAGATTTTATAAGGGAGCTTAAGTTGTCAGATGGTCTTTTGTTACAACAACGACCATGAAGTAACTTCAAAATAGTCTGACAGCACCCGTGGAAATGGTCTTGTCAAATTCTATTATGACTTGAGGAAAAAGAGAACACTCAACAGTAAAGAGTCCTGAGAATTATGTTTGTTAGAATGTGTAATACATTCTGAGAAGATTTTGTAACTTTTGGGGCCATTTGGGTTATTAAATTCACCTAAATTTTTTTTTTAAATTGCTATGTGATTATAAAGTAATCATAGAATCATAGAATCATAGAATCATAGAATCATAGAATAGTTTGGGTTGGAAGGGACCTTAAAGATCATCTAGTTCCAACCCCCCTGCCATAGGTGGGGACACCTCCCACTAGATCAGGATGCCAAGAACCCAACCCAGCCTGGCCTTGAACACCTCTAGGGATGGGGCATCCACAACTTCCCTGGGCAACCTGTTCAGGTGTCTTATCACTCTCATAGTGAAGAAATTCTTCCTTATGTCTAATCTAAATCTGCCCTTCTCCAGTTTATACCCATTACGTACAGTCCTGTCACTGCAAGCCTTTGTAAACAGTTCCTCCCCAGCTTTCTTTTAAGCCCCTTTCAGGTACTGGAAGGTTGCTATAAGATCTCTCGTAGCACTCTCTTCTCCACCTGAACAAACTCAACTCTTTCAGCCTGTCCTCATATGGGAGGTGCTCCAGCCCTCTGATCATCCTTGTAGCCCTCTTCTGGACCCATTCCAGCAGTTCCATATCCTTCTTATGTTGAGGATTCCAGAACTAGATGCAATACTCCAGATAAGGTCTCAAAAGAGAGGAATAGAGGGGCAGAATCACCTCCCTCGACCTGCTGGCCGCATGTCTTCTGAGGGAGCCCAGGATATGGTTGGCCTTCTGGGCTGCAAGCGCATATTGCAGGCTCATGTAGAGTTTCTTATCAGCCAGCACCCCTAAGTCCTTCTCTGCAGGACAGCTCTCAATAACATGATCCCCCATTCTGTATTGAAATCGAGGATTGCCTCAACCCAGGTGTAGGACCTTGTACTTGGCCTTGTTGAACTTCATGAGGTTCTCACAGGCCCACTTCTCCAGCCTGTCCAGGTCTGTCTGGATGATACTCCATCCTTCCACTGTGGCAACTACACCACTGCAAACTTGCTGAGGGTGCACTCAGTCTTGCTGTCAATATCATTGATGAAGATAATAAACAGTACTGGTCCCAGTATGGACAGTAGTCTTCCAAAACTGATTCTGTCATGTCATCTGTTAGCTGATTCCTTCAACTTCATTGAGAAAAATCTACGTCTAAAGGGCTGATGATTTTTACAGTCTATAAAGCCAATTACACGTCTAAAATGCATTAATACTAAAAACTAATTTCAACATTTTTCTGGGGTTTGTACCTAACTGTAGCTTTTTGCCCACACTTACAATGTATGACCTCTGAAGTATGATAAAATAATGGTAAAACCATGATCCCTTAAAGCCCAAGTATTTCCTTTGAGTTTTTGAAATGGACTATTTCCACAATTCTCATTTGTGAAATATCAGTGTCTTGATATTTTTGGAAATTACCTTCCCTTTTCCCCCCTATTCTTCTGTGTTTAATTTGTCAGGACGTTTGTCCTCCTTTTGCTTTCCCAACTTTTTTTGCAGTTCTGTTGGTTAGTTACTATAAATGAAAGAATTAAAATAACTAACAAGCAAACCACAAAAACATTTAGTCTCTGTAAGGTGTTTTGCTGAAGTTTTCTTTCAAATCAATTCTATTTTGAGTTCTGAATCTAATAAATGAACTTGCCAGACCCATTTGTCAGGCTAGCCTTGTCTGCTCAAGCCTGAAAGTTGTAATCCTTTCATTAAAATTGATAAAAATATATACTAAAGAAAGTCTGAGTCATCCACGCCAACATTAAAATATTTAAGATAGTTTTAAAAATTAATATAATGCAGAAGGGATTTAAGATTAACAATTTGCAGGGATTACCCTATGTTTATTCTCAAAACCTTTCTGCGGTAAAATTGACTGAAAATGTCATGCACTTGTTCAGGCTTCACTTTGAAAGCATTAGGCAATTCTAAGGTGATGAGGACTGGGATTGTCTGGTTACCACGAGCAGGATGTGTATCAATTAGCCTGACATATTCTATAGGCTTAGAGTAACAAAGAATGGGACTACACAAAATAATAATATGACTTAGCTTATTTGGAAGCTTTCCAGAGTGAACAGTCAGAAAAACGGTTGAAAGTAGGAGGTATAAAAATCCACAAACTGTCAATGAAGAAAATTTATTCCTGAACCCTAGAAGCTTGTTCCTTAAGCATACCTGGGGTGAGAAGCAGAGATAAGTTTAAAAAAAAAAGGGGGGGGAAAAAAGCAGCACAAAACCTGGAATTTGTTATATTTTGGGGGTTTTGTTTTCATTTTTACTTTTTGGTTTTTTAAATTCTGCTTGTAAATCAGAATTTTGAATCAACTGAATGTAACACTCTATCCAGAGCTCTCAAAATAACAAAAGGTTCCATTTCCAGTGAATGAAAAACAGGGCTCTAGCTATGAGCTATTATTTCAAATAACTTCATATCAGTAAGGATTTAATATTATCTGATATGAAATGAATAATTCTTTTGTGCATTGCCTGAACTCCAACAACAAGTTTATGTGCAAAGTATAATTTTCTTACAAAGAAGGTCCTCTCATAATCTATGTTTCTGGCTTTCAGCAGTAAAATTGAAAACTGAAAAGGGGTTCTTGATGTTTTATCAGCTTGGTTGATTGCATATGAAAGTTCAAAGTGAAATGAAAAGAAAAAGTAAAGTTAAATATGGCAGGGAATATTTTATTGTTCTTCAAGAGGAAGGATCGTTGACTTCTGTTTGAAAGCTGAACCGTACAAAGTGCTGTTATAGAATGTGTCAGTGTAAATCTAGAACTAAGTGTCTAGGGCTAAGTGTTCAAACTAGTGTTTCTGACTCCTTGGAAGCACCTTCCTATCATCTTTTTATTAGAGATATAGTTTTTCATGGGTGACAGTTGATGGCCTACATGTTCAGCTCAGTCTAGCAGAAAACATGCTTGAGAAAATGTTGTACTGAATCTCCTCTTAGAGTTAATTTTAGGCAATAAACAGTGGTGGATGCTTCTGGGTTCCGTCTGAATTTAAGACCTTTCAAGTAGCACTATTTTTAGTGTTTCTTGGTGTGCAGTAGTCTAGCAGCCTGAAAGTACTTCCTTCTCAGACTGACAATAAAATTAAGCTCTAGTTCCCAAATCTATTCTCTTTTCTCTTCTTCCCTCGCTATCATTTGTTCAACTGTCTTCTAGCACAGGCAGATGGTATAAAGAATTAGTTTTCCAAGTTTGACACTGATATGAAGAGGTTGGAGTTATAGACATATAATTTTTGAAGTCATTAGTAAAATTCCAGACTGTTGCACACCCTAATAAAGGATTATAATTTATAGAAATGCAGAATGAACTTAAAAAAAAGACATAAATGTTGCTGAATGCTTCATAACTGAATTGTCAACTCATGATAACAAAGTGACAATTAAAAAACCTTGTGCACGTTATGAGAAATCCAAACTACACGACACATGGCATATAGCTTCAATTGTAAAACTCCAGAAATATGTGGATAATGCTGCTAAAATGTTCCAAACAGATTTGGACTGTCAACATAAATGTGAACTATTTCTAGTTTGGTAGGCTCATGACACTTCACGTCATCGAGGAAAGGAAGCGACATACATATGACCAATGGGTGGATTTAATCATGGACACTATTGCACAGGTTATCCATGAATGTGAAACATGTGCCACAATAAAGCAAGCTAAAAGGCCTTTGTAGCATGGAAGACAATGGCTGAAATATAAATATGGGGAGGCTTGGCATATTAACTATGTCACACTGCCTCAAACGTGCCAGGGTAAGAGTTATGTTCTTACCATGGTGGGAACAACCACGGGATGGCTAGAAACACTTCCAGTACCCCATGCTACTGTCTGTAACAGTATTATAGGCCTTGAAAAGCAAGTTTTATGAAGGCATGGTACTGCAGAAAGAACTGAGTCAGACCATGGTACTAATTTCGAAAACAGACTTGTAGACACCTGGGCCATAGAACACAGTATTAAATGGCTATATCATATTCTCTGTCATTCACCAGCCTCAGGGAAAACTGAGCAATACAATGTACTATTAATACTACCTTGACAGCAATGAGTGGCAGCATATTTATAAACTAGGATAAGCATTTGGCACATGCCACCTGGTTAGGGGATATATCAGTCGAGCTAGTTCTGCTCAATAAGATCTTCTGTATATGGTAGAAGGGAATAAAGTCCCTGTGGTGCATGAAAGGAATTTGTTAGGGAAAACTGTTTGGGTTTCTCCTGCTTTGGGCAAAGGCAAACCCATTCACTGTGACACTTGGAAACAAATTATTCTAACTCCTTTCTTAAACAATGGTCTCACCATATATGGCTTTATGTGCCAACAATCAAATAAACTGAATAAACAGAACAAAAAGAAATTATTGGTAAAGTCATACTTCCATATGCCATCTGTAACAAGAAGAGTGACAATATGTGCCTGGAGCACCTTATCATAAAAGGATGCAAATCAGAACTCTTCTCATTTCTCTTTATTTCTCTTTTTTTTTGACAGCAGATGTGAACATTAAAAGCAGACGGTGAATATGTGAAGACATGTATTAAATGAGTCTCTGGAATGAATGACGCTTCCAAGTTGTAGGGAATTGGCTGATGGAGAGATGATCAAGATTACTGATTTTGAGGCTATCACAGAGATATCTTTGCTGAGTTCATCAACTGGAGGTGTTGACTGCCTGATTAATAGTTTTACCTATGAGATGAATTATTCAACAATTAAAAATACACTTTAAAAAGGGAAGATTCTGTTTCTAAGTTCCTTTAAAAAGCTTAGCATGCCAATTAAAATAGACTGTAAAATTCAAAGCATAACACGTGATTTGTTTGACACACATTGAAAGAAACTAATCTTGGTGGTCTTTTTCACCTACATGTAGTTTTGCCAAGGCTTCACTTGTTTTGTTGGTTTTAAAAGCTGATGAACCACAAAGACAGCATTATTTCATCTTTAGCAGATGTCAGTATGTCAGCATTAAATACTGTTTATTTACAGCAGATAATAACAATGTCTTGTGACTTCTCTCCAAGTGATGATCTACACTGGTGACTTCAGTTGTCTGTTGAACGCTTAACCTTTTCTTTGCCATTGTGTCAACAAATATAGACTTTTAAAATTAAATTCAATCTGCTACATCAATCTTTCTTTTTAAAAGCAAATACTGTTTTTCATTTGGAAGCTAGTACAGGAATAAGTGAAAAACAGAAGACACCAGACAAGGATCTACACAGGGCCTGTTTGTTTGGGGTTTTTTCCCATGAGTGAGAACAGCTGCTCTTTTGCAGTGCAGGAAAATATTTGGAGATGTGTCACTACACTTTGCTAAAGGCATAGCATTTCTCAAGTTGGTCACAGATATGGACTGATGCCACTCTTTTATGCTGGACGTGACCCACTGACTTGGATGGAGTAATGTTGCAGAACAAACTTTGCATGTATGGTGTGGAATCTCTCTGAAACTACATTATGCTACATTATTGCTAACTGATTAAAATGCAGTTAAGTTCATGCCAGCTGAGAGTAACCTGAAATAACTTACTAACGTTTTCTGAATCCTGTCATCACCCTTTGACTTACAGGTGAATCAGTATTGATTGAGGCAACATTAGTGCACATGTGACACCTCCTAATTAACAGAATTAATCATAGAATCATAGAATCATAGAATAACCAGGTTGGAAGAGACCCACCGGTTCATCGAGTCCAACCATTCCTATCAAACACTAAACCATGCCCCTTAGCAATTCATCCACCCGTGCCTTAAACACCTCCAGGGAAGGTGACTCAACCACCTCCCTGGGCAGCCTGTTCCAGTGCCCAATGACCCTTTCTGTGAAGAATTTTTTCCTAATGTCCAGCCTAAACCTCCCCTGGTGGAGCTTGAGGCCATTCCCTCTTGTCCTGTCCCCTGTCACCTGGGAGAAGAGGCCAGCACCCTCCTCTCTACAACCTCCTTTCAGGTAGTTGTAGAGAGCAATGAGGTCACCCCTCAGCCTCCTCTTCTCCAGGCCAAACAACCCCAGCTCTCTCAGCCGCTCCTCGTAAGGCCTGTTCTCCAGCCCCACCACCAGCTTCGTTGCTCTTCTCTGGACTCGTTCCAGAGCCTCAACCTCCTTCTTGTGGTGAGGGGCCCAGAACTGAACACAGTATTCGAGGAGCGGTCTCACCAGTGCCGAGTACAGAGGGAGGATAACCTCCCTGGACCTGCTGGTCACGCCGTTTCTGATACAAGCCAAGATGCCATTGGCCTTCTTGGCCACCTGGGCACACTGCTGGCTCATGTTCAGTCAGCTGTCAACCAACACCCCCAGGTTCTTCTCCTCCAGGCAGCTTTCTATACAGTCTTCTCCTAGTCTGTCGCACTGCATAGGGTTGCTGTACCCCGAATGCAGGACCCGGCACTTGGCCTTGTTAAACCTCATCCTATTGGTCTCAGCCGAGCGGTCCAGCCTGTTCAGATTCCTTTGCAGAGCCTCCCGACCCTCCAGCAGATCAACACTTCCACCCAGCTTAGTGTCGTCCGCAAACTTGCTGAGGGTGCACTCAATGCCTTCATCCAGGTTCTTGATAAAGACATTGAACAGGGCTGGACCCAGCACTGAGCCCTGGGGAACCCCACTTGTCACTGGCCTCCAGCTGGATTTCACACCATTTCCCACCACTCTCTGGGCCCGGCCATCCAACCAGTTTTCCACCCAGGAGAGTTTGCGCCTGTCCAGGCCAGAGGCTGACAGTTTCTCAAGCAGAACGCTGTGAGAAACTGTGTCAAAGGCTTTATTGAAGTCCAGGAAGACCACATCCACAGCCTTTCCCTCATCCAGCAGCCAAGTCGCTTTGTCATAGAAGGCAATCAGGTTAGTTTGGCAAGACCTGCCTTTTGTGAACTCATGTTGACTGGGCCTGATCACCCTGTTCTCTTGCATGTGCTTCATGATAGCACTCAAGATCACCTGTTCCATGACTTTCCCTGGCACTGAGGTCACACTGACAGGCCTGTAGTTTCCTGGGTCCTCCCTACGACCCTTCTTGTAGTTGGGCACAATATCAGCCAGCCTCCAGTCCAGTGGGACTTCCCCAGTCTTCCAGGACTGTTGGAAGATGATGGAAAGAGGTTTGGCCAGCACATCCACCAGCTCCTTCAATACCCTTGGATGAATCCCATCTGGCCCCATAGACTTGTGGGTGTCTAGTCGGGCTAGCAAGGCTCTGACCACCTCCTTTTGGATCATGGGAGCCTCATTTTTCTCCTCTAGCTCCTGGGTTAGTACACAGATGGAACGACCCTCCTTACAACTAAAGACTGAGGCAAAGAAGGCATTAAGTACCTCAGCCTTTTCCTCATCCTAGTCCTCCTTTTATTATTTATATATTTATAGAAAGATTTTTTGTTACCTTTCACAGACTTTGCCAGTCTGATTTCTAGTTGAGCCTTACCCTTTCTGTTTTTCTCTCTACACAGTCTGACTTCCCTCCTGTAGTCCACCCATGAGGCCTGTCCCCTCTTCCAGAGCCCATAAACGTCTCTCTTCTTCTTGATATCACTCATGATCTTTCTGTTCAAGCAAGCTGGTTTTTTCCCCTGCCGGCATTTTTCCAGACCACGGGGATGGCTTTCTCCTGAGCTGCTAGGACCACCCTTTTGAAGAGCTCCCAGCCCTCATGGGCTCCCTTGCCCTTAAGGACTGTCTGCCATGAGACTTTGCCAACCAGCCTTCTGAAGAGTTCAAAGTCTGCCATCTGGAAATTTAATGCTACCGTCCTACTAACAACCCTCTTGACTTCACCTAGAACAGAAAACCCTATCATCTCACAATCACTTAGCCCTAGGCGTCCACCTACTGCCACATCCCCCACAAGGCCTTCTCTGTTCACAAACAGCAGGTCCAGGAGGGCATCCTCCCTTGTTGGTTCATTCACCGGCTGTGCAAGGAAGTTGTCTTCCATGCACTGCAGGAACCTCCTAGACTGCTTCCTTTCTGCTCTATTGTACTTCCAGCAGATATCAGGAAGATTGAAGTCTCCCACAAGAACAAGAGGCATTGATCTAGAGATTAACCCGAGCTGTTTACAGAAGAGCTCATCAGCTGCTTCTCCTTGGCTAGATGATCTGTAATAGACTCCCATCACAAAATCTACCTTCTAGTGGGCTCCTCTGATTTTAACCCACAGGCACTCAATCTCCTCATCGCCACAATCCATCTTAACGGTGTCCAAGTCCTCCCTTACAAAGAGGGCTACCCCGCCTCCTCTCCTACCCTTCCTATCCCACCTGAAGAGTTTGTACCCCACCATAGTAGAGCAAGTCATGTCTGAACAGCATTTAGTATTACTCTCTAAGGTACGGTAACCACTTCATGGTGTTATAATATGATGCATTTCACTGGGAACTCTTCTTAGTAGGCTGATTTTTTGAAGGTATTTGACCAGACAGCTGTTGACTATGTGTTCACATCAGTCTTTCAAAAAATCATGAGAATTAGTGTTGTTGCTTTATTACATATATAAGTTGTCTTTTTTTTTTTCTAATGCATTAAAAAAGCATGTTATTATTTTTTCTGGCCATGGTTAGACTAAACTACAGCTATTTGAACATCAGATAAGCTCTTAAGAAAGTACTAATAGACCAAAGCCTACTACAGAAAACTTTCAGACTAAATGAAGCATGTGATATTTTACATTTGTAAATCATAACACACAAAGTTAATGAAATACAAAAGCAGCTTTCAAACATGCACATGACACTATAATAAAGCAAACAATACTTCAAAACCTCAAATTCCTAATTTCTTTGACACACTGATTTCTGGAACAGAGGCTGGTGAAAACTTAGTGAACATGTTTTTCAGGGAAATTTACCTTGAAATTTACTAAGTGGCAGCAATATTTTGAGATTAAATGTTCTCTGTGGGGGACAGAGTAAAGTTGGGTTTTTTTTGTTTTTTTTTTCTGTTAGTTTTTTTTTTGACAACACATTGTTTGTATCATATTTTAGTCTGAAATAGGTCTATTTTGACATTATTAGAACATATTTTACTTATGTTGTTCCTAAACATTGCTTTTTAATATATTTGTATTTATTTGGATAATTTAAATTTAGTAATATAAAACTAAGTTTTAAAATTAATTAAAATTAATTGAAAAATACTTCATTGAAAAAAGAAAAAATTAATTTGTCTACGTGTTTTTTCCCCCCTGACTGTAGCAAAACCCTGTTTCCAGGCAGAAAATAACTGTGTACACGTGCAGTTCTGAGAAATACGGTCAGAATTATTTAGGCCTTTAGGACTATAAAGATTTGAGAAGACTATTTCCTTTCAGAAACTCAAAAACCTGGACTGAATTTGCAAGCAATTTTAGAGGTTCATGTAGGGAAGAGTCTACTTAGCTCATTTTCTCCATCTTTCTAGCATAGCCTCTACAAAATATTTTGTCATATATTAGTCCAATCTATTCGTAGAAGCCTCCAGAGAGAGCAATTCTATATTGTCCCCTAGGTAGGAATTACCCCAAAGAATAGCAGACTTCTCAGTGGGGAGGGAAAATGAATCCAGGTTGCTTTGTGGGAATCCTACAGCAGGTGATTCTTAACCATGACTGGACTGGCAGAGCCTTGGCCTCTTGCTCAGCACCTCTCCTTCTGGATAGACATTGACCAGGGGGCTCAGTATGACGAGTAATTGGACTGGAAACTTATTTGAAACTGAGGACAAGCTGCAATGTGAATTAAAAGTACTCCAAATCTCTCAGGACCACATACTTGCTTCAGTCATTATGCTGGATGTCCCAGTGTGGATAGGAAATATGCCTGTGGTTACAAATTCTACTTCTCGTGCCTGGGACATTTCATTACAATCCAGTAAAATATTTGCAAAGGCAGACAGTGACCTACTGCATCAATGATGACTTTTGCAAATGCTGGAAATACTGGGCAACTATTATAAAAAAAAAGAAAAAAAAAGAAAGAATTGCAGTAGTGCCTCTTAAATTCTACATGTGTTCAGACTTTAAATCTGTACATATAAAAATAATTCTTACATAAAGATGTTGTAAAATCACCAATTTGTATCCTGGCCTCTTTTTTTTTCTTATAATATTAACAAATATATCACAGTACATACACCTCTTCTGCAAACGGTAATACACGCCATTTATTTTTGTGGTAACAAAAGTTAAGGATAGTACTGTAAATACAGTCAGTGCATACAAACTGTTTCTCCACATTGTAACAATCTATGCATGAGCGGCTTCCCTTGTAATACTTGACTGATGAAAATATAATAGGATAAGAAACACAATTTATTCTCACATTTGTTTGTTTATTAAAACCACAAGCTGTTATGCACGGTTTAACAACCACTACAGTTCCTTTATATTTCTGTGCTTGCAAATTGTACTTGAAGAGCTGTCTTTCACATATTTCCCCTTTAGCATCATTAAACATGTTCTGAAGTGCCAATAATAAATGTGAAAAGGAAGAATGTGCTACTCCTGTCCCTGCTGCCATCTTACTGACTGTATATCACCACAATATTAAAACATTTAGCATGTGATAAAGAAAAGAAGTATGTACAAGGACTGTTTCAGTAAGAAGTAGGAAATTCAACCTCAGTGGCAGCTAATCATGAAGCAACCTTGGAGAAGGTCAAACAACAAATATTCTGGTGGTTCTAGATGGCTACTCTGCAAGTGAATCTTTGTGGAAGGCTGCATACAATGATCTATTGCAACCAGGGTTTGATTTTCAGATTTGATTTTGGACAAAAATTTGGAGACTGTAGATATACAATGTTTGTGTAATGTATTTCATTGGCTTTGGGTTAAGTCCACTTCTCCACTTCCAACTTTTTATGTCACAGAGGATTCTTGACAGGCTGTGCCCCTTATGCTGTGCATTTCTCTGGTATAACTGGTTCCTACCACCACTGCCCACTGATAAATTGAAGTACCAGTGTTGGACTGTAATAAACTCCTGTTCTTTTTTCCGACTTACTCTTCATAGTTTGAATGCAAGAGTGGCTTTCTCATTGATCAATATAGTGCTTAGTATAACTTTCTTCTGTGAACAATTTTTATCAGCCGTATATCTAACAACAGATTAGCTAGTACATTTCAGACTTATTTTTCTATATATTGAAACTGAAAGGTTAAGAAGTCTACAACGTGAGATTGCATTTAGTTGTGTTAGCTTTCTAAAAACATTAATGAGAAATTTAGTTTCTTTAAGACAATCTGGTAATTTTGTAAAACATTGAGTAGTTAATGGGAAGGGAAAAGTAAGCTTTATCAATTTACTTAGAATTAATACAATATAAATGGTGATATAAGTTCCTTCTATCTATTTCAGAATCTTGATTTCTTTTGGAGAAATTGATTTATGATCAAAGGTGAGTTCAGTTTTTATAGCATTGTATGCTGCTCACAACAGTATATTCAGGAGACAGACCACAGAGACATCAATGGAACTGTGTTATTGATGCATTTTATGATAAAATGTACCTTTCTGCTGGAAAATAAACCAGTGCAATCCATTCATATCACACCGGCAACAGTAGAGCCATCGAATGGAAATACTTTTATTATCTTGAAATTTTGTTTTTTTCAACACAAACCAAATCTTCTCTGAACACTCATGTAGGAAGGATTTTGCCAGAATTTTGTTATAGTCATATGAATTTTCCCTGACTGCCCTTCACCTGCTTATAAATTTTCAGTACTCTAGATGACACAAAACCAGTGGTAAGGGGTTTGGCTGAAGAAAAGAAGTTGAATAATTATCAAAAATCTAGTCACAGAACGAAAGAAGCAACGTAAGACGTAAGGTGCCTGAAAGCTGTGTAAGATTCAAAGAGCATTTAATAGATCGCAAACTTGAGGTGCTCCTGGATTGTGTTTGAAAAAAGTTTTCATACTATTTGAAGGTGCTTGTTGGTGGAAATCAGAGTCTTTGCTGACAATTCATGATCAGAAACAAGGATTCAAAGAATTTTTAAAATTATCTTGTTCAATTAGAATAGTTATTTGACGGATCAAAGGTGCAGGAATCACCAAAGGACTAGTCGTAGGGATATATTCTCTCTTGTATATCTCCAGAAGGATGAGATCCAATGTTTATTCCAAAATTAAATTAAAGAATTCAACAATTACCTTCAAACTTTTGTCATTCAAATGCTTGAACATTTCATAAGGAAAATTATCCATGTCTGGTGGAAGAAATTCTGAAAACCAGGTTATACCTCTTCAGATTCATTAACTGTGAATCTAACATTGTAGTATAAATAATCCATAACCTATTTTTCAAGAATAGAATTAATTTTTTTATAAAAATCAATTCTTATGTGGCAAAAAAAGTCACCCACTGATTTTATTTTTATGATGCTATTATTAGAAAAGCCCATATATCTTCCACAATATCAAATAAATTTTAATTAATCCAGATATTGGAAGATCCTGTTACAGTTGACACTTTCTATCTTATCATATGTCTTGCAAAAAGTATTTTTATTAATAGTGTCTCTGACATTATCTCTTTGAATTCACAGTTTTGCCTTAAGTGGAAAGGGGCTTTCCTTTTGTAGTCTGTATCTGCTCACTATGAAGAACTTGTCATGTTATTAAAATCTTTTACTGATTGACTATCATTACTGGGTTTCAAGGGAATGACTAAAATTTTTTAATACCAGATCTGATACAACGGGCCTTCTTACGGGATGAAAACACACAAGGTGGAGTTCATCTCTCCAAAGTTTAGTTATGCCTAATCACTGGATATAAGTGCTGCCATAAACTTAATCTTACTTACATCAGACACAATGGAAATATTGATTTGAATGTATTTGTCTTTGTCCATTGACTAAAAAGAAAATTTAGGAGACAATATAGAGCTGTATACTGCTTACATAGCTAGAGTTCGAAAGAGTGAATGATACTTGCAGTGCCTAGACAAATACTAATAGTATAAATATACTAGTTGTTAGTTTTGAGGAATAACTAAATTAATAACTTTCATTCAGAAGTATATTAATAAAAACTTTCAAAACCATCAGCTGCCTATACTTCCAGGCATAGCTTTAAAGTGAGGTTTAGATCGTTAATTTAACGGGGAGTAGAGAAGGTACAGAGAGTGAATTGTCAGCATTAGGTACAGTTCTTTCATCTTCACATTAAAAATTTATTTATGTTGTTTGAAATTATGTTTTCTTGACTGATTAATCTTTATTTACCCTAACAGGGATAAGTGCAGTGTCCACTGACCCAATGAAAATTAACTTACTCAATAATTTTATTAAGATGAAATTTGGAGATGTTAATTGCCAAAAGACAAAATATGCTGACACTAATGCTGAAATTGCAACTGGAATTCATACAGCTGCTCTGGCAGGACAGCAAGGATAGCTCTTTCTCCTCCTGTCTCTTTCCATAGCTCATGCGAAGGTGGAGAAGGTGTGAAGATGCAGGGGGTGCTATGGTACACAGGGCACTTTGCACTCTTCTCCTCCTCCAGGCGCCTACAGAGGGCAGATAAAAGGAGCAGATGCACCTTTCCACAAAGACTCCACAAAACTCCTTGAAGATGCCAGATTTATCCATGGCATTACCAACCATCTCTGCTTACCCTTCTCCTAGGTCTGCACCTGGCAAGTCATTTTTTCTAGTGCTCTTACCACACTGAAGACAATGTTGATTTAACAGATTAAACATGGATTTTAGAAAGAACATGTGTGTTTAAGTATTTTGCTGAAATAGGGCTTAAATACCATTGTTTATTTCACAGACACATGCTGCTGTGATTCTTGGATGCATTATTTGTCTTTATACTGAACCATCAGCATGAAATACTCAGCAAATAAATATTTTAGTCTTATTTGAATATCTGCTTAGCCACTTCCATTATTCTACACTTGATCGTTACAATGAAAGAAAGGAGTATAAAAAAATTAGAATAAAGGACCTCTTGGGGCTAACAATTCTGCAGCACTGAACATAGATTAGAGCTCTTGATACATTGGCCTAAGTACCACATTAATATAAATAAAAATAAATGAGAAGTTGGACTGATGCATGGACTAGCATCACTGAGTCACCCCTCCCAGCCAGACCCTTGAAAAAATGCTTTCTGTTATCCCCCAAGATGGAAACTGCTTTTTTTGTTTGTTTGTTTTGTTTTTTAGAATTGGAATCCTCTAAATCCCTGTCAAATGAGGCTGCCCAAGCTGTTCCTAAATGAACTGGGAACCCATCTTCATTCCCAAAATCTCAAGTGTGAGCCTTGGCAATCCTGTAGAAATTTACCATTGAACAGTTATTAAAAGAAATATTTTAAAGATTATGCTAGTCATCTTTATCTTCAGTCATATCTTTGGCAAGAAGTGTACTAATGTATGAATTGAAAATGGTGAGCAGACCTGTTAATGGAGCCATAACTAGCTTAGTAAGAACTCCTATGAACACCACTACGTGAATGTCCCTATGTTAGCATTAGAAGTTTATTTGAACTAGAAAATTCAAGTATTTATTTAAACATTCTGAAATGTTTTTACAAATTTTACTGGCTTATTTTTCCCTGAAAAGCAGTGAAACACTGACAGATTACACAACACCTATACATGCCCATTTTTGGCAAAGCATACAATGTTGCCAGAAGAAAACAAGACAGACATAAATTACCATGCCCTTCAACAGTTAGGCTCAAGTACTGCATTGCTTCAGTGATCTCTGCAGACCAGAATTATTCTTTCCAAGGGGAAACACTTTGGCAGGCAGTCTCACTCGCTTTTTCCTTGCTCTTTGAGACCTTTTGCAGCTGGAAGAGTGAAGGATGGATTAACATGCATAGGATCTAAGGAAAAGTGTAAATTAGTAAGAGTAATTTAAATGAAGCAACTAGCTGTTCTCTGCATGGAAGCAGAAAGATATATATACACAGATTTATACGTTGAAACAATTACTGACCAGGATAAGTTTGCTGCATCAGAGTGAGAACAGTGAGCCCCAGCCTCGCCTGTGGGTATAAAAGTGATTACACCACTTAAAACCCACTACTTCAATAAACCGTGGTTTAAGAATCTGCACTGTGAAACCTTTACTATGAATGTCTCAGCTGAGCACAGGATCTTTTCACTTAGGTTCACAAGGAGAAAGTATATTCAGGGATGCAAGAGTGAAGATGCAGGTGGAGCCTGGGCTTGTTGAGCTGATCCTCTGTTCAGGATGAATTGTATGGGAAGTAAGTGCAATTGGGAGAATCCAGAGGAAGAGAAGAAGCTCATATTTTTCTGAAAATGATATGATTTAAACTTAGAAGAATTCTTGATTTTATTTTCCATTATGTGTGTATATACATATTGTTTGGGCAGCATAAAATTATTTAGTCCAACAAGAAAAGTCAAAATATATATTTACGAAATCAAATGAATATAATTAGAGGAAAATACACAAGACTATCACCAAATCTCCTGCATAATTAGAATAGTGATAATGCTGTGCAGCAATCAATAAACCTTTAATTTGCTTTTGCTAAGTCAATAAACTGCATACTATATGTTTTCTATTGAAAAATTAAAAGACCCTCTGGAAATTCCAGTCCCAAATATATGTGCATATATATTTACACGTTGCTTTGTAATTTATCAAACAATAAATCTCTGTGGAGGACAAATGCATTACAGTCAGCCATGCCATGCTGTTGTGAAAAAGCATCATACTGGTATGTATAAACAGGCATATAGACTGCAAGACACGTACAATAATTACTGTTTTCAGTATGGATGTGGTGTGCTGGGTTCATTTTGGGCACCACGACTCAAGAATGAAGTGGACCATTTGGACAGAAGAAAGAATGATCATACATCTGAAAGTTATGATTTTTGGAGAAGGAGAGAGCACACTTGGGTTGTTAAACTTACAAAAAAGACGTCTATGTGAAGACGTAGTAATGATCTTCAACCACATAATGCCTTCCGCCAAAGATGAAGTCTACTCTACTGTCGCTGTTGAACATATTTCCTGGCCAGGAAATAGAAGCCTTAAACTTCAGAAAAGGAATATTCAGGTTAGACATTTGAAAAAAAACCAAACCAAACACCAAAACCACAAAGAAGGCTGAAGCGCTTGCGAGTACTATAGCGAAGTTTGAAATGATTAAGTTTCAGCCAGTGAAAACGTAGGGAGTAGATTA
Organism: Phaenicophaeus curvirostris; assembly: GCF_032191515.1. Classification (NCBI taxonomy): domain Eukaryota; kingdom Metazoa; phylum Chordata; class Aves; order Cuculiformes; family Cuculidae; genus Phaenicophaeus; species Phaenicophaeus curvirostris. The sequence goes on along the minus strand of NC_091396.1, from coordinate 25,244,422 downwards.
GATGAAAATTTTTCAAAAATGACATAGATGTGTATGAAGTTGTCTTGACGGCAAGGACTAGTGTAATGTTGCTTCTCTCCTGTTTTTTCTCTGATTCCGAGCTGCTTAGCAGTTCTCCTGGGTTGTTTTCTAGCATGCAATAAGGAGACTGCAATGTTCTTTGCTCTGATCTGAAACACTTGGTGTTTAGCTCAGATCGAAGACATATTTAGCCAAATATTCAGTGTCTGACAATGGATGTTTGGGAGAAATGTAGGAAAAATAACAAGATACATAGAGTGAAATTCTTACATTTATTTTCCAGCTACTAATTATTATATCTGTTTTAGTCAGGGACTCCTTGAGTCTAATGGTATGCATGTGTTTAACAACACAGAGATTTATCTTTAATGTATTTGTTTAATTGCCTTAGAACAGTAAAACGTGGAAGATAAAATTTGTGCCCCAGTCCAGGACTCAGAAAACCAGAAGATTTCATGCTGAAATATAGGCAAAAAAGAATATTGACTGAAAAGTCTTAATCAGCCTGATCTGAGATTTGAAAAAGAACCACATGCTTGAAAATCTTTTTCTTCTCCTTTCAGAAACATGATTTTTATTTGAATGCAGTTTACTCAACTGTTTCACGGATCAATAAAATCAAAATGAGCCAGACCAGAAATATACACTATGAAACTCTTTACATTTTGGCATCACAAATGAGTAATGACAGACATCCTATCCTGTAGTTATGCATCATTGGCCCGAACGTCAAAAAAAACCAAGCTACAAAACCAAGGCAAAGTTGTATGTACATTTCTCATCAAACATCAGCATAAGTAAATCAACATAGAATTGTTGGAATCTGTAGGACTGTGCCACTTTATGTATGTCATCAGTTGATCTGGAACTATAAATGTTCAGAGAGGTTTTAATAAAAACAAAGCTAAGTCATCTTAAATTTATTGCCTTAGAATTTAAATAGTCATATATGAATTGCAAATATAAGAGATCACTTGCTTCACAGAGAGAGGTAAAATTCTGTTTCTCAGCAAAATATTTTTGCACAGAAAATTCAAAGCAATTGTACCACTGAAAATTACTTTATGTTACTGTTATATACTTTATATATTTTATACTTTATATTACTGTTACTTTCATGATAATAGTAACCTTATAATTTCTTTATTTCCTTGGAAAGAAGAATTGATTACTTAAGTTCTGAATCTCAAACTGAATTGTGGACTTTTGCAGAATAGTCATCAGAGAGAAGCATAATTCAGGAGTGAAGTGTCAATAGAATCAAATCTGAGAAAGCGTGATGAGAAGTGTTGACTTTTTAAGCTTGACCCTCATTGTTAGTCAAGACTAATGTTCTCAACTGATCTTTCAAGTAAGTGGTCATCCTGAAACCTTTGACCACGTCCTTATTTCTGGAAGTAACTGAAGAGTGAGATTCAGAAGCAATTTTCTCATTAAATTTATTCTGCCTTGTAAAAACTACAAAATATAGACCAAAACATAAGTCAAAATTTAATTGCTATCAATCCTTTGGGAATAAAATAGCCTTTCCTGATCTTTACAGCTTCCCCTTGAAAATGGTGTTCCTATATATGTATATATGTGTTCACCTGTCCAGCCCAGTCTGACAGATTCCTAAGCAGAATGCTATGAGAAACTGTGTCAAAGGCTTTGCTAAAGTCCAAGAAGACTACATCCACAGCCTTTCCCTCATCCAGTAGTCAAGTCACTTTGTCATAGAAGGCGATCAGGTTAGTTTGGCAAGACCTGCCTTTTGTGAACTCATGTTGACTGGGCCTGATCACCCGGTTCTCTTGCATGTGCTTCATGATAGCACTCAAGATCACCTGTTCCATGAGTTTCCCCATCACTGAGGTCAGACTGACAGGCCTGAAGTTCCCTGGGTCCTCCCTGTGGCTCTTCTTGTAGATGGGCACAACATCAGCCAGCCTCCAGTCCAGTGGAACTTCCCCAGTCAGCCAGGACCACTGGAAGATGATGTAGTGGTTTGGCAAGCACATCCGCCAGCTCTCTCAATACTCTGGCTCTCTAGACTTATGGGTGTCTAGCTGGGCAAGTAAGTCTCTAGGCACCTCCTCTTAGATCATGGGAACTTTGCTCTGCTCCTCTAACTCCTGGGTTTGTACACAGATGGAACAACTTTCTTTACTATTAAAGACTGAGACAAAGAAGGCATTAAGTACCTCAGCCTTGTCCTCATCCTTTTTCACATTGTTCCATTTACACCAATAGAGACTGAATATTCTCCCTAGTCCTCTTTTTATTGTAATGTATTTATAGAAACAGGTTTTGTTATCTTTCACAGACTTGGCCAGTCTGAGCTGTAGCTGGGCCTCAGCCCACCTGATTTTTTTCTCTGCACAATCTCACTTCCTCCATGTAGTCCACCCAAGACACCTGTTACTTCTTCCAAATTTCATAGATATTTCTCTTCTTTTTGATGTCCCTCAAGATCTCCCTACTCAACCAAGTTTTTTTCCCCTACCAGCTCCTTTTCTGGAACATTCGGATGTTTTCCTCCTGAGCTCCTGGTATTGCCTTTTTGAAGAGCATCAAGCCCTCGTGGGATCCCTTGCCCTTAAGGACTGTCTCCCATGGGACTTTGCCAATCAACCTTCTGAACAGTCCAAAGTCTGCTCTCTGGAAGTTTTATGTGACTTTTCTGCTAATTCCCCTCCTCACCTCGCCTAGAACTGAATAACCTATCATCTCATGATTGCTTTTTTCCAGGTGTCCTCCAACTGTCACATCCCCAACAAGGCCTTTTCTGTTGACAAAGAGCAGGTCCAGGAGAGTGTCTTCCCTTTTCAGCTCACTCACCAGTTGTGCGAGGAAGTTGTCTTCCACTCACTCCAGGGACCTCCTAGACTGCTTCCTTCTGCTGTATTGTACTTCCAGCAGGCATCTGGAAGACTAAAGTCTCCCACAAGGACAAGAGGTAGTGATCTTGAGACTACTCCCAATTTCTGTTGCACAAAGTTGAAGTAGAAGAACAGTAAGAGGAAAGAATCTGACTTTTCTTATTGGAAAAATGCTCATTGCTGACTAAGCAGAAAAGACAGTCATCACAACTCTGGAGGAAGTGTAAAAGCACATAAGCTAAAGTGTAACAGCTAAACACTGTTCTAATAATGCCTTGGCTAAGTAAAACTTGTGAAATATGCCTGGATTTATTTTAGACATATTTTAAATAGACATATTTTATTATAGATCTGAATCATATTGTAAAGATCAATAATTTTTTCTCTTTTATTGTTTAAACCTGCAAGGTTTGAATGCTTTTAAGTGAAGCAGAGACATTTATGTCAGTAATTCAATATCAAATTTTGTGTGTAAGGCTAAATGCAACATTTATTTTTGAAAAATAGACACAAAGCCCAGGTTGCTGCAATATATGCCAATTTTGCTTCTGTTCCATCACTGAATGTAGGATACTCTACTTTTTCTAGAGCCACTGGAGAGCCTGGCAATATTCCTTCTATCATGTTATGGGAACAGCATGTTACAGGTATATTTCACCTTGATCTATGTATATCAGCATCTTTAATATTTTTGGTTTCCTAATACAAATGCAGGAAGGATAAGATTATGGTGTACAACTGTGAATTCTTTGGTTTAAATAGATTTTTTGCTTCACTCAGTGACATCATACAAAGACTTCCAACAACATAATTCAAATTCTCTTCCCATGTGATAACCTTTTCAAGACGGTTGAGGCATTTCTGATTCATTGCCTGGTAGAGGAGAGTAAAATAGCTGTCAAAAATGATATCCACTGGATATTTTTCCTTTACCTACGTTCGTTAATAATATGTTTTAAACATGGCAAAGCAGCTTTGATTTCCATCTTGCAGTAATAGTTGAAATTAAGAAGAGGATTAATGTGTTTATGAAGGAGCAAGAAATGCTTTGCCTTGATAGAGTAAAAGCAAATAAGAGAAGCAAAACAGAGAAAGAAAAACCAATCTGCAATCTCAGAGAGATTTCTTTTAAATTTTGTTTGTTAAATTTTGTTTGTTAAATTTTCTATAACAGGAAATAAAACATTGAGTTAGCTTAGGCTAAAATTCCCTCCCCTCCTCCCCCTTTCCTGTACAGAAGTAGAGGTGTTATTACCTTTCTCTCATAGTCTGGAAGTTTAGATGGATATAATAAGAATTAAAGTAACATAAAATATAATAAGTAGGAGTTTAGGTGCTAAATGTCTGTTCAGGGTTTAAATAGGGCTGCATTCATAACGACATCTCTTCATAAGTTGTTCCTTAGTATAATTTTTAACTCTTTTAGATCTGTTTACCCACATTGATAAATCACGGACAATTCTTTAAGAATATTCAGAACTTGGAATATTTGTGTTCTGAGTACCAGATTAGTATCATCATAATGTGGTGTTATATTTCAGTCTGAATACAGTAATATTGAGAATTATGAACAAGACTTAGGGGCAGGAAAATACATATACACACAAATTAAAAGTGAGCTCTTTCTAAAAGTATTTTACATTTCCACATGATACAAGAATATGTCTGTAGTTAATGTTGTGCCCCTATGCAACACAATCCTGTGCCTCCGAAAGCACTGTTTTTTTCACAAGAGCTCAAAATATGGTCTTCCAGATGTCAGCAATGTCTTAGGATTTATGATATCACAGAGTGACAGGAGTTTCCTTTCAACCTTAAACACTGCTGCTGTTCCATATTGATCCCATGGGTTTAACAATATCAACATAGTGTTGCTGTTATTATGACACAACGATTGTTGTGCGTTGTCTCTATATATGACAAAGGGAGTCAGAAAGTTTTTGAGGCTTTATTAAAGTTGTAGTGACTCCCAAAGCTGTTATGGTCTGTCTTTTTAGCTGTATTTGTTCATGGACTGCCAGCTGGATGTAGCAACCAGGCAGCTGGACCGAGGTTTCTGGGCACAGCTGAACTTCCTCTGCATTGTGAACTGCTGAAAATAATTTTGAGGACAACTAGGAGAATGTGCGTCTCGGTAATTCAGTGCAAGAATTCAAAGCCTTAATAACATGCTTTCTGTTCAGCTGACCATAGCTACCTTTTTCTTACTGGAAATAATGTAGGAAGTAATTCAGTCTTCTGTATTGAATTATGAATGAAATCAGTATGGTAGCCAAATTAATCTGCATGAGAAGAATAAGGAAGGAGATGTGGGAAAGACTGCAATACAGTCCACTGTAAATGAAATAGGGACATCTGAAACTCAGAGGAATATTTCTGTTCTTCTTCTACTCATTTCTGCAGTGTTCACTCAGCAGTAGTAGGTAGGATGAGAATTTAATGTTAAATTGCTGCTGTTGTATTGTATCTGAATGAATGAAATACAAAAACTATGTTCCAAACAAAGATAGATGTGACATACATGTGACAATGAAATAAAATGGAAGAACAAAAGAAAGACATTTTTTTATCTTAAAACTAGTTTTTGTTTAGGTCTTATGCTATATATCAATCACAACTGACGTGAACTAACAGGTTCTTAGTTTCTCATAAGTACATGGAAAACTGTTGGGAAATGGAAATAAACGTAAAACTGATATTAATTTACTTAGTATCTTAGCATATGTTGCATCTGTCCAAGGAGTGTTCTTTATACTACTGTATGGACATATGATATGCTGTGTGAGCTGATAGTGCATTGAAAATAATACGAATGTCCTTCTCAAGTCTGGGAGCTCCCTGTGCTCTTAAAAACTACACATGTCTTTAAATCCACAGCAAAAACAAGAGTGCAATCTGCTTAAAACATATGAAGTAACTAAAAGGTGAATGTTAGGTATGAGATAAGCTGATATTTTGCCAGGCTTTTATTTTTATATTATTCAGAAAATATCCATAAAAAACAGTACTCAAGATAAAGCGTATGAAAAAGGGGTAAAGAAAATGATTAGAGGAAGCCAGAGCCAGTCATAGCCTAAGGTACTTCTTAAGCAAACATCCTATGAAAATGTAGAATTTTGATTACCTATTTCCCATAAACTCTTAAGTAATAATTTATTTTACTGCAGAACACTACCTATATACAACATGGGTTTTCCTTGCTACCAGCTCAGCAGAACATCACATAACACTTACTTTACAATAACTTTGCACTCTGAAAACACTGGAAACAATGTATTTGGATCAAAATGCTCATCATTATACACCTTATTCAAAACAATGAATAAGCAAATTCAATAGTGAAAAAAATGAAAGCGTCAAACCTATCAACATTAGAACATTTTAATTTCACAACATGAAGCACTTGAGTTTCTTCACTGTGCTCCCTGAGAGAGAAATGTTCAAATGAGAAAAATCTTTCATGGTTTTCAAAATTAACTGACTCTCCTCTTGGCAGTCAAAACACAGAAGACTGCTGTTCTGTTCCATTAAAATAATCCCTCTATGTCTTGGAAGAGGAATGGTTGTACTGGTGGGGATGAACATTGAAAGCCCCTGGTGACTTCATTCCCTCTGTTAATTGATTTTAGTTAATCTTCTGAGGACTGCTGTACTATTTGAGTTGCATAAAAATTAGCTCTGCATTACCAACCAGTCTACTCTATTGACAGGAAGAAAAAAAAAGCCAAAAGATTTTATGAACCATGAGCTAATTTGAAAATCAAGCTAGGATATCTGTCTAGAAGGGTAGGGCACTGATGAACAAAAATTAACTTGTGTCAATATAGGATTAACAATGTCTTCTGACATAGAGAAGGCTATTATAGGGCTTTAAATTCTACTAATCAAGGAAACAGTGTAGAAACTAAAGAGGAAACAAAATTACAGACTATTGGTTTAACAAAAGAAATTGAAAGGAAGAATTATAGCAACAAAACCAAGGAAAATAAACCAAATATAGATGAAAGTAAATAAAAATAATTACTCATAGCTGACATCTGTGGAAACATCATATGTTATTCACATGATCTAATCACACTATTGACAATGATTTCAAATAATTCATTCCAAAACCAACCTTGATAAAATTCTAGTAAGTGTAGATTTCTCATGAAATTGACCTAAGGACAACCCAAATATTATTAATCTACAACTTTTATCTAGCACACACAGTATTTTCAACTTTCTGAAGTCTGTTTGTTTGCAGCTTTAACTTTATATTGAGAACGATGATAGTAGAAACTAAGAGAGCTGATAACATTGAGATTTTGCAGGAACAGACCTTGCTGATATGGCTTCTAAATCTGACCATGTTTATGCCTTCCTAAAGAATGCAGCAAGCAATTTCCTTCTTATAGGTCACAAAGTGTAACTCATAGAAAACTTTTCAGAGGCAGAATTTTTTAATGGCGAAGTGAAAGTGAGAAAACAACAAAGATGACCTGAGATAATATTGAAAGTTGTCTTTTATTTTTCAGTTAGATTGTATATGAAGATTTGCTTTTCTTATCAAAAGTTCAGCAGGGGAAGGTCTATTGGAGTGCTTTTAAACTATGTAAAAAGGTGTTCATGTGTTTAAGAGAAACTTTAATTTATATGACAGATAAAAGAATAGTCATTCTTTCAGTTCCATGAATTCTTTTTATGTCATGTATTTCATTATTATCGACAATACCTTGACATCTCTAATAGCTTGACTTCAGGATAGCTTTTCTTTTCATATATCTTAATCAAAGGAGACAGTATATTCTTTAAGTTCAGTTTTATAAAAATAGGTTTTTGCCCTGAAAAATCACAAAATAAAATATAGAAAATATATTAAATACTATATTGAGAAGACTGCTGCAGTGTTCTCAGTAGATTTATAATGCTCAGACATACTCTATTTTACAGTTTTCTTCCTAAATCCACTGACCCTTTCTGCATAAACAAAATTCCATGTTTCACTCTGATTATGTGGAATGGATCAGTATAAGAATGAAGAAAAGTCCAAGCAAATATGTTTCTCAGGCAACTTATTGTGGGCCTGTTGTGGTGTACTGGAAGTCTCCAATAAACCATCTGAAACTCAAACTCAAAATACAGGAACCCAGCTCCACACTTCAATTGCTGTTGAATTGCCTGATACTAATCCCATTTTTTTTCAATACAGCAGGGCTTCAATTTTTAAAAGGAGGATAAGCTGAATCAAAATTCAGTTCTGAAATGCTTTTGATTTGAATGGTAGATCAAACACATTTTTATATGCCATAGCTAATCAAACCAGTAGATTATAGAGCTAGAAACATACATCATCTTATAACACTAATTAAAATATTTATGTATGACAGAGTCTTTCCCTAAATGACCTCTGTGATCAAGTTAAAGAATCTTCCGCTACTGAAAGCTGTGAATTTCCAGGGTATGAAAGGTCATACCAAAACAAGTACATTTGCTTGTGTGCTACTTGGTAAATTTAATTAAAATTTGATATTTCGTTCTAGTTCTATCATTCCATATGGGTCCCAGGATGTTAAGAAAGTGATTTGTAATAATGTTTGTAATAATGCTCTATTAATATAAATGCTAAGAATGTCATAGCAGTGTCATTACACTCTGCAACATCATAATACATCAGAATAACAGTACAAAAAGCTCCCCTTAGGACACAGGATAACGTCTAACTTAGTGATGCCCCTTATTTTCCCACCAAAAGCATGCAGCTGTTCAGGCATGTTCAGCTCCTGGCAGTTGTTTTGTCTTGGTAGCTGTATCCATTATCAGGATGGACCTTGCAAACCAATATGTTCAGCACTGCAGTCCACATGCAGTTGTGTGGGCAATGAGGTCTTCAGATCAGGTGTGATGTTGAGACAGACCAATTTTCTATGATATACCACACAAGCAATTATTGGGAATGATCAAATAGCATGCAAGATCATTTCCAATTCTTTGCAGATAGCATATGTTGTAGAGTCTTGACTAATCACTTTGGAGACAAAGAGTCTCTTTTAGCTTGCATTATTTCCTTTAATCTGAATTTTCCATGGGCAGTAGGAGGTGTGAGGCAGTCCCTCTTCCAGCTTCTGCCTAGGATATGCTTAGACTGCTGGAGAATCCATTGCTCCATCTGTGCTAAGACAGTAGGAAAGAAAACTGAAAAAACAATAAGCAAGAAAGTGGATCCACTGAAGTGCTGATTGTTCAAGCAGGTTTTATATATTTTCTACACAGAAGTAATTGTGACGTAAATCTGGGCATTTGAGATCTATGCAGCAAAACATACCCTGAGTTTTCTGGGGCAAGAGATAGTGATTGTCAGTATTCTAAGCCTAACAGACTTAAGTTAGCTCTGAAGCAACATTATCATAGAACCATAGAATCACCACGTCGGAAAAGACCCACAGGATCATCGAGTCCAGCCATTCCTACCAATCATTAAGCCATGCCCCTTAGCACCTCATCCACCTGTTTTTTAAACATCTCTAGGGAAAGTGACTCAATCACCTCCAGGAGCAGCCTGTTCCAGTGCCCGGTGACCCTTTCCGTGAAATAAATTTTCCTGATATCAAGCCTGAACCTCCCCTGATGCAGCTTGAGGCCATTCCCTCTTGTCCTGTCCCCTGTCACTTGGGAGAAGAGGCCAGCTCCCTCCTCTCTACAACCTCCTTCCAGGTAGTTGTAGAGAGCAATAAGGTCTCCCCTCAGCCTCCTCTTCTCCAGGCTAAACAACTCTAGCTTTCTCAGCTGCTCCTCATTGTTCTCCAGCCCTTCACCAGCTTGGTTGCTCTTCTCTGGACATGCTCCAGAGCCTAAAAGTGCCTCTTGTTGTGGGGGGCCCAGAACTGAAAACAGTATTCGAGGAGCGGTCTCAACAGTGCCGAGTACAGAGGGAAAATAACCTCCCTGGACCTGCTGATCATGCCATTTCTGATACAAGCCAAGATGCCATTGGCCTTCTTGGCCACCTGGGCCCACTGCTAGCTCATGTTCAGTCAGCTGTCAACCAATGCCCCCAGGTCTTTCTCCTCCAGGCAGCTTTCCAGCCAGACTTCTAGTCTGCAGCACTGCATAGGGTTGTTGAGCCCCAAGTGCAGGGCTCAGCATTTGGCCTTGTTAAACCTCACTTATTGTCCCTTAATATGAATAGGACATCACTGTGAATGGACTGTTAACCTGAAACAGGATTACATAGTCCAACAACTCACTCTAAAAGGCTGATTGACCTTTTCGTTTCTGAGTTTTATTTATAGTTTCCTGAAGAGAAACAACGGTGAAAAATAAGACAGGATCACTCTGCTGAATATGGTTTATTGGCAAATTTAGGCACTGTATTTCACGCCATCTTTAACCAGATAGCAATCACAACCAGTTGCAACCCCTGAATTATCTTGCCAAGGCAAACAGGCTTCGCCATTTGGAAAGCTGGGCTCAGTGCTGGGACAGCCGCCTTTTCCTCTGCCATGTCTGGAGATTTGAAAGTATTCTGAGCAGTGACTGGAGTGAGAAGAGACATAAGGCATGCTGCAGAACCATGGACCACAATCCCAGAGAAAATACACTATAAAACGTTCAGCTTAGGAGAAAATCATAAAGGCTCTGGATCGCCTACACAGCACGGATTGGCACCATCCCTGCTTAATTTCACCACTGAATCCAACAGTGTTACCCAGCTTCCAATAGTCTATTCAACAAGAGTGGTATTATGGCTCTGAGCACTTCTGGCTCTGAAATGGAATGCAAATGTTGATTCTTTTCTGGCAATGGACATCAACACAACCTCTCCAGCATGTGCAGTGAGAGCCTCAGACATTTTGTGCTCTAGATACTTCCAGATGGCAAATCTTCAAATGCTCCTGATGTCAAAGATAAACTGAATCAGTGTACTGCTTTGGGAATTGTGGCTTGCAGGATTAGGAAACTGCAAAGTGCAATTAGCTCTCAGCCAGCTATCTATGATACAGCTAATCTATGACACAGATGTGTTTTACCCTATCAGTTCGCCAGCAGAACAAACAGCTGCACTCATAAAACGTAAATGCTCAGCTAGCATCCTGCCAGCATGTCTGAGGGTTAGGGTTAAGAACATTAGGGTTAGGAACATTAGCATTAAGGTTAGGGATAGGGTTATGGCCATTAGGATTATGGTTAGGTATATGGTTAGGATTAGGGTCATTAGGGTTAGGACTAGGACTAGTGTTAAGGTTAGGATTAGCGTTAGGGACATTTGGGTGGGGTTAGGATTAGGGTCATTAATGTTAGTGATGGCTTAGAGCCATTTTGGCTATGGTTAGAGACATTAGGATTAGGGATTGGGTTAGGATCATTAGGATTAGGGTTAGTATTAGGGGTTAGGGTTAACATTTAAGGTTTGAGTTAGGGACATTAGGATTAGGATTAGGGATATGGTAAGGGTTAGGTTTAGGGACATTAGTGCTAGGATTATGCTTAGGATTACACTAGTTTATGGGCTAGGGTTACAATTATTGTTAATTTTAGGTTTAGTGTTAAGAATATATGTGTGGGATTAGGGTTAGGTTTAGGGTTTGTGTTTATGATTAGTGTTAGTTTTAGGTTTTGGGTTAGGGATAGAGATGTTAGGGTTAGGGTTAGGTTTTTGTTTAGAGATAGCGTTATTGTTAGGGACATAAGTTCTAGGATTTGGGTTAGGGTTTCATTTACGTATTAGGGTAAACAAAATTAAATTTCTGGTTAAGGTTAGTTTTAGGTTTAGGATTAGGGTTAGGGTTTCAGTTAAAAATTAGAGACGTTGGCCATTAGGGTTTGTGTTATGGTTAGGGTTAGGTTTATGATTACGTATAGTTTTAGGTTTAGGTTTAGGGTTAGGGAAGTTAGGGTCAGTGTTAGGGACATTAGGGTTAGTGTTAAGGTTGGAGTTACGGTTAGGGATATAAAGATTAGAATTTAGGGTTAGGTTTAAGTTTATGTTTAGTGTTAGGTTTAGGGTCAGGGATTAGTGTTAATGTTATGATTATTCAATGTTTTGTATTATGCTTAGATTTAGTGGTAATGTTTAGAATTAGGGATAGGGTTGCGGTTGAAGTTAGGGACGTTCACATTAAGATTAAGGTTAGGATTTAGGTTTAAGTTTAGGGATAGGTTTTTTGTTTAGAGATTTGAATTAGGTTTAGATTTGGTGTGTAGGTAAGGTTTAACGTTAGGGACACTGGTTAGATTTAGATTTAAGGCATTAGGGTTAGTGTTAAGGACATTAAGATTGTGGTTAGAGATATGTTTATAGTTAGTGTCACTAGTATTAGGTTTAGTGGTGTTGAGTTAGGGTCAGGGTTAGGATTTAGGGTTATGGTTTGTGTTAGGTTTAATGTTAGGGTTATGGATATTAATGTTAGGGATAGGGTTAAGCTCCTCAGGTTTAGTGTTAGCATTTAGGGTTAGGGTTAGGTTTATGGTGTGGGTTAGATTTAGGGATGTTAGGGTTAGGATTAGGGGTTATGGTTGGGGTTAGTTTTTGATTTAGGGATCAGGGTTAGGTTTTGGTTTAGGTATTAGGGTTGGAGTTAGCATTTAGGTTAGGCTTATGGTTTGGGTTAGGTTAAGGATTAGATTTTTGTTTATAGGTTAGGGTTAGGATTAGCATTAAGGTTAGAGTTTGTTAGGGAAATTTATGTGGGGTTAGGTTCTGACTTTTGGGTTTGGGTTAAGTTTTTGGTTAGGATTAGGGATTGTTGTTAAGTTTAGTGATAGTGCTTAAATTATAGGTTTAGTTGTTATATTTAGGGATTAGGGTTATGTTTAGACTTTAAGGTTAGGGTTATGGATTAGGGTTAATATTGGGGTTAGTTGTTGTGGTTTAGGGGTAGGATTAGGATTCAATAATGTGATTGAATCAAAACTGTGAGAACATAATCTCAGTAATAAATAGCAAATATACTGTGCAATACTGAGGATTAAACAATGACAGGACACGGAATAGATGACCTGGATGAAGGCATCGAGTACACCCTTAGCAAGTTTGCGGGCGACACTAAGCTGGGTGGAAGTGTCGATCTGCTGGAGGCTAGAGAAGCTCTGCAAAGGGATCTGGACAGGCTAGACCGCTGGGCTGAGTCCAATGGCATGAGGTTTAACAAGGCCAAATGCCGGGTCCTGCACTTGGGGCACAACAACACTGTGCAGTGCTACAGACTAGGAGAAGTCTGTCTAGAAAGCTGCCTGGAGGAGAGGGACCTGGGTGTGTTGGTTGACAACCGACTGAATATGAGCCAGGAGTGTGCCCAGGTGGCCAAGAAGGCCAATGGCATCTTGGCTTGGATCAGAAACGGTGTGACCAGCAGGTCCAGGGAGGTTATTCTCCCTCTGTACTCGGCACTGGTGAGACCGCTCCTCGAATACTGTGTTCAGTTCTGGGCCCCTCAACACAATAAGGATGTTGAGGCTCTGGAGTGAGTCCAGAGAAGAGCAACAAAGCTGGTGAAGGGGCTGGAGAACAGGCCTTATGAGGAGCGGCTGAGAGAGCTGGGGTTGTTTAGCCTGGAGAAGAGGAGGCTGAGGGGAGACCTCATTGCTCTCTACAACTACCTGAAAGGAGGTTGTAGAGAGGAGGGTGCTGGCCTCTTCTCCCAAGTGTCAGGGGACAGGACAAGAGGGAATGGCCTCAAGCTGCATCAGGGGAGGTTCAGGCTGGACATTAGGAAAAAATTCTTTACAAAAAGGGTCATTGGGCACTGGAACAGGCTGCCCAGGGAGGTGGTTGAGTCACCTTCCCTGGAGGTGTTAAAGGCACGGGTGGACGAGGTGCTGAGTGATATGGTTTAGTGTTTGATAGGAACGGTTGGACTCGATGATCCGGTGGGTCTCTTCCAAAGTGGTGATTCTGTGATTCTGTAATAGATCATTCATTCTTCTTCAGAACATTACAGTGTTTTATTAAAGTAGGAAGTTTGCTATTTTTTTCTGAGATTAGTGAGTTATTAATAAAAATGGATACTAGTTTCCTGGCCAAGAGCTCCCAAGCTCATTTTAAACAGTGGATGTCTCATTTCCGGCTGTCCAACTGCAGACTCTTCCTTTGAACTGAGTTTTAATAAAATGACTAAGAAAATGTGTTTTGAAAATAAAGATCTTTCAAGAGTCTCCATTTGTGTAAATAAAAATTAAAGCAGCTGAAAACTGTTTTGAAGCAAACAAAAACGGGCTCACAAAAGGCAGGTCTTGCCAAACTAACCTGATCGCCTTCTATGACAAAGTGACTTGGCTGCTGGATGAGGGAAAGGCTGTGGATGTGGTCTTCCTGGACTTCAGCAAAGCCTTTGACACAGTTTCTCACAGCATTCTGCTTGAGAAACTGTCAGCCTCTGGCTTGGACAGACGCAAACTCTCCTGGGTGGAAAACTAGTTGGATGGCCGGGCCCAGAGAGTGGTGGGAAATGGAGTGAAATCCAGCTGGAGGCCAGAGACAAGTGGGGTTCCTCAGGGCTCAGTGCTGGGTCCAGCCCTGTTCAATGTCTTTATCAATGATCTGGATGAAGGCATTAAATGTACCCTTAGCAGATTTGTGAATGGCACTAAGCTGGGTGAAAGTGTAGATCTGATGGAGGGTAGGGAGGCTCTGCAAAGGGATCTGAACAGGCTGGACTGCTGGGCAGAGTCCAATGGCATGAGGTTTAACAAGGCCAAGTGCCACGTCCCTCACTTGGGGCACAACAACCCTATGCAGTGCTACAGACTAGGAGAAGTCTGTCTAGAAAGCTGCCTGGAGGAGAGGGACCTGGGGGTGTTGGTCGACAGCTGACTGAACATGAGCCAGGAGTGTGCCCAGGTGGCCAAGAAGGCCAATGGCATCTTGGCTTGTATCAGAAATGGCGTGACCAGCAGGTCCAGGGAGGTTATTCTCCCTCTGTACTTGGCACTGGTGAGACCGCTCCTCGAATCCTGTGTTCAGTTCTGGGCCCCTCACCACAAGAAGGAGGTTGAGGCTCTGGAGCGAGTCCGGAGAAGAGCAACGAAGCTGGTGAAGGGGCTGGAGAACAGGTCTTATGAGGAACCGCTGAGAGAGCTGGGGTTGTTTAGCCTGGAGAAGAGGAGGCTGAGGGGAGACCTCATTGCTCTTTGTAACTACCTGAAAGGAGGTTGTAGAGAGGAGGGTGCTGGCCTCTTCTCCCAAGTGTCAGGGGACAGGACAAGAGGGAATGGCCTCAAGCTGCATCAGGGGAGGTTCAGGCTGGACATTAGGATAAAATTTTTCCTGGAAAGGGTCATTGGGCACTGGAACAGGCTACCCAGGGAGGTGGTTGAGTCACCTTCCCTGGAGGTGTTAAAGGCACGGGTGGACGAGGTGCTGAGGGATATGGTTTAGTGTTTGATAGGAATGGTTGGACTCGATGATCCTGTGGGTCTCTTCCAACCTGGTGATTCTATGATTCTATGGTTCTATGATTCTATGAAGCATGTCCGAAGCTTTAAGGGGCATTTTCTTGTTATTCAACTGTATTCCACTTATAACTGGGAAACCAGGAAGTCCTTTCTTCAGTTTAAAGCCAAAACAAACCAAGTGGCAGTTGTTTATTTATTTGTTCTTCCTAGGCCACGGGTGGGTTTCTTTGTTTTATTTTTTAATTGGCACCTGAGTTAATATTCCTTAAGTAAAAGGGTAAGTATGACCAAGGTGAGATAGACACAAAGTTCTTCACATCAGGTTTGATCTTCATTTAAGCAAAACATTGTTCAGGGATTGCTAAGTCTTTCCTGGTAAAATAGCTAAATTTTAGTAGAAATAGTAAGAAAATAAAAGAAAATAAAAATATTTTAAATCAATAAATCTCAGGAGACTGTAAAGCCGTCCATGACTGTGTAGCTACATTGGCAGAAAATTGAATATTCTGCTGAAAAAAAGGATAAAAAATTATTGAAAATCTGTGTTAAAATAATAGAATTTGCTATACAGTCTACTTAGCCAGTTACCCTGTTCATAACATATTTATTTTGCATTCTACTCAAGTGAAGAACAATTTTATTTCTTTCATTTAAAATGAACACAAAGCATGTGAATAGAACTTTTCCCTGGGTATATGTGAAATCCATATGTTTTAAAAAAATAATTGAAAAATTATATAGAACTTTTTTACAGGAAACATATAAAAAACACAGGGAAATCTTTCTTGTACAGCAGTTTCAATTGTTGGCTTTGATCATGGAAATCTGAGGATAAAGGAACAGATAACGAAGTGAATGAGCTTCAAGAAATTTTGCATCAAAATCTTTCAGACTTCCTGAAGGTTATGCTGCAGATCTGTAACATAGTTAAATAAATAATCTGTGGCTCAAATTGTAGTGCTTTACCTCCAATCTATCCTTGTTTCTGCTCCAAAAGAATCTCAGATATTTTCACACTGATGTGCTGTAACTGTAAACATTGCCATTAAATGTTGACAAATATTTCAGATACATCAGAGAATTCTGATATATTTTATAGGTGCCATACAGCAAATTCCCTTGTATCTTGCCAGATTTTTCCATTTATATCTGATTTCTGGAGCAGTACATTTTCAAAGATATCACACCCTCACACCAGAGCAGACCAAGAGAAGTTAATTTGGTTTTAATGGAAGCTCCTATTCTACAAGATTAAAATCTTGATTGTGCATTCTAGCATGATCATACATGGGTCACAAAAATGTCAGAAACTAGAATTAATAAACTTTGGAGTTTGCAACTTTTGCCGCTAAGAGTGAGAACACAATATGTCAAAACAATCTATAATGAGAGAGAAGGGTAGCCCTTGTCTTATTTTTACAAGAAATGTCTTTCAAGCATTTTGTTTTGCAAAAAATATGAAGTTCAATCTTGCTAACTTCTCCCTTGCTTTCCATTTACCTAAAATCCTTTCATTAGTTTCAGTTACGGGAAAATGGAGGCCATTATTCAATTCTCCTTTCAAAATCAAAGACAAAACATTTCTGAATATATGCTGTAGCACAGAATTATCTTATGAATTACTCAGAAGTGGCTGCATAACTCTGGAATGAATAATCTTTATATGGCTGAAATCTGAAAAGTAATTTCCATCTGTAGCTGTTTTTATCGTCAGCATGGCACCTTCACTGGGCTTTGACTGCATTGTATTCTTTTAGCATTAAAGTCCTCATAAATGCCCTTTCTTCATAAGAGACATGAAAGGAAGTGCTAACCAGAGCCCATTTGCCCCACAAAGAAAGACTATAGCCTTGATTATGCTCATCAGCTGAATGTTAAACAGAAGGTGGAGTGCATACTCATCTGACTGCTGTCACAAAAACCCTAATGCAACCTAATCCTGTTTTATAGCATAGTCTGCCTCCAGTTTCAGTAAGCAGCTGTTGAAAGTATTGATCGTAGCTCCTGCCACGGTACTATTTCAGGAAGAGTGTAGCTTTGGTTTTGGTGCGTGACATGAGTCCACAACCCACCATATCTCTCTGCCAAGACCATACTGTCTAGCCAGATTCTGATATAGTGGGCTCAGGCAAGCTGTAGACCTGGGGGAAAGCTCATGACATCCCAGGCTAGCTCACAGTATACAACTATCCCATTAAATGGCCATAGTGAGAGCTGCTGTTAGCCAGAGCCCCAGTCTAGACACAGAGACAGGTATCACTTCTGGGCTACATTCAGCGCTGGACTGTTACAGCAAAAAAAAAAAAAGTGAAGGTGGCTATTTCCATTTGACTCTTCCAGATATCAATGGATTGGTACGTGCATAATTTGAGACAGCATATGAGGAAAGTGCCTACGCTGACAGGAGAGGAAATAATTATAGAACAATGGAAAATGCACAGTTGGTACAATTTTAAATTTTCCCTTGTCTTCAAAATAATTACTAAACCACAATTCTGAAAACCTGAGTTAAGTAAATATGTACACATCATTTCTTTAGGATAGAAATTATATTGTGTAGTACTTTGTACAGGTAATACAATCATATGCAGAAATGGAAATTTAAGATATGATTCTGTCCAAAGATGGAAATTTAAGGGTAAAAGGAAAATTCTGAGACTCTGCTGACATTGCTCTGCAATTTCAGTGACAAAGGGCTTCCCTGAAATCTTTCACACAGATTTTTGTCCCATCAAGGGAATCTATACTGCTGAAAAATGTATCTTTTAATTTTAAGTATGTAATATAAAGGTATATAATAGGGTGTAATGCATATACTAACATATAATGCAATACTATTGCAGTTTTGTTAAACTACATATTGTTAAATCAGTAGTGTAAATATGCTAAACATTCCATACATAATTCTGAGAAGTCATGTTCAGTGACAGAGCTAGTGATTTCCTGTTCTTCAGTTCAAAAGAAAATTCAAACAATCCAGAAGCAAGATTCACAAGAAACTGACTTGTCCAGTTCTCAATATAAAATAATTAAATAAAGATGAAATAAGAGCAAATTCTTTTATAAAATACTTATAAGAGACTTCATATCCTGAAGTTGCTCACTTTCTTCAGAAGGTGACTCTCCTTTTAACATCTGCAAACCTTTATTGTCATATTGTGGAAATGCATCTTTTTTTATAAGCAGAGAAAAAGACTGACAAGGTCTTTGTGATATGAAAATCTCTTCTTTGATCTTACTGTCTACAAAGGATGATGAAAAAATAACACTAATTTCCCGTTTGTACTTTCTGCTTGATGAAACATTACCAGTTGTCAGAGGATTTTTAATTATTCATGAATACCAGTGCTCTACAACATGGATAATACAAGTGCCCTTGATTATTTATGACCCAAGAAGCCAAACTGAAGGCTCTGAATGAGTCAAGTGTTTAGTTTACATTCTGGGCCTTTATTCTTTTTTTGCTTTTTCCATATTTGTTTCTGCATAAGAGATTGTCTTCTATTACTGAAATGAATTCATTGCTGAGAAGCATTTGTAATTCAAAGAGTAGTATTGTATCCTCACTGTCTCACTCAGTGTGTTGTTTTATGCTGACTGTGCTCTGCATATATGCATTTGAAGTTTCTCTTCAGCCATATCAAGTGAAAAGGATGCTGTTTTCTACATTAAATAATGGCTCTGAGCTTTTGAGACTTGCCAATTTGTAAAATGTGTCTTACTTTAAAACTTCTTTATTAATTATTGTGAATTAATAATGGTCAAAAATATTTATAAAATTCTTAAAATTGTTTTTCTGGGGCTTGATGTAGTTTAAATGCCATTCCAAGATTCTATAACGATATTATGGAAGATATCTGTTAGATCACAGAATGCAGGACGTGTTTAGTTGGGTCAAGAGCTATGTCCAAGATTCAGCTGCTTGGTGCATGATGTTGTTGTTTTGGTCTTTCTCCCTGAGTCCCCTGGGAATGTCTTTCGCCTTTAGCACATTTACAATCCACTTTTACATTCTTCTCATTGCATGACATCTTAAAACTGTAGTTTAGTCCTTTTGCAAGTAACTTGTTTTGTGCTCTCCGTAGTTCAATTATTAATCACCACACCTAATTTCTAAAGCAAGCACTATAACAATGTCAGAACCTTTCTTTTTATTTCTCTGTTTCTACAGATTCACTTCTGATTTTTTTCATAGAGTAATAGAATCATAGATTGCCCTGAGATGGAAGAGACCCCCAAGGGTCATCAAGTCCAACTCCAGTCCTTGCATAGGACAATTCCAACATTCACACCATGTGTCTGAGGGTGTTGTCCAAATGTTTCATGAATATTGTTAGGCTTGGTGCCACTACTGCTTCCCTGGGGAGCCTGTGCCAGTGCTCCACCACCCTCTGGGTGAAGAACCTTTTCTTAATATGCAACCTAAACCTCCCTTGGCACATCTTCCTGCCATTCCCTTGGATCCTATCATTGTTTGCCAGAGAGAAGAGACCAGCACCTGCTACTTCTCTTCCCTGTGTGAGGAAGCTGTAGAGTGCCAGGAGGTCTTCCCTTAGTCTCTTCTTGTCCAGGCTGAACAGACTAAGTGACTTTAACTGCTCCTTATACAGCTTCCTCTCTAAGCCCTTCACCAACATTGCAGCCCTGCTCTGGACACTCTCCTGTAGATTTATATCCTTTTTAATACTGTAGCCCCCAAAACTGCACACAGCGCTCAAGGTTGGGTAGCACCAGTGCAGAGTAAAGCAGGATAATCACTTCCCTCAGTCAGCTAGCGATGCCGTACTTGATGCACCACAGGACACAGTTGGCCTTCTTGGCTGCCAGGGTGCACTGCTGGCTCATGTTCAATTTGTTGTCAATCAGAATCCCCAGACCCCTTTCTGCAGGGCTGCTCTCTAGCCTATCACTTCCAAGTCTGTAAGCATATCTAGGGTTGTCATGTCGCAGATGCAAAATCCAGCACTTCTTGTTAAATTCATGTTGTTGGTGATGGTCCAGTTCTCCAGTTTTTCTAGTTCCCTCTGCTTTTCCCTCAAGAGTCTCAAAAGTTCCTCCCAATTTTGTGTCATCTGCAAACTTACTTAGTAAAACTTCAAGTCCTGCAACCAGGGCATTTATGAAGACATTAAAGAGTACTGGCCCTAAGATGGATCCCTGTGGAACCCTGGTAGTTACTGGCAGCCAGCCCAATGTAATCCCATTAACTATGACCCTCTGAGCCTCGTTCATTAGCCAATTTCTCATGCATTATATTCTGTGTTTGTCCAGCTTTATGGTGGCCATTTTGTGTAGGGCGGTACTGTGAGAGACCGTATCAAAGGCCTTATGAAGTTCAGAAAGATTGCATCAACTGCCTTCCCTTGGTCAAGTAGGTGGGTGACCTCGTCATGGAAAGAAAATAAGTTTATCAAGCAGAACCTTCCCCTTGTGAACCCATGCTGGCTAGGACCAATGACTGTGTTGTCTTCTAGGTGTTTTTCAATAGCTCACAGAGCAATCTTCATAATTTTACCAGGTGCTGAAATGAGACAGACAGGTGTGTAGTTGCTGGGGCCATCCCTGCTGTCCTTTTTGAAGACTGGGACAATGTCCACGAGCTTGTGGTCAACTGGTACCTCTCCAGATTCCCAAGAGCATTTTTTTCCTCCTCACAACTGATTGTTAAGAACCCACATATGATCTCTACTTATTTCCACTGATACAACAATTCCCTTCATCTCTTTCTACTCTTTTTTACAATGTTGCCTCAATGTGGAATTTACTAATTCATGATTTCATTCCAGCGTGCCTTGTAGTTTCTTGGTAGACCCTGCTGAAGCTTCTTTAATAATTAGAGTATTTACAAGTTCTCTCTATCTCTTCCCTGTATACTCTCCAGTGCTTAATACTGTATGAATTGGCACTGCAGCTTATTTTGTATCATCATTAACATGAAGAAATCAAAGTACCTGATTTGTATCTTTAGATGTACTTCAGAAAACACATATGACTAATGTCTTTGGAGAACATTATTGCTATAACAAATTTCTTAACCATTTGCTAACGAGTATAAAAGTTATTTGAACAGGGGCAGGGAAGAGAACAGGAAGAGAAAATTAATGACTGAGAAGGAAATTTATATACAGCAAGATATAAACCTGCACCATGACCAAGTATTTGTAACTTTTAAAGCTAACAGGAATAGTTTCTGGTTATTCTATAACATTCATTAAAAGCTATTACTATTTCTTGCCAAGTTTTAATATTTCATTTGTATTTATTATCTTGCTATGTTCCATTACATTATACTTCAGTTTAGGCTGTATTGTTTCAAGTCCTTTTATACATTATTTTCATTTTACCGTGCCCGAAGGCAATCTTTTCTACAATAATTCCAGAAAGCGACTGCTTAGTTAGTTGGCTGTCTCTTCATCCTCTTCTTTTCCTTCCTTTCTTTCTCTTTCATAAATCTGATGAAACTAACATGAAGCATAATTTTAATGCTGTATATGTTTGATAGATCTTCATTTGATACACAGTGTTGTTGGGAACTTCTGTGTGCTATTGAGCTCTTTTAAATGCAAGAGCATTACTACACAGGCAGAGGTTGAAAAAGCCAAAGACAGTGGAGGTGAAAAGCAAGAGAAGGACCAGTGAAATTGAAGGTGATAGGAAGGAGATGGACAGGATAGTTATCACAACAAGTGACTGGCCAACTGCGAATAAGAATTAATCCTATTGTACTTCTGCATCTCCAAGACTGTGTGAGCCCTAAAGAATTAAGCAGGGGAAGGAATAAGAGATCCAGCTCAGATAAAGCAATCCTGTGTATCACTTTGTTGCAACATTGTATGAACATACAGTCCACGACTGGTAAATACTACTTTTGATTACAGATGTAGCTGAGTTTTTTAAATTAAAGGCTCAGAGATACCACATGGATGAGCATAACAAAGAAGTGTAAGTCTCTCTGAGTGTGCTATGTGTTATGTTTTGCAGGGCAGTTCTCTCAGTATCAGTGTGTAAACTGAAAAAATGCCTGGATTAGATACTGATATGAACAATAGTCTAATCACATCCAGAGCCATGGGAAAAGTAGCTGTGTAGGAAGGATTACTGTGGCAGCATCTGGTGGTAGCCAAGGGCTAGGGTAAAGCTTATGGAGTAGAGCTGCACTGCTTGCATATTGATGCTTTAGCTGGCATATATATATCTCTGTATCCCGAGGCTGCAGAAATCAAAACTTGTTAGAGAGATGTGTAGGACAAAGAGATTTATTGACCATATCTGCACCATCTGAATAAACACAGTTCCCTCAAAATCGCACATTTCTCCTTGACATGCTCAATGCTGAGTGTGACAGGGGAATGAATTTACAGGCATTTTTTTAGCTCATTTTTCTGACTATTGTACTCATCAGGACTGACAAAAATGTTCTAAACCCATTGGATCTGCACAGCTACCGACCTGCTGACATCCATCCATTTGTGAGTGGACTCCTGTCCTGCCTTCTGTGTTCATTTTCTCTTTCTCTTTCTCTTTCTCTTTCTCTTTCTCTTTCTCTTTCTCTTTCTCTTTCTTTTCCTATTCCTCTTTCTCTACAGGGGCAGAGACACCTGTGGCTGTCTCACATCAAAGAGAGACTTATCTCCCACAGAGATCTCAGCTAAATTGTTAGTCTGACATCTGCATAGGGAAATAGTGGAACTGGGTGCGCTTTAATTTTTATAGATGGAGAAGCTTACTGTGTTTGGGGAGGTACTTTATTGGCCTGAGTCACTGGATAAGGTGGGAAGAAAAGAAGTCTGTTTCAGAAGCCTTTTTACCTCTTTCTTCTTAACTAACTTTTGCTAAGCTTTCCTGAAGGTCAATCCTCCAAAAAGGTGAAAAAAACTAGTGTATATAGTATCAGAAGGAAATGGACTCTAGTGTATTTACAACAGCAGGATTTATCCACTTAATGAAGCCATACATTTCTGTACAAGGAAAAAAACACTTGGAATAGAGACATGTTCAGTTTTATTAGACTGCAAATATTCAACACCAGTGTCTTGCACTTAGAGTTAGAAGTTTGAATTCCTGCTTTCCGCTGCAACTTTACAGATTCCTACTTTTGCTCTTTTAGCAAAAGATAATGTCAAAATTTGTCCAGATCACAGTGTCTGATTAAACTTTGAATAAAAAAAATCTTTCCAGTTGGGATAGAAAGAATTGTTTTATCAAATGTGTAAAACCTCTACTGTTATAAGTAAGATTCTAAATGGTTAAGCAACTACATACAGAAATTACTTAATATTTCTGGCCTGTAGTTTTACTGTCCTGCCAGTGGTCTCTTTATGTCTCTTTGTACAATAGAAAAACATTAAAGTATAATAAAAACATTAAAAACTGTTCACATTCAAAACACAGCTATATTAATACAGCTTATTCTGTTCCACTTGCACATTATGTTATGACATCTTTAAAGTGCACACAGAATTTTGAAAGATACTAAAGATTCTAAATCAAGATACGTACCTCAAAAGATACTAGGCCAATTTCTGTCTCAGCATGTCAGTTCAGCTCCAAATAATAAAATATTGCAGGTAAAAAGACCCAAAAATATTTTAAACAATATTTTAGACAATATTTCCACAGGAAACCAAGTGGTATATCAGTTATCATGGTAGGAAAAAGAGAAGATATATTTCTGTAAATGTTCTAAACAGCAAAATGCAACCAAACAAACAAAAACGCCAAAAAAAAAAAAAAAAGGCAGGAAAAAGTAAGGAGAGGAAGAGACAAATGAAAGCTCATCATTACCTTGTGAGTTTCTGGCTCTGACAAAGAATTAAGGGTGTTCTTGAATTCTGGCCAGCTTGTTGTTGATGTAGTCCATTTTAACTTCTTCCGTCATAGAAGCAGGGCATAGAAAACTATGCAGCTTAACTTCCCAAAGGAGCAAACTCTGCTTCAGTACTGGAAAAGAACACAGGGGATGGAAAGTCATTATTCATAAGACAAGAAAGTACAATAAATACCTCATGGGTGAAAATCAACAGTAGAGAGCCTTGAAACAAGACATGAATAATGTTACAGAAGGGAAAGGAAGAACAAGCTGTCCCTCACTAGTACACTTGATGCACCAGTGCTATGGCCTGACTCTTTAGTGCAAACAAGAAATGAACAAGAGAAAATTTGCTACGTTGAACAGTGCATGTTTCCAGCTAGAAAATTCTACTTTTCATAGCAGTTACAAGGTCCAGGTAAACTAGTCTTTGTCCCCACATGGGAATACAGGCAAAAACTGCAATCTTCTGTTCATGAGAGTGCTTGCCCTACTATCTCACAGGTGAAGAGATATGAATTGGTCCCTAAAGTTTTTTCATCCAAAATATATGGTGTGAAATGTAATAGTGAAAGAGAAACTTCGAGTAGATTTTAAGACATAATTTCGAGCAATTTAATCTTCATTCGGTATAAATATAGCTGCCATTTTCTAAGTGCCTGCTTTATTGTTGCTGAATGGATCATGATAGAGAATACAGAGCAGCTGAATCAAAGCTGTGTGAAAACAGAAAGCACGATGACAGGAGTAAAGAAGAATGCTGTTTGGAAGCTGCTGAGCTGCTTGGATGCCTTCATGTGACAGTATACCGTTTCTGAAGCAACGGCGGGTTGGACCTTCTGCAGAGCCATATATTACCAGTAGCAGAATACCTTTCACACCTGGATCTTTCCAGCCTGTACAGGTAATTACATTCTGTGGTTAGGCCTTGTGCACTGATGAGACTGCTGGAAAGGGTTTAGCTGCAGTGAAGAAGACAAAATGTCTTTGACTGTGATAAATCATGACGTATTTTTTCATGTGAGCAACAATGAAAAAGAATTTCTTTGTGTTGGTACCTTTAATTACAGATGCAGCATGCAATGCAGTGCACTAAATCACAGTGGACATTGCTTTTGAAACCAATTGAAGGAATCCAAAGAATCACAAAATCCAAAGAATCACAACCCAAGATAGAATCACAAAATAACCGAATCACAGAATGACACGGGTTTGAAAGGAGCTCTAGATATCATCTAGTCCAATCCCTCTGCAGAAGAAGGTCTAGCCTACAGTAGGTTGCATAGGATCATGTCCTAGCAGGTTTTGAGTACCTACCAAGAAGATTCTATAACCTCTGTCAACAGCCTGATCCAGTGCTCTGTCACTGTCATAGTAAAGAAGCTTTTCCTCATGTTCAGAACTTCCTGTGTTCCAGTTTGCACCTATTGCCCTGTGTCTTGATACTGGACATCTTTGAAAAGACTGTGGCCCCATCTTCTTATTACCTGCCATTTAGACATTCATAAGCTTTGTTAAGATTCCTTCTCAGTCTTCTCTTTTCCAGGCCAAACTGACTCAACTCTCTCAGCCTCTCCTGGTAATAGAGATGCTCTTGTTCCCTATTCATCTTTGTGGCTCTCCTCTGTACTTTCTCCAGTAATTCCTGGTCTTTCTTGAGCTGGGGAGCCCAGAACTAGACCCAGCACTCCAGATGCAGCCTCACTAGGGCAGAGTAAAGGGGAAGGATGACCCTTCTTGCCCTGCTTGCCACACTCTTCTTGATGCACCACAGGATACCATTGGCCTCCTTGGCCACAAGGGCATATTGTTGACTTATGGCTGGCTTGCTGTCTACCAGGACTCCAAAGTCCTTGTCTGCAAGGCTCCTTCCCAGCTGGTCAGCTTCTAAGCTGTATTAGTGCAGGGGGTTATTCCTCCAGAGGTGCAGGGCTCTTGCCTTTGTTGAACTTCTCTGCCCAGTTTTCCAGCCTGTTCAGGTCTTGCTGAATGGCAGCACAGCCTTATGGTTTATCCGTCACTACTTCCAGTTTTGTATGATCAGCAAATTTGCTGAGGACACACTCTGTTCCCTCATCCAAGTCTTTGATGACTATGTTGAACAAAACTAGGCCCAGTACAGACCTCCGGGGAACAGCAGTAGCTACAGGCTTCCAAATAGATTCTGTCCTCTGCCATGCAGCCAGTTCTCAATCCATCTCTCTGTCCACTTATGTAACTCACACCGTCTAAGCTTACCTATGAGGATGTTATTAACTAGAGATTCAGTCTCAAAAGCTTTGCTGAAGTCAAAGTAGACACGTACGGCCCTTTTCTCATCTGCTCAGCAAGTTTTTTCACCACAGAAGATTATCAGATAGATCAAGCATGACTTCCCCTTGGTGAATCCATGTTGACAACTCCTGATAACCTTCCTTTCTTCCAGATGCTTTGAGATGACATCCAGACTGAGTTGTTCCACCCCCCTGTATCAAGGAATGGAGGTGAAGCTGACTGTCCTATAGTTCTGTGCGTCCTCTTTCTTTCCCTTTTTTAGAAGATTAGAGAGACACTGGCTTTTCTCAGTCCTCGGGTACCTTTCCTGTTCTCCATAATCTTTCAAAGACAAATAGAGAACGGCTTAGCAATAACATCTGCTAGGTCTCTCAGTGCTTGTGGGTGCATTTTATCAGAGTCCTTGGGTTTGTGGATGTAAGACATTTCCATTGTTCTTCTGCTCATAGAGTTTACTTGAGTGCACCTAAATAATGTAACTTCTGAAAATTTTAAAGTATCACAAATGGTGAAACAATTTCTAGAACATTTGTGTGTACAAAACATGAAACAGCTTTGAGTGGTCATCCCATATCTTTGTGGGATCATCCAAAATCACTAGAAAAGTTTTATTAACATTAGTAACACGTATTTGGCTGGTCAGGAAGATGCAGAAAGTCTAATCTTTTTACATCTCCATAGTTAAAACTTTTCTTTTGGAACTACTTATTCCCAAAAGGAGCAATCTGGCCTTCCTGTCTGCAAAATGTTTGTCGTATCTAGAGAAGTCATTGGATTGCTATTCCTTCATTGACCTTCAGGTCAGAGAGGGTTTGCAGATTCTAATAGCATAACTGAGGTCAATGAAACAGTGAAATATTTTAGCTGGCTAACATTTTCAGTCAGAAAATTTCTGCTATTTACAGCTACCAAGACACATCTTTATAAGCAAAATATTTCACCTAGGAGCCAACAAATGTATCTACTACACATAAAATATGTTTTCAATTTCTCCTTGATTTCCTAGATAAAAACCTCTCTTTTAAAGGTAACTAAAAGCACACATCTAGATTAGTTTTAATAACAAGATCATGAATCATATACCAATAATGCAAGACACTTTGTTGATCAGCAAATCTTTAAAAATATTAGGAATCTTACAAGAGGACACTGAACTGAATATAAAGTATTCTACACAACAGCTCACCAACTTGGGCATTTTTATAACCTATATGATGATGTAGCAATATTTCCAACACATTAAGCACTAAAACCACATTAATTTTTATTACCATTTTCTGATCTATGAACAGCTTGGTATGGGAGCGGATAACATTCCCAGGAATTCACCATGTAGATCTCCAAGTGACTGCACGGACTGCTGTGTTCAAAGTAAGCTCTAGTGTAGTAGCTCTTATCTACCTAAACTGTTAGAATGGGAAAAAGCAAAAATAGAGAAAGGGAAGAAAGAGAAAAAATACAAGTGACAAGAAAATAAACAAGTTCTGAACAATGAGCCTGAGTTATCAGTAACTTCATCAGTCTTACAGCGATGAATAAAATCAAATCAGAATTATTCTTGGTAAATTATTTCCAAAGCTAAAGAGTTTCTTGGGAGTTTCTTCTTGGATCAAAGATTGTATTGAATGATTAAAGGCTGGATTTGCCACTGAATAAACATATTTAATGTCTTTTTAAAAACTAATAGTACAAAATTTCTCCTCTGCAGAAAGATTATAAGCAGAATGAGTTAGTGAGGTCTGTCAGTCTCCAAGAAGTGCTCATTTTTCATTTGAGGAAGCAGATTAACTGTCACTAAGAATAGGCATTAAGTTCTGTATCCTCCAGCTTATGCCTAATATCCGATTAAAGCCAGTTGTGGTGATGTTTGTTGTAAATGAGGCACTTTACATTTTCCCACATACTTTCCTAATATTAAAAGCATAACTCTTTGTTTAACCATCTGAATAAAGCAGGATAACTTTTAGAGGGCTTTAGTTTCTGTATCTTCATCTCTGAGAAAAAGACCACTTGCATATAAACATGCTGAAGAATTATGCATGTAACATTCAGAAATGCTTTTTGAAAAATTCGAGTCCTATTGTTAGATTTTGACCTTCCCTCCAAAATTCAGCAAATTCAGTGTCAAAAGTTCAGTGCCCAAAGTAACAACCTATATATCAGACAGTCTTAAGTTGTTTCATATATGAAAGTAACTACGTAGGCCCAAATAGCTGGAGATATTTTTAAGGAATTTGTTCAGTTTGGGTTCATTAATTGTTTTTATCATGCAGAGAGTATATAGTAAAAGTAACAAGAACATTTTATAACATTCACATTCTGTTAACTTTGGATTTCTAACGGGATCTAAGATTTGAATCAACAATATACAAAAATGGAGAACTTCTTTAAAATGCTAGACTGCCTTAAATTTCCTTCTCAGCATTTAGAATGAGATTCTGTTTTTCAGTCTTCAAAATAAGGAAACAGAGCACAACCACTTGAGGTGATTTGTAACAGCGAAAAATTATAGGAACAATGCATTGTTAATGTAACACAAATTATCTCATTAATTTTCCCATCAGTTTCACCATTGATCCTGTTTTTTGGTGTTTGTTTTGTTTTGGTTTTTTTTTTATTTCTTTCTTACAGGCAAGTAGGATACCTGCTATGATTCTGCTGGCTGCTATGATTCCTCTTTATTTACAATCTGATATGTAGTGGGACAACTTTGTCTTCCAGCTTGTTTTGGATTTCTGATCACAGAGTATGGTATTGAAATGTGTCATGCACCACAGACGTTCCAAACCCTTAAACTGAAGACAGATTGAACACGTGGAGGCAGGTTTTAAATAATCTGTCCTCCAGAAAATATTTATTTGATGCAATTTCTCTTGCACCAGAAGGCAAACAATTTGATTAACAACCTTTATGTTTCAGAGACAAAAAAAAATTTAAACCTCCCTGTTTTAATGGGATGTACTAGAAGAATATTTGCATAGAATATATCTGGGGGGCAGGGAAAGCAAGCAGGTAAGCAAGTAAACTTTTCTATAGAAAATGAAGCATCTAATCACTTAAAAACTCCTAAACAAACAAAAATAAGCCAAATGATTTTTTACACATGATAAATGTATATTATGGATAATGATAAACATTATTTTCCAAACAGGATTGCATTTGCCTCAGTCTATGCAATGAGACAAAAGGATGGCAATGTAGCACTTAAATCCTTAAAAATATAGTCCTGCCAGCTCTACTTTTCATAAAATATAGATATTTTGCTGAAAGTTAATGAAGAAAAGAAGAACCCTAACTTTCCAAAACAATATATGTTACAGTAGATTAATACTGTTGTTTTAGGAACATAGAATCATAGAATGATTTGGGTTGGAAAGGACCTTAAAGATCATACAGTTCCAACGCCCCTGCCATGGGCAGGCACACCTCCCACTAGACCAGGCTGCTCCATTCAACCTTGTCTTGAATACTTTCAGGGAGGGGGCAGCCACAACTTCCCTTGGCAATCTGTTCCAGTTCCAACCTCACTACCCTTATCGAAGAGAATATCTTCCTAAAGTCTAATCTAAATCTTCCCCCTTCCAATTTACAGCCATTCCCCCATCATCCTATTACTACATGTCCTAGTAAGAAGTCCTTCCCCAGCTTTCTTGCAGGCCTTCTGGTAATGGAAGGCTGCTACAAGGTCTCCCTAGAGCCTCTTTTTCTCCAGGCTGAACAACCTCAACTCTCTCAGCCTGTCCTCATATAGGAGGTGCTCCAGCCCTCTGACCATCATGGATATTCCTTCTCAAATTGTCTATGTCTGATTCATTTCTGTACATCTCGCCTTCTTTACTTGTGTTTTGTATGTCTTGATCATCATCTAGGTGCAAGGCTGCGTGCACCTTGAGGGCTTTGTGCATCTTGGCAGAGAGAGGGAGGAGTGTAGGAGAAGGCACTGCTAATCCCTCACCATCCTCACCAATACACCCTGCACATACACACACCTGCAGTGCTGGCTCCTGACTGTACATGTGCGCCTAAGATGCGCCAGGATGTTGTTTCCTGAATGTACTTCTGCGCATACATGAATTTGAGAACATTCCACACAGACAAATGGTGCAGGTGCAGTGAGACCTCTCCTCACATGCAGGGGATGGACTTGCTTTATAGTGATCCCTGCCAAGAAGTGCACATGCATGCACCCTCTGTCTCATGGACCCCATTTCCTGAGGAAACTGCCATTGGACCCCATTGGATCAGAGATTATTTTTCCCTTTTCCCTGCTGCTTCTCTTCTCTTTCTTTTTCTGTCTCTCTCTCTGCCTTATTCTATCCCCTTAGTCTACCACTTTTTTTTTTTTTTCCTCTGCTTTGGCACCTTCAGGTGAATGCAGTCATATCTGAGCTCTTGTAAACTATGGGTAATTTTGACCAGGTTCAAGATACAGATAGAGACCTGTCTCTTGGATTTGGCTGTGTTCAAAGTAAATACTGGATTTGAATACACCCTGAAAGTGATTTGTTGTCACTCTAGATCGCCATGCAAATATACAAAAGAATCCTGTCCCTGCTATCTTGCCAAGCAGGTCAGTGTGGAATCCAAAGAAAGTTGATTGAAATTGTTGCTTGGGATGGACAATAGAAGTCAGAATGCAGAACCTATCCTAAATAATGTATGCACATAGCTACATTACTGCACTAGCTTTCTCACAACACTGCTTTGCTGCTATGTGAGTGAGAAGAAAAATATGCTGCCGTTAAAAGTAAGTATTGGGGCCCCTGTAAGAATTTCATTACCATTCTAAACCAGAAGTGACATACGCTGTTTCCAACACTTATCAATTGAAAAATTAGCATTTGATAATCAGATATTACTGCTAAAGGAAAATAAATATATAATTAGCACACGACAAAAGTGCCTTGATGAATATTTTTTTCTGCCAGTAGAGGTGCACTAGATGAGTTAGGAGTGCAGCCTGATGCAGCCTGCAGGAGATGAGACTGACCCTTATGTCTGTGATGTTAGCTCCTGGAGATGACCATTAGTATTGAAGAAACATCAGAATTTCAGCATAATTTTCATTATCATTCATAAAGGGTAATTAGTGTTTCAATTCTTGACACTTCCATTACAGTCATGGTTTCACATTGGTGACAGTGACAGCCATACATCAAGAAGAAGAGGGCAGTAGAAAAGATAAGATTTACAACCATTATATCCACTGGCTATATAATATTTCAGTCATATAAATCTTCCTGCAAGGCCCTTCAGCATTTTTCCTTTCTTAGAAATGCATACATGAAATATCATATGTACATTTCTCATTCATAACAAAGTTCTCAGCTATACACACAGTGACACTGTGCCTTTGGTAACAAGTGTTAAGACCGACAAGAAAGTTACTGTTTTCTCTATTTAAGATGATTTTTCACTTCTAAGATAGGACTATTTCATAATTTTTATTGTTCTTGTCTCTCATTAGATGCAACATATTTTTCTGCAGATTTACAGTAAAGAACTCCAGAATTTAGTAATTGTCAGACCTTTAGAAATCTTGTGAGTTTTTCCCAACTTACTCAAAAATCCACCCTAATTTTATAGTAGTCAATAAATTTCTTTTCTTAATTCATGAAAATTGCAGCAGTTTGCGAGGTCTTTTGTACAAAAAATTAAAAGCTGACTAATTTAAAATTTTTACCATATTTACATGTAGAATATAGTCTCGTTATGCTGCCATTATTGAGTAGGAAAGTAATAGATGAAAAGGTATTTTAATTCATAGAATTAAATTAATGGCTTTTTCTCTTCTTGTAAAAAGAGTGTGCTTGTTTGAATATATGTACGTGTATATGCAGATAGATACACAGATAATCATATGTTTAACTATGTTTACTCTGAAATAGCAACAAAATCAATGTGGCTTTATGCAAAGGTAACAAAGCTATCTAGAAAGGAAATTAAAGAGGACCAACATACATTTTTTTATTTGCTAGGACATTTGAAATGTTGACAATAAATAAGATGCAACAGTACGAAGACTTGATATTTCATGACTACATGAATAAGCTATGAATTTTGTTTACAACTAATAACATTTAAGAGTATGTTTTTTAAATTACTTCTGTTTCTTTCGAGTTTCTGAAAATTTAGGTGTAGCTTTTGACATATTTTAAACTTCTGCCCATAATTAAGAAGTTTAGAAATTCAAAGAAAATGTAAAATAAGACTTCTGCAATCACCCAACATAAGCAGCAACTGCTTTGAGAAAAACAACAAATCTAGACATTCAGAAAGCTGGCAACAAGGTGAAAACCAGAAATAATATATTTTCAAATGACAGAAATATTTTCCATTTTAATTCATAAAATTTTATTAAAAATACACAGAACAAAATACTCTTCTGTACATCAGAGGAAGTACAGTAACTCTCAAACCACTTACTTAACCTTATAATGATGTGTAAAACTTGAAGATGCTTGAAGAAAAAATGAAAGGAGATAGAGATCTCTGCCTTCATTCCATGATGTAGAAACTCCTTGAAGATTGCAAGGTCTAGGGACCCTAGTAAGATAAGCTTCTTGGCTGTCTTCACTCTTATCTTATATTTGGTTGTATCAGTCTCATAACATAAGGCCCAATAAGCACACAAGAAGATCATAGAATCATAGAATAATCAGGTTGGAAGAGACCCACCGGATCATCGAGTCCAACCATTCCTGTCAAACACTAAACCATGCCCCTTAGCACCTTGTCCACCCGTGCCTTAAACACCTCCAGGGAAGGTGACTCAACCACCTCCCTGGGCAGCTTGTTCCAGTGCCCAACGACCCTTTCTGTGAAGAATTTTTTCCTAATGTCCAGCCTAATGCCACCTGTTGACTTGCTACAACATTCATATACTTTTCTACATGTACACCAGCACCAGATCTACCATCAGGATAATAGGATGACAGAAAATACTTCTCCAATAAATTCATGAGAGACAAATTTTCATCTTTTATTGGCTGAGTTAAATTATTTGTATCTCTAATTTTGAATATTTGGAACAGTTTAATTCACATTTCCTCATATAAGCACCTACAGATTTCCCATTTTTTTCCCATTTGTCGAGTCTACCAAATTACAAGTATTATAATTTTTTCTTATTGCCATTTTTTAACTAACACTTTACTGAACTTCCAAGCAGAAAATTTCTAATTTTGTTATGTTCTTGACCAATGTATACTGATGTTACCAATTAGGTTTGTCAAGAGAACTAGTATTTATTAAGTGAAAGATTATGTTTAGGGATGAAGTCATAATAATATATATCAACTGAAAGAAGCATAACACAAGTAATGATGACATAAAATGAATTTAGCAAGTCTCTGTGATTCCTAAGGTTTGCTCAGGCATAACAGGACACAACAAAATATCTCACAGAATCATAGAATCGAAGAATCACTAGGTTGCAAAAGACCCACTGGATCATCGAGTCCAACCATTCCTATCAAACACTAAACCATGCCCCTCAGCACCTCATCCACCAATCTTTTAAACACTTCTAAGGGAATGTGACTCAACCACCTCCCTGGGCAGCCTGTTCCAGTGCCCAATGACCGTGAAATATTTTTTCCTAATGTCCACCCTGAACCTCCCCTGGTGAGGCTTGAGGCCATTCCTTCTTGTCCTGTCCCCTGTCACTTGGGAGAAGAGGCCATCAGCCTCCTCTCTACAACCTCCTTTCAGGTAGTTGTAGAGAGTAATAAGCTCTCCCCGCAGACGACTCTTCTCCAGGCTAAACAACACCAGTTCCTTAGTTGCTCCTTATAAGACTTGTTCTCCAGCCCCTTCACCAGCTTTGTTGCTCTTCTCCGGACTCGCTCCAGAGCCTCAACATCCTTCTTGTGGTGAGGGGCCCAGAACTCAACACAGTGTTCAAGGTGCTGTCTTACCAGTGCCGAGTGCACAAGGAGAATAATCTCCCTGGATCTGCTTACCACAGTGTTTCTGATAAGGGCCAAGATCCCATTGGTCTTCTTGGCCACCTGGGCCCACTGCTGGCTCATGTTCAGTTGGCTTTCAACGAACACCCCCAGGTCCTTCTCCTCCAGGCAGCTTTCTAGCCACTCTTCCCCTAGTCTGTAGCACTGCATAGGGTTGTTGTGCCCCAAGCGAGGGACGCGGCATTTGGCCTTGTTAAACCTCATCCCATTGGTCTCAGCCCAGTGGTAGATCCACACTTCCACTCAGCTTAGTGTCATCGGCAAACTTGGTAAGGGTGCACTCAATGCCTTCATACAAGTCACTGATAAAGACATTGAACGGGGCTGGACCCAGCTCTGAGCCCTGGGGGACACCACTTGCAACTGGCCTCCAGCTGGAGTTAACCGATTTACCACCACTCTCTGGGCCCGGCCATCCAACCAGTTTTCCACCCAGGAGTGTGTGTGTCTGTCCAGGCCAGAGGCTGACAGTTTCTCAAGCAGAACGCTGTGAGAAACTGTGTCAAAGGCTTTACTGAAGTCGAAGAAGACCACATCCACAGCCTTTCCCTCATCCAGTAGTCGAGTCACTTTGTCATAGAGGGTAATCAGGTTAGTTTGGCAAGACCTGCCTTTTGTGAACTCATGTTGACTGGGCCTGATCACCTGGTTCTCCTGCATGTGCTTCATGATAGCACTCAAGTTTACCTCTTCCATGAATTTCCCCATCACTGAGGTCAGACTGACAGGCCTGTAGTTCCCTGGGTCCTCCCTCTGACCCTTTCTGTAAATTGGTATAGCATCTGTGAGCCTCCAGTCAAGTGGATTAGAGTGATGAAGTGGAAAACACTTAAGATGAGGGTATTTTTATTGTATAAATGTCCTGCATGAGTGGAGTTGGTGATGGGGGACTTGCTATGGTGTTAAACTGACTAGGTTAGATGAAACAACAAAGCTGAAAATTTAAAAGTGTTCTAGGTATCTTTTGAACAAGAGAGCTGAGGAACCTGCATACGTACCTAGGGATGTCAATAAATTCAGTGTCCAGAAACATGCTAAGATATAAACAGGACAACTGTTTCTCCATCCAGAGAGGGAGGGTAGATAGAACAACTGCATTTTGGAGATTTTGTTGCTTGAGGCACTTAAATCAGCTCACAACATACAGGTCTTGGCAAAAGAAGGGTTTATAGGACCCCATAGTACAGGGTCTGTCTGCTTAGCAGAGTCAGAAATAACTTTCAGTCAAGCCCAACTGTTATATAAGGAATGTTGCAAGACACAGTTTGTTTTTTAACTGTGACAACAGCCATAATGTGAAGTTTGACCCAGTACCCAAAATGTTTATTAGCATGCATACTACCTAGTGGCCTCTTGGTTTCAGTCTTTTCTTTGGTGTCTTTGTTATCATTTAGCTCTTAAGTTTCAAGGCATGGATACTATGTGAAATTCACACATGGGAGACCCCTTCACAATCTGGGATCATGCAAGCGTGATGTTCCCACTGCAACATCCTCCAGGTGCTGTAGGAAGAACAGCAAAACCCACCAGACTAGGAACTTCGTCTAATCTGGCCTCTTCCTTTATCCAAGAATCAGAAATGCATCTGCTGTATGAGAAAAATCCAGGTGTTTCCTGTTTCCTGATGTGTGCGATCTGCTAATATTGTGTATTGTGGAGGATGCCTATACCTTTGTCAGGGCACTGATACAGTTCCAGTCATGTAATATATTATGCAGCAGTGCCACATTTCAGAGCATGCAAGATGTCCTCACTGTATGATTCATTGAAAATCAATAACCTGGGAATAGAATTGAATATTCCTATCCTTGTAATATCATAAAACTGAAAATAAGGAAAAATATAGATCATAGTAATTCTCACATGGGGTCTGTGTAAGCAGGATTCAGTGCCTACCAGTTAACATTATTAGTTCACCTATTTGAAAATCCTGCCTTCCTCTTGCAAAAAAGGTCACACTCATTAGTCTGAGATTAATTAATGTGTATGTCCTTTTCAGATTATACTAAATATTTTCTTCAATTAGGAGAGTTGCTTCTTTTTTATTTCTATCATATCTGTGATAACAACAGTTACATGTGGACAAGCATTAATATTTAATTCCTAGGTACAGATGCAGTTAATAGTAGTTAAGTTCCCAGACCATTGCAGTATTAGCTGTATTAAAGGTATTCAATTTATTGACAGATTATATAAAATAAGGTAATAAAAAAATAAATATCATGCATGAGATGAATAGCCTTGTTAGTGACCTTACTGGCCAATTTTGGGTTGCAAGCCAAGATGACTTCCTACAAAATATAAAGACAATCAGTCTGCAGGTCTCACTTCTGATGTTCTCCGCTTCTCTTTATTGCTTGTTGCTTTCAAACTAAAATATTATTAACATCTAATTGATTGTATTTAAACATTTAAGTCACAGATATTCTCTCTCCTGTTTGTCATGATATAATTTCTACATTCATTTTACGGGCTGTTACATCTGTGCATTTCTTGCATACTATCAAACTCTCAAGGCTTTAAGTGGATTTGCATCTTTGTGCTGCTATAGACAGGTGAGAAAGAGAAAGAATATGTTACATGACTTGCCCAATTTAACCAAAATGGATTCTAAATATGTAACTGGCTACATTTGTTCCTATATAGTACTAAAGAAATTGTTACTTCCTTACATATAAATTTACATTTGTATTTGGCAGTATTTGCTTTTCTTTCTTTACTTACTTCCAAGGTAAACTTCAAGGACTTTTCCAGTGGAGTACAATCTTCAAGCTAGTAGAAGCCAGGCTCCAAAATCAATGACCTTCACCTTTTATTGTTAACCCAGGGCTAGACATAAAAAAAAAAATAATACAATCTGTTATACAAAAGGGCAGATGCTTCTACAATTACTCAGTGCCTTTCTCTGAGATTTCTGTTCCCAAAGTAGCTTGTTATTTCTTGATCCTGTTTATTGCAGTGGCCCATGGGATTTCTAAGCATATGCATGCTGAAGAAAGCTTCTTAAGAAAATTATTCATTAAAATGTTGCTTTTCCTAGAGTATATCTAGTGGAAATTTTGGGTTTCTTACCTTGGGTACTGATTATATCATGGGCTACCACAGAGTACCTTTCCTCCTTCTTCACAGAAGAGAAGTAGCACAGCCCAGCTCATTTTCACAAGCCTAAAGCTTTTCTGGAAACAAAAAAATTTCAACTGATCTTAGGATTGTCCAGTCATTGATATTTGCTAAAACTACCCAAATAAACTTCTAAATATTGATTTTAGTGACATTTGGCCTCTGTAGAGCTAGCACTGATGCATAAAAAAGGGACCTCTAAGTTTAAGTATTGGAACCTGCATACTACTCGCTTGCTTGACCCTCACGGAGGAAAACAATCCAATAGTTTAGTAGTAAAATACGTTGGATAAATCCTTCGGAGACACTGTAAATCACACCTGTAGTGTAATTTTAATTGCCTTTTATATTAATACAACTGAATAATCGTAAATCCAAGATTTTTACAAATGCACAATTTAAATCCTGCTTTTTCAATTAAGTTTTTAAGGACACAGAAATCACCACTGCATAGGTCAAACCCAGAAGCCACAGTTATGACTGCCTGTTCTAGGTACCAGAAAAGCTGACAGAGAGAAAGATCAAGAATTTGCCTGAAATTTGAGGAGAGGGTCAAAAAGCAGACTGCCACATCTAAAGACATAGATAACAGTGTGAGTGGGATTAGACTGAAGTAATGGATGGAGAATTTATACAACAAAAACTGGATCAGAGGCATGAAACTCTTGGGATGGATCAAGGCTAGGTGAGCTGATATGCAATTGGGGAGACAGTATCAGGAGTTGGATTTGACGTATAGAAGCAAGATGGAGTCAAACCCAACACTGCAGCCTAAAGAAGTTTAGTAGGCAAGATTTCCTAGTTGCTGCCTAAAAGACCTGAGTTTCACAGAGAGGGAGAGGACTGTACAAGCATCAGCAATTGATGGGCTGTCTAAAAATGACTCTCCCATTTCTGTTTGATGGATGACTCAAGACAAATGTACTGTTTCTTATTAAGTGTTTGCAATATGTATGTCTGATGGAGCCTTCCTTCTCCAGACACAGGAGGCTTCACAGTCACAAGCTCTCATCCTACTGGAGGCTTCAACCAACTTGTCAAGATTGGAGGCAGTCTAGGCTGCAGTGATTACACATTGGTGGAGTTCACAGTCCTGAGGGATATGGGACAGTCAAGGAGTATTGTCAGGATGATAAATTTTAAGAAAGCAAAGTTCTATCTCTTCAAGGAGTTAGTCAGTAGAACCCCCTGGGGAATGGTTGTCAAGGACAGGGGAGCAGAACAGAGCTGTAGGATTTTAAGGATGTTTTCTATAGAGTGCAAGAGCACTCAGTCCACAGATGTAGGAAATCAGGCAGGGAAGGGAAGAGACCAGCATGGCTGAGTTGTGACATGCTGGTCAAACAAAAGAGCAAGAGAGAACTGCACAGGCAGGGGAAACAGGGACAGGTAACCTGGGAAAAGTATAGGGATGCTGCCTGGTTGGTTATGAGTGGGGTCAGGAAGGTCAAGATGCAGCTGGAGCTAAACTTGGCAGGGCATACAGAAAATAACAAGATGGGAATTTACAGGCAAGTCAACCAAAAAAGGAAGGTTAAACAAAGCATATCTCCACTGATAAACAAGAATGGGGGCCTCATACCAACAGATGAGGATAGGGCTGAGGTTCTCAACAACTTTTTTGCCTCAGACTTCACAGGCAACTGCTCTCCTCACCTCACCCAAGTCAATGGATAACAGGATGGGTACCGAGGAGTAAAGACTCTTCCGCTGTAAGGAAGGATCAACCTTGTGACCACCTGAGGAACCTGAACATATAAATCTAGGGGATATGATGAGATACATCCCAGAATCCCGGGGGAGTTGGCTGATGTAGTTGCCAAGCCACTTTTCATGATAGCTGAAAAGTCGGCAGTCAGAGGAAGTCCCTGGTGACTGGAAAAAGGGAAACATTGGGTCCATCCTCAAAAAGAGTACCCTGGGAACTACTGATCTGTTAGTCTCACCTCTGTGCTTGGGAAGATCATGGAACAGATTCTCTTAGAATCTATGCTGAAGTACATGGAGGATAACAAGGTGATTCAAGACAGCCAATATGGCTTTACCAAGGTCAAGTTCTACCTGACCAACCTAGTGGCTTTTTGTGATGGAATGACATCAGTGAACGAGGGAAAAACAATGGTTGTCTGGACTTCTGTAAAGCCTTTGACACAGTCCACTACAGCATCCTTCTCTCTAAATTGGAAAAATACGAATTTGATGGGTGGATTTTTCCTTATGGTGGAAACCATGTGGAAAAATCAGTTTTCTTATGGGATCTCCAAAGTATATGAGCATTTGCCCCACTTTCATAGCTGGACTAGTGAAACTATATATTGTTAACACTTTATCTTTTTCATTTTAAAGTGGATAACTTACCTGTAGCTCACAAACAAGGAAATGACAGACCTTTTTTTCCTGGGTTCAGCTGGGATACAGTTAATATTCTTCAGCTTATCACACTGGCCTGCCAGTGAGAGGGTGGGAGTGCATTGGAAGATGGGAGGGGACACAGCTGGGAGATCTGACCTAGGCTAGCCAAGGGGATATTTGATACCACGTGATATCAAGCTCAGTGTATAAATGATGTATAACTGTATAAGAAGAAAGGGAGATTGCTATCTGGGAACGGTCTGGTGATTGATTTCTAGGTGTCATGGAAGATTGTTTTAGATAAAAAATGCATTTAACTATAAGTGCAACTCAGTAGAGTTTGAAGATGAGGTCATACTATTACTTAATGCATGGAGGAAATATTTGAAGGAAAATTGGTTGGTATGTGTTTATAGCCAAAAAATTATATATACTTATAGACAAAGGATTATATGTTCATACTTAGTTCCCTACGTCACTTAATAAAGATTTCAAAGTTTCATAATGTTAATCCCAATTCATTCACCTTCTTGTCTGGGCATCCACTGTTAGTTTGCTCCACAGAGCAAATCTGAGGTTTTACTAAGAAGGCTCTCAAACACTGGATTTTATAAAATCAATTATTTAATAAAGGATTATAGCAAAATTGTCAGTACCAGGGAGAGACACCAGCTCTGCAGAAAGGCTATCATGAACCAAGAAATCCCTGGGCAATTATACCCTTGCAGACTATTTATCTGTCCCTCCCACGATGGCTTGGTCCAATAGTAATTTTTGGGTCGGAGGTCTTCTCATTCCTCATTGGTTTCCTCTGCCATCTTTCAGACTGGTTGTTATCTTGTCTTGGTGTGGCTGGTGTTGTTGATCTGTATCATCGAAGGCTCTGTATTTTCCTGTTTTTCATTTTTTCTAGAGGTCATGGGACTAAACAAGTTGTATGTGCTGGGGAAGGTTTTTAACTGTGAATTCCCAGCTTGTGGCTTCTCAGAGCAAGTCTTATAATAATGCTAAGAAAGCTAACTAAGACGATGTTAAAGCACAATATTGTAACTCTAAATGATTTTTTTTTTTTAAAAAATATCTCTTATTTAGGCTAAACCACTAATTTCTCTTTAAGAGGTGAATTTCCTGGCTGTGCAGTCCAGCTTCAAACCAGGGAGGATTCAGAAGGGTCTCACCAGCAATCCATTGCAGAATCACAGAACTGTAGGTGCTGGAAAGGACATCTAGAGCTCATCTAGTCCAACCCCTCTGCTAAAGAAGGTTCACCTACAGCAGCTTGCACAGGAACATGTCCAGATGGGTTTTAAGAGAAGAAGATCCTGCAAGATCTCTCAGCAACCTGATCCAGCGCTCTGTCACCCTCATAGTAAAGAAGTTTTTCCTCATGTCCAGGTGGAACTTCCTGTGTTCCAGTTTGTACCCACTGCCCTGTGTCTTGATATTGGACATCTTTGAAAAGACTGTGGCCCCATCCTCTTGTCATCTGCCCTTTAGACATTCATAAGCTTTGATAAGATTCCCTCTCAGTCTTCTCCAGGCTAACTCTCTCCAAACTCTCTCAGCCTCTCCTGGTAAAAGAGACACTCCTGTCCCCTAATCCTCTTCACAACTCTCCACTGGACTCTCTCCAGTAATTCCCGGTCTTTCTTGAGCTGGGGAGCCCAGAACTAGACCCGGCACTCCAGATGCAGCCTCACTAGGGCAGAGTAAAGGGGAAGGATGACCCTTCTTGCCCTGCTTGCCACACTCTTCTTGATGCACCACAGGATACCATTGGCCTTCTTGGCCATAAGGGCATATTTTTGACTCATTTTAATGTCTGTACTTAAGGCCTGTGTGATTCCATTTCTGAAGCTTAGTGCATCAAGCAATCTTATAGCTGTTAAAACCATACCTATGTTGCTTGTGTATATAAGATAAGTTGGTTGAGGGTTTTATTCTGTGAAGCTGTCAGCAAAAGAAGTGGGTGATTTACTGGAAAAGATCAGCCTCAAACATAAAAGTGATGACTTTTTTCTATGTGTACAGCATTATTTACTAAAAGATGAAGACTGTCAGAACTAGATGTCAGTTAATTGTAATATGCCTGTAGTTGGAAGTATAAATGAAGGGTTTTTTTTAAATGCTTACTGCAGTGTAAAATACACATACTTTTCCAACAGACTGCCTTCTCACATCCAGATTACTATGTAATGCCAGGTTTGTTTTGCACTTCTAGAAAACTCGACTAATGGTTTAGAAGTTATAATTCAGCCATTAAGCATACTACATGTTACTGTATACATATGGCACTTCCTATTAGCACCAGAGCCATGAATACTTAATCTCTGCTAAGTATTTTCCTACTTATGAGGGTGCAGAAAGGAGTTTGGCAAACGTTGCTGACAGTGAAGCAAGTAGATAACATTTTCATATCACAGCTTCCTGTCCTTGTGGGTAACTTCAAATTACCAGATGTCTGCTGGAAGTACAATACAGCAGAGAGGAAGCAGTCTATGAGGTTCCTAGAGTGTGTGGAAGACAGCTTCCTCACACAACTGGGGAGCAAGCCAACAAGGGAAGGTACCCTCCTGGACCTGCTCTTTGTCAACAGAGAAGAACTTGTGGGGGATGTGACAGAAGACACCTGGGGCAAAGCAATCATGAGATGGTAGAATTTTCAGTTCTAGGTGAGGTGAGAAGCAGGAGTTAGCAGAAAAAACACATTAAACTTCCAGAGGGAAAACTTTGGACTGTTCAGAATGCTGGTTGATAAAGTCCCATGGCTTAAGGTGATCTTGAGTGCTATCATGAGGCGTATGCAAGGGAACCGGGTGATCAGGCCCAGTCAACACAGGTTCACGAAAGGCAGGTTCTGCCAAACTAACCTGATCACCTTCTCTGACAAAGTGACCCACCTACTGGACGAGGGAAAGGCTGTGGATGTAGTCTTCTTGGACTTCATTAAAGCCTTCAGCGCAGTTTCTCACAGCATTCTGCTTAGGAAATTGGCTGCTTCTGGCCTGGACAGGTGCACACTCTCCTCGGTGGAAAACTCCAGCCAAACTAGACCTTTGCAAAACTACACCAATGTGCTACATAAATTATTCAATGGCAGGAAACCACTTGTGGTATAAATAAATAAATGACCATCCTCCAGCATGTAACATAGACATAGTCTTAGTGGAGTGAAGGAAAAGATTGGACCAGGAAGAGCAAAAGGGAAAACCAAGAATAGGACTACTAGTGACATGCATCTGTTGCTTACGTGGATGGATTATATAGCTACATTCTACTATTCTATATGTATTTACAATGTTGAGAGTTGCAATCAGTGGGGGCTACAGGAGCAAATGTTCTGCATATGACAGCATCTGCTGTCTGCCTCAAGCAGGGTCATTTGTTTGATTGAACAATTCTATGGCCACAGGGAGTTTTTCTCAGGAAATTTACTGATGTTGCCACATCTTCTGTGTTACAGAAGCAAAACTGAGGATAAATTAATTGCTTGATACAGATGGCTGCTGAAGGAATATGCCATAATAGTTTATTTGACATTAATTACCTGGACTACTGGCATAGGCTCTGAAGTGACAACAGCTCTGGAAGTGATAACTGAATTGAGTTTTGTAAGGAATATAGCAGTACGTTATGCATAATGAAGCAGCTTTTCCAAAATAAGTAATTCAAGGCTTTGCTTAATTACTTGTACTTTCTCCTAGGCCATCCAAAAATGTTGCATGTGATCTTTTTTTAATTTTACATGATAGTATGACCTCCTCTTCGGCAACCTAGATATGGAAATTTATGTGTGCTGGCAAATTACATCAATTTATTTGCTGTGGTTTAATTTCATTAACACATATGATAAAAGAGATTGAGCTTAACATCTCTCCTTTTACGTACAGATGAGTCCCTGGGTGACATATCATATGAAATCCAATTACTGCACATGAGAAAATAACACCACAAATCAAAAGGTATTTCCTAATTCAGTTAGAGATGAACAGTTAGTAAACACACATTTGGCACTTATTCAGTAATCGGCACCAATTCCTCTGTTGTGGAATAATCTAAATCATATGATCCCTAGCAGTAGCAGAAGGAAGTGAGGAGCCCATGCAGTTTCCTGGCCTGTTTGG
Organism: Phaenicophaeus curvirostris; assembly: GCF_032191515.1. Taxonomy (NCBI): domain Eukaryota; kingdom Metazoa; phylum Chordata; class Aves; order Cuculiformes; family Cuculidae; genus Phaenicophaeus; species Phaenicophaeus curvirostris. Next base: position 25,200,519 of record NC_091396.1, on the reverse strand, counting down.
TCCTTGCTTCTGGCCAACTGGTTGCAGCAGGCAAAGTGAGGGCTGCTATGGAGCACCTCCGTGGGGGCACTCCAGTGTCAGATCTGGGCTCTATATCAGCTGTCCATAAGATGAATTTCCATTGTTCCTCCAAAACTGCAGCCAATTGATTTGTCAGCCCATCTGTTTGGGACATGCAGAAGCAGGTTTGGCAGCTGTAAAATAAATGTGCTTCCATTTATTAGAAGCACTTGTCATTTCTCTTGTAACGCAAGGATAGTTTAGTGGTATCTTGTCTACAAAGTCTGGAAATTGATTTAGGCAGAGATGTTTCCTGTTCCAAAGAGCTTACAATTCATGTGTTTTATAGCTGCTTTTTAGAGGACCATTGAAAAGACTAACATTAGTATGAAATGGATATTTGAGCCACGGAAGAACTGAAGTAGAGTGATGTGCCAAAGCATGACTGCCTGCATCTCAAGTAGTAGGGGCAGTCTGAAAGCCTGGCTGCAGGTTATGTAGCAGCCCTGGAACAAAGCTGTGTGGGGAGTAAGACTGACTGGAATTTATTTCCTCGTGTATTTGAAATAATGCTCCTTTCTTTGCCATTTACTTCTGCTTCTCCTAATGTGCCTTATCAATTAGTTATTTTTGTGTGAGAGATAAATGGGACCTTGATAACAGTTCTGATAGACAAATATGACAAATACTATGAGGAAGACTAAAAGGCGATTTTATCAATGCATGAGTATAAATTATTTAAATAGCTGTTCCAAGTGAAGCAGCAGGACTACTTATCCTCTGAATTTACAAACACATAACGGGAACACAGAGTAAAGCCTAAAAAAAATCTGCTGAGGTGAAGGGATCTATTTTAAAAAATATAGACAAAATTTATATTATATTTTAAAGATATATTCTTGTAACATTTGGCTTACTGTAAAAGGCTAGTGATATAGCTGCAATGACAAAAACCAGCAACCCAGAAACCTTAAGAGAAATTAAGAAGACTTTTAAAAAATATCTTGTTTTCTTCTGCTCATGCAGTTTGTATTTGGAAATATCTGTCATTTAATCGGAGCCTTTCTGTTTCAACAGTCCTTAAATTTCACATCTATGCTCCTCTAATCAACATAATAAATTAATTTTGTCTAAGATATGACTCTCATCTGACTGAAAATTATCTTTCAGGAAGAGATCCTACCTTTATATGCGGACAGTTACAGAATTCATGTATTCTTTTGGCTATGTGGTTAATCATTTGCATAATTAAAACTAACACAGTTTTATTTTTAACTTGGGAGTCAACAGGGCTCCAACCCTTATTTATTATCTATTAAATGAAAACTGTCTCTGCAATGCTTCTTCCTTTTATCTGTATGTTTCTTTTAGTATGTCTTTGTTGAAAAGTTAACCAAATCACACTGTTTACTTTTCTCATCACTGTCTGGTTATCTGCAGAGTTTCTAGAAGTACTGGGCAGCAAGATGAATGAGAAATGTAGATATTAATAAATATTAAAAATTAACATGAAAATGTTCAATGCTAAATAGAGGTCAGGCTGAAGTTTATAAAGTTCACTCCAGGTTTTTGCTGAGGTTTTTTTTTCTGTTTGTATTCTGCTAAACATTCAGGGCTATTCTGTGAAACCAAGGATGCTGAAAATCACTTATGTGCTTTCCTAGAAGCATATCTTCAGAAAATGTTGTTTTCTATTGTATCCAATTTAATTCTTCTTTTCTTCCTTAAAATATTTTTTTTTAATATCTGCACTTTAGAAGTACAAACTGGTAATGTACATGATGCACAACATACTAATAGATATATATGGATGTATACTTTTAAATGAACAAAAAGTTTATGCAATTATGGGCTAGCTTTTTGTTCCTCTTTTTTTGTTAACTCTTGAATAATTTCCTTGTGTGACACTTCAATAAAACCAGCAAATGACAAACAAATGTATATAATTAACTGAGAACTTTGGCTTAGAACATATGCTTCAGTATGTGACAGATCCTTTTTCTGAGAAAAATATAACAACAACAACAACAACATTATTAATAATAATAACAATAACCATAACAATAATGAATGAATAAATAAATAAATGAAAAAATGAACGGTTCCTCGGTAAGTATCCTCAAAAGAGAGGATCCATGCCCTGGGTTTTGAATGAATCACTTGACTTTCTTTCCAGCACCAATTATGGTATTAAAGCATGATGGGCAGCATTTTGGGGATACATTTCCTGAGACACACCTTTTCTGTTCAGGTACGTAGATCCTTGCTTCTTCTGCAGGAGTTCTGAAAATCAGCACACCAACTCACCAGTTGCCTCAAGTTACATAAAAGTGAGTGCACTGACTGCAAAGAGTAAAATATTTGGTCACTAATCATACATTATAATTAGGACTGGGAAGGAAACATATTTTATTTTTATGTTTCTGACGTCCTCTGTAAAATTGTGCAAATGGTTTAATATTAATTAAACAGGAAAAAAATTATAATGATAACAACTCATATGAAAGAATAAAACCTAGTAAATTCATTAAGTCCTTGAAATGTTTCTGAATTTTCCCTTTTTTATTTAACAAGAGAACAAGGAGTTTCCTCCAAATTCATCAGAAACTATGGAATATTCTTAAACTCTTATTTTTCAGAGCCATTATGAGGAAGAAAAACAGTCTCTATCATATGAATTCATTATTTCATAATTAAATTAATGTTCACCTCAGATCCTCATCTGTTTGAAGGTCACAGTGCTTAGCTATAAAACCTTAAATAGGTTAAGCTTTCTTGATGCCAAAGACCACTGCATTTCAGTTAAGCATCTGTATTTACTGGGGATTTACCAGCCTATTTTTCATGCATGTGAGTATCATTTTATTCTGCCTGGTTGCTGGCTTCTTATTGTGAAGGGTTATACTGCACTCAAATTTGACAATTTTGAGAGTGAACTTGAAGGCTTTCATTTCTCTTGAACTCATTCAGCTGAGCTATCAGTGCAGCTTTTACTCTGTAATATTTAGATGTTGGATTATTAAGAACCCTATCCTTATATTACCAGTGTTGCAATTACACTGCTTTATAAAAGTGCAAGCTTGCCTTAAGAAAGAATATTTTTTGTTGAAAACTAATAGTTCCTTTCGGTGGGACAAACCAGACAGATTTTGGACATTATGAAAACGAGTGATAGTATGCAGTGTATATTTGAGAAGAAAAAAATAAACACAAGAAAACCCACAAGATTATCTCCTGTCTTACAGCATTGACTGGTGCCATTGCATCTGATATATACAGAATTTTCAGTGTCATAGTAGCTGTAATTTGCACTGTCATTGCATTTTTTTTGTCCAATTAATTGGCTAATAAGAGCTCAAAGCTCTTTAGAATTTTCACCACATGTCTTATGAAAAATCAAAATATATAGGATTTTTATTGGAAGCATAAACATTTTATTTCCTTTAAAGTAAAAAAGCTCCAGAGAACAAAGACTGGTTTTGATTCTCCAGTAAATTAATACAAATTTAGCTTTCAACTCTCAGGGCATTTCCTAGAATGCAATATTTTATTCATATAACAGTGAAGGCAGTGTTCAGTCTTCAGTGAAATCTTCCCAAACAGCTGCAAGTACAGTCTTCTGAAGAACAGGGACAAGAACATCCTTAAATGTACTCAGAAGAGTTAGACTTGTAGCAAGCATATACTTGATTCCTGTGCTTGTTAAAAGTCGTACTGAACCGCTTAGTACGTTGCAATGAGGAGGCTGAATTGAATGGATGTAACTTGTAGAAAAAACAGAGACTGCTTGCCTTAAGAAAGAAGCTGAAGTGAAAAATGGAAAACTCTTGTTATGCAGGAGAAAATGTAAATACCAGAAGCAGAGTGGTAAACTGCCAAAACACAGGAATGCGAGAAAATAAGAGTGTTAGAAAAAATTACAGGAGAAGTTTTAGCAGAGGACTAGAAAAACCTGTACTATGAAATCAATCATTTCTCAACTAAAGGAGAAGTGTTCAAAGATGGCAAATATTTCAGAACACTTGGACAATGCAGATCACAGCCAAAGCAGTAATGTGAACAAAACAGAATGCGAATATTATGTGTTAAGCTTGTTTTTCAAGTTTTATGTATTTTGTCACTTCTCCCATCTCTCCCCCTGATTTGAGTGACCTGGAGTTAGATAATCTTTTCTATGACAAATTTTATGGAAAAGCCAAAAGATTAATATCAAGGGCTAGAACAACTAGGGGAAGGGACTCCCTTCCTGAAACCTGAGGTTGGCTTAAGTATTGGAAATACTATATGAAATATAGTGTAGAGAATTGTAAATTGAGGTACATAAAAAAGCCAAAAAAACAAGAAAAAAACAAACAGAAACCAACAAAAAACCAAACCACATTCTAGTTAAACATATAAAATGATTTGTTCTGGGCTGACTATTTTTCCAGAGTAGCACAAGTCTTGCCTTACAATAAATAGCTCCATGAGAAAAACTCTTTCTCCTCATGCTTCTCTATGAACAATGGCAGAACTGGCCTTTTTTTTTTTTTTTGGCTTAAATATAATGCTGTCAGAGGTGCTCCAAGCATTATCTCCAGATAACGAACAGTTTAAGACACTATTTTTTCAGTCTAGGAAGCCAACAATGTTTGCCTTCTGCTGCATCAATCTCAGGCCATGTGATCTCCTGATAATTAACAAGGGACACTTGTGATGGCCTCTTATTGTTAGGAAATACATTTTTATATTTGTGACACCATGTTGGGTAGTCACAGCACTTTGTTATCAACGTTCCAAGACGATATGAGTGTCAGGATTTATAGTGTAAGTTGACTAGTGCACTTTAGAAAAGCCATAAATGTGAAGTCTGTGGCTCACTATGTAGCGAAACAGTCAATGACTGAGGACAAAGGTTAAATAGTTGGAAGCATTAAATCTGATATAAGTGAAGGGCTTTTCATATCTATATCAGCTTCACATCTTTAACAATTTTCAACAACACACGGGATTTTTTCTTTCCTTTTCAGCAATTAGATACTTGAAAGCATAAGTAAGAAAACTGAATGGTATAATAAAATACTGAATTGTTTCTGTTAATTATTTTTCCTCCTTTTCAAGGCATTTAAAGACATTTTTTTTTCTGTAAATATTTGGCTTAAGATTGACTTTCAGTAGACATTGCATTGATTTAAAGATGAGTCTTTGGAGAATTACATCTATGGACAGTTCTACCAAGTGTTCAATGTCTTAAAGAATAAACCCGCTAACTCTTAAAGACAGAAGAATTTCAGACTCAAACTTTATAATAACCCATACTTAAACATAAGGTTTTCAAGATGCAATGAGTCAGAGAAAAAAGGCCCTAGAAGTGACTTCATTTCAGTCCATAGGTTGGCATTGGTGTGAATAATTCTGCTACCACTGCTCAGGGACTTTCAATGATAGAAAACAAAAATATATGAGGATTTGAACTGTTAAAACTGAAACAGAAAAAAGCCAGCTGCTTCATTTTGTCTGTAGGGGCCTGGAAGCTAATTGAATGTGACGCACAGTTCTTGAATGAGCTGATTTACCTTATTATAAATTGTGAAAAACAAGATTATGTGTTTACAAATATGCAGATATATAAATATTTTAGCATGAAGTTTAGCCATCTGTGATGGCCTATTGTCATATCACATATTCACTGTTCAAGTATTCATAGTCTGAGCAATCCTGTACATATCTTATTCACTTAAAACAAAACAATATTAAATAATAATGAAAACAAATGATCAACACCAAACAAGAAAAGCCTTCAATAGAAAATAAGCATAAAGAGGAGACAAAAAAATAGAAGTAAAAATGAACAGAAAACTGCTGGAGAAAAGCAACAATGGAAGTGTAAATACATATCTGTCAACATAAATTACAAAAGAAGCTGAGTAGTTGTCTTGAAGGTTACCTGTCAATTTTCACAAGAAAATTGCTGAAAAATTAACAGGCACCTTATCAATGAGTCCACTGAGATTTTTTGCTGACTTAGAATTCACTACCACAGAACTGAGAGTAGAACCAGTGACTACCTACTTTAAAGCACAGCTCTTAAAACAACTCACCAACAAAAAAACCAAATCGCTAAGAAAAACAAACCAGCAACAAAATAACCCTGTTTGCTTACACCGAGTTATTTGCTAGTGATAGACCTGTGACCCAGATGAGCTGTTCTGAATATGTCTAATATCTAAAGAATAATATTCACTGCATACATACACAGAGTCAGAGAACTATAAGAGTTAAAATATTTGTAGATATTTTAACAAGAATGCACTATAACCACATTTTTAGATCCTTTCTATGAAAAACTGGCATCAACCTCCTGTAGCCATGGCTGACACACTGGGCAGGAAATTATTTTCCATCTTTGCTGCATTACATTCTTGTCTATGGCTCAAGATGGTGAGACCTGCTGTGTGACAAATACCAACAAGACTAAGAATGCACATTTCAGCTGACAAAGACAGGGTATCAATAGATGAAGAGAGCCATCCCAAGATTCATTCAAAATACTCTCTCCTTTGAAATCAGGCCAGCACTTATGAAAATATAGGAAGTGGTTTTTACAATAAAGGTATTATTGGGACATGCAACTCGCTTTCCTGTTAATAAAAAATAGCTGCAGCTAAATATTTGTAAAACTAGGATCTTCTTTCTTTTGCATTGTGCTCTGAATTTGCAGATGTTTCCATTTTTCAACAGCTGTACTTCAATGTCTCTAAGTTTTATCCCCTCCTCCCAACATACAATATTCATTTTGCTGTATGAATTTCCAAATGTGAGAAATTAAAAACAATAGGAAATACAAGTTACTTGGGTGAAAATTTCCCTATGGTTGTTTCAACTTCTTGATAAGTAGATTTTTTTTTGGGGTTGGAGCTGGAGTCAGAGAATTATTAACACTGAGTAGATTGTAATGTCTCGTTCTCTCTGTCAGCCTTACTAGCCTCTTCCCCAGACATTTTCACAACAGCTTTTTGATTGCTGTTGTTGAGGCTAATATCAAAAACATTTCAAAGGAATAGTACCAACAAATAATGTCAAAGCCTCAATGAAAAGATAAAAGAGAGTCTGTCAACTACTAGTCCTGTAAGTGCTCGAGAATTCAAGAAGTGTGACTGTTGCTTTGTAGAAAGGGCACAGCAGCCAAGGCTTTTAAACTTGTCATCAAAGCATTCAAACACAACAAAAGCATTACCAAAGGCAATTACAATCTGTAGGTTTATATTGTTGTTTTTTTTTTTTATTTAAAGAGATATTATCTTTGCAAGCTAAAAATCATGATCCGAAGCCCCTGTGGGGGATAGGACAGCAGATAGGAAATGACCTCCGCACATTATGATATCCATAATAAATGTAACTATGAGAAATCTGCATCTCTGGTGAAAATTTTGATGGTGAGAAGGTATTTTTATGTTTTCTGCTGCTGAAGGCCTGAATAACTGAGCTTTACCCACTTGAGTACTCATATAAAGCATGTGCGAAGAAAAGAATTTTGCGCAGCGAGGCAGCGACAGGTGGAGCAGGAGAGGGCACTGTTTCACAAGGAGAGGAAACTGTTCGATCACTCTGCCTGCCCTCGAGTTCAATGATCTGCAGCCAAATATGACTACAAATTGGACGATGACTGTGGTTTCTATCCATGAACAAAACATGATAAGAAAATAGATATGAAATTTTCTCCCTGCAATTTGGGAATTTTTGATCTGGGGTCCCTTGGACTCAGCCAACACACATTGAGGCAGTCCAGTGCCTGTATGAGATGTGCAAAGTTTTCAGAGTGCTCCTGTACAGTGTGCAAGACCACAGTTATTCTGACCTAGCCTGCAGACAGACAGCTTGGATTCCTCCAGGGTGTTTACATACCCACTCTCTCATAAAGATGCAATTTTATAGAACAGAAAAATATTGAAATTTAAAATTCCATAACTGAGTGTGTTTTTCTTTTGAAGTATTTTTTTTAATCCTAAGAGATTCAAAGCTTTGATGTCATTTTTTTTCTGAATTATATCTCAGTTTTAAGACTTGTGAACACTGAGATAGTTACAGGCAGTGAATGAGCAACCAGACACAGCACTTTCTAATCTCACACAATTAAGCAGTCCAGTTTGCTTTAAAATGTATGGCATACAACCCCACCTAGAGAAACATTATCTGAGTGATGGTGTGCTGGGATGGTCATAAGATCAATTAAGATGGTGGAACAGCATTACAGACCTCCCTGCATAAATATACCTAGCATCTATCTTATTTAATTACACACTGTTTATCTCGTACTAGTCCTCCAATTTGTCAAGATCTTGTTAAGTTCAAATACTGTCTTCTCTATACTTGCAGCCCCCCTCAGCTTTGTGCCACAGGTGAATTTAATAATCTGTTCTCTTAACTGCAAAAAAGAATATGGAAATCAGCTGTCTGTATAACTTCCCTTAATTATGAACAAATAAATAAGAACCTGGGAAAATTTTATTGCATTTGGAACAGATACATATTTTGCACTCGTCCTTTTCATCATTAAATTTTCTAAGTAGCCTGCTGTCTAAAGGAGAAGTTCCAGCTCACCTAAATCACAACACAATTGTAGCAGCAATAAACACACTGAGAACCACACTTTTTCATCTGGAGTTCACAATCTTTAGCGTCATCGTTGTTCTGCAAAAACATCTATTTAAGGTGCTGAATTACGTGACACAAATAGACTTGCTTAAATGTAAAGATAGGCAAGATGTACAAGATACACAAAATACACTATTGTATTAATAAAAAATATTCTTTTTCTGCTATGAACATATGATTTTTCAGACTGATAGAGAATAATTTAAGGTACTGCATTGTGAAACATAGCAATCTGGGCTAAAAAGACCTCATATATGCTCTGTGCAGATATCAAAGAACAAGTTTTCTAGGTATACAGGTTTATCAGTGAAAATTTCAAAACTACTATAATTTTTCTAGGTATACAGGTTTATCAGTGAAAATTTCAAAACTACTATAATTTTTCAGATTCTCATCATGTCATAAGGAAATTCAGGATGGACTTACAGCTAAAAAGATCTCCCAGTTTATTTCTCCCTGACCAGCAGCTAAAGAAAGGGCAGCAGTCCCAGTCCCCTCCCAGGGGAAGGGGGATCAGGAAAGGAAAAGGAGACCTGAAGGGTGAAATAGAAAATTGATCCACTAAACACAATTAAAAGTACTACCGCTACTAGTAATTAAAATAATATAACATTTATATATGAAATATGAAACAGAATCAAAACTTACAGGTAGATGATAATTTAAAATGCTAGGAAACAGAACCGTTCCCTCAGTCCTCTCAAACTGTAAACAAACACCCGTCTTTCAGGCATGTATGGGATGTGACACGTATCAAAATGATTGATGGAGGTGACAATTAAGAGTACATGTCTCATTTGACTGGACCCCTATCCTCAGGAGAAGTTGTATCACATTGCTACTTTTGCTACATAATTTATAGTTTACTCCTTAATAACAGTTTTAGGAGACACCATGAAGAGAGAAAAAAAAAAGCACACCAGAAAAAAATTGGATTTGGTTAGTCCTTTTTGACTGTGACATTTTTCTGAGTAATAATGGAAAACTACAACATTGGTGTGATTATTGAATTCATTGTTATGATTTTCCTTTTATTTTGTGTGGAAGATGCCCTCAACCACAATCAAATTGCAGGTTTACTAGAGACAGTGAAATCATAGTGGATATGGACCTGGACCAAGACAAGGCCCTGTGCTCTCCACATAACCTACTGAGCTGCCAGATTGGCAAGGTTAAGATTTATGTATCATTATAAACGTGATGCTTCTTTCAACCACTCATTTCATCAAGTGTGTTTAGTTCATCTTTTGTTACTTAAAACTAGGAATCCAAGTTAATATCTGACTCATTATCATTGCAGATGTAAGATCATGCACAATTGTTTTGACACCAGGGTCGCAGTTAACCACTGAGAGAGACACCTGCCTGAGCAATTGCACACAGAGAGGCTCTGCGATCTTACCACAGCATGTTTTATCAGAGTGATTGAGTGTATCTGATTCAGAGTTTTTCTAAACATCATAGACCTAACGCTGTAAAACAGTGCAATTATTTTCACTCAATCTCCCCACACACAAACTTTTGGATGAATATAATTAAGCTTGAGAAATATCATTAAGTTTTGTAAGAGTACCTGCAGAGTACCTCCATGTGACAATTTCTATATTCAGGCACATATAATAATATTCTCTCCATTCTCTGGATATGCCTTTTATGAAATTACTTTTGTGACCAGACTCCGGAGGATTGGTGATGTGGGAAAACATATCTACATACTAGTAATCTGTGCAATTAAAACCTGAAGGAGAATTTAACACCTCCAAACATGGATAAAGGTTGCTATTGATGACCTTCCAGGATTTTTCAGAATGTTGATTTCTACCATACACTTGTCAAAATGGTTGACTGCTGGATCAAGATGGACTTTCTTATGGGAATTGAAAATTTCTAGGTTTATTCTTGAGTGGTTTCTAACATTAGGAAGTCCTTATTTCATGTTTGTGCTGATGTTACTCCCTTGGTGTTTCTACAAATAAGTTTTTGGCCCACTCAGTGTAAGGTCTGTGATATGTTCATTCAGGAATAATCTGTACATCCAAGCCATACAGCCCTCAGAGGCAGAAATAAGTTCCCTTTTTGCTCATAAAAAATACGGCCTTTGTATTGTGATATGTATGTCTTGAAAGACTATAAATTTATAGCAATGAGTTAGACTACGATAAGCTAGATATGAGGATTCAATGGTTTTGTGTGTGTACAGTACAGCAGAGCCATTTGATTTTCAAAAAAATTGTAAAGATACTCATATTCTAAGTGGGAAAGATAAAGAAAAATATATTACCACAGGAGGATCTTTACCACACTGGCTCATCTTATATTCTTATTTAAGAATCTTATGTACAGGCAGAAAAACTATTTCTTAATACTATTTATGGATATTTAATTTCAATAATTTCATGCGCAGTATTTCTAACAGTAAACTGCCATGTTCTCTTGTATTCTTTCATTTTTACGTCAACTTTTATAACCCAGAAGCTATTTGTTTTATTAACGCATATACTTTGAAACTGTCACATCTATGTTTGACTAAAATTTTAACCTCCTTAGAAAGTCAATCTAAATTTTACTTTTATATGCCATATAACGTTTACAAGTTTTTGGTCTGTATTTGCATGCACAAGTTCTTGTAGGGTTAGTTACCATAAAGTAACCCAAAAAGCTAAAATTGCTAGGACAAGATAGAGGCAGACTTTAGGGTATAATTACTTTTTAGTTCCTCAGTAGTCTCATGAAACATGCCAGGTTATTTAACAAGGTACATCATCTAGTGACTCTTAGACTGGGGTTTGTAACTCAAACATTCGTTGTTTGTTCCACAAAGGCCATATTGCCATATTAAAGACCATAACAGATCATTAGCTGTAACAATATGTAAGCTCTCAAATATTTTCCCTGTTAAACTCCATGCTTTGGTTTCATTTCCTTTCTATCTGAGAAAAATATTCCATGCTCCTGGTTCTGCAGATGGTCATATGTGGGAGACTGAACCAGTGCAGGTACCCCGGACAAGATCACAGACAATCAATATGATTGGAAATCAAGTCTTTTCTATCTATCTTTTCTGCTATCTTTTCTAGTGTTTACATAATGCTTGGCTAAAGCCCAAAGTTTCCCCTCGTAGTTTTTGTATAAGTAATCTTGCACATAGACTGCCTTCTTGTTCTCACGCCGTAGCTGCTTCTCGACCTTTGTGTATTCCAAACTTCTCCCTAACAACCCAATAAGGCCACATCATTAGACCAGCATACGTTCCCAGTCATATGCCTCCTTTGTCACAGAACTGCAGTTGCCTTCCTGTAAAAGACTGGACAATAATAAAAAAAACCCAAAACCACCTATTATACAGAAAAAGTTTTGGTGACTGGTTGATGAGAGCTTAAGCACCTAAATGTAAGAGTCAAAGTGCATCTCCCCACAAGCCACATTAGATCTGCACATACTTCCCACAGGCTATATAAGGCAGTATCTGGATATCTGCTGTGGATTTTTGGTTGTATTAATTACTATCCTGAGGCCAGAACAGTGCATTGTTCAGGTTCCAAAAGATACAAGCTGGTACAGGTTAGTACACTTAGGTCAGCATGAAAACATTTGAGCAGCCTGTTGCTCCCTCCTCAGAAATCTATGCTCCCGGTTTCTGTCAGGGTCATGACAACGATTTCATTTCTGAGCTTTGTATAAGGCTTTCTCTAAATAATGCTGTCATCTTAAGAGAAGCTCTCAGTGCTTTTTGTGGGTCAGATTTCTGACAGCCAGCTTGCTGCCACTCTCTGGGTTTGCATCTCTTCCTCTCTGTATAGTATTTCTGTAATAAATCCTGATACTAAGCCACAATGAAAACACAATTCCTCTGGGTGAAATGAATGGATCTGTGGGTTAAAACTCCCAGATAATGAAAATTCATGGATTTGTTAGGGATTAAATTCTATGGGCTATTAAAATATTGTAAAGTTTCTCAGTTTTGTGGGTGAACTTTTGTTATTCAGTGTCAAATCCTTTTCTGTCTTTCTCTGGATTAGTTGAATTAGGATGAAATAAATGTGATGATCTTCGGTCCTGCTGAAAGTAAAGTTACATTAGGTTCATAAAAATCCTCTTAAAATTCTAGATACATTTTTCCTTTAAGCACACCTCTCCTCTCTCATTCCCTATATCTGAATCAGAGATGGGTCACATAAACCTATCTTACTTATGCAGAAGGTAGTAAAAGTAGCAATTATCATCTAAGAATTTTCACAGAAACAAGTGTTAGAAACAACCAGTTGTTATTGATGACTGAATAAAAGTTTACATTTTGCTCGGCCCCAAATTTTGGACTTCAGGGAGAGAATGTATAAATACTCATTGATCTTTTGTTTACACTGATTTGAACAAAATTATATTATTTATATGCTTTTTATCTTTAAGTTGTCGATATCAATGTTTTATCTGTATATTGCTATGAGAGGCTATACCTCTGGAAAGCCTTTTCTTTTAGGGTGTCACACAAAGCTCAAAAATTTGGTATGGAATTTTACAAAATTACCTAGTTATAGCTTAAGAATATATTTGGTTGCATTTGAAATTGAAAACAGATATACATAATTAGATTTGTATTCATATAAAGAAATTACATTCACCAGTATCAAAAAAGGTCAAAAAGTTCCTATAACAAGCTAATCCCCAAATTTTCTATATGAATGTATTTTTGCACTTATAGCACTGTAAGTTTTTAATTTCCTTCCATGATATTCTTGTACTGTCCACTATAACACAGCATTTCTTGAGGCTTTTCTTGCATTGCATTCCTGCATATGGTTCACTGTGGGCCCACTGGAAGTGCATAAATTAAATTCAGGCCTGCATGATACTGTCTATCTTGCTTTCCTTTCCTAGGAAGAAATGAGGAATTCATGTGAGAACAGTACCCAGGTAGCTCACCTGGCTGCTGGTTTTGCCTTCAGGGGCCCGAAGTAAAGAAGAAGCAACAACAAGGGAAGGCTTAAAAGATTTCCTTTGTCTGATAACAGCTTCTTAGCTTGTCTCTTTTGTAAAGGTGGAAATGGAAGTTGGATTTACACCAGTCATTTACCACTCAATATGGGGTAGATCAGTTAGTTCAGATTTTCAAATATTATTTTATTTCAGTAAGTTTTCCTCCACCTAGTTTAAGCTGCTTCTGCTGTCTGTCTCAACATGTTGAAATTCTTCATTATTTTAGTAGTATTTAATTTCATTGCAGATGTTAATGTGATGTTTTATTTCCCGATGGTATTGTCAATCTTCCATATACTCCTTTCTTTTCTTTTTTTTTCCCTCCAGGTTGATCCTGATGTTTAAAATTTATTTAATTGTTTTTACTAATTTTGTTCTTACTCTACTGAAAATACTAATTACACACATGTAAAAACACATGTACATCATAAAGAATATGAGTTGTTTACAATATAAGACTGTTCATATTGAAGAGACAGTTCATCATGACTCACTCTGTTTTCTCTTGGTTCCAAAGCTTTGGTAAGCAGCAGCAAGAATTTGAAAATTCCCTGGTTTTCTTTCATCTTTTAAGGGTCACGAGTTTCAGTTATGACAAGTGAATGACATTGTTTTACTATTTATTTTTCTGAGGGTCTTAGTGATTCCACATGCAAAATGAAAATAAAAGGAGACTTTTACGAACTGTATTAATTTTATCATTGTGAGATCTCTGGTGGGTGTATTTGACACACTTAGCTTCTAAAAAGCCATAACGTAATTAATACTTCTAAATGCTTTAAGGGCATATCTCTATCTTTAGTTCTAAGGAAAGTAACCCAGGGCCTTCACAACTTATTTGGCTTCTGCCTCTTAAAAAATGGCAAAAATAGCAAGTATACAGCTATACATATTTATTTATAGAGGATAAAGTTGTTCGATGTATGACAGCTCATATGGCCAAATTTTGGCAACAGCCAAATGGAGCTAGGAATAAAATTTGTTATAAGAGTTTCACCTTGACTATGTTGGGGTATTGGGGTTGTGGGTTTTTTTTTTGAGAAATAGACAAAAACACAGTGATGTTACTGAGAAGGGTGTAAGGTATTGTGAAAATGGTCTGGTTTTGATTTAAAAGTTTGCTTTAGGTGACTTTCTTCTGTGAAAAAGATGAAAAAATTAGATTTCCCACCCTGTCAAACTAGAAAAATTTTGTTCAAGTGAAATGTTTTCACATAACATCCTCTTTCAAAGCTGAATAGGAATTGTAGATAATGTAACTATATAAATGCATTGCTGAAAAATAAATTCTATTTCTATGATGCACATTCATTACTTGATAACAAAATAATAGAAAAATGAAAATGAATGTTCAAAAGAAAAAAATTAAAATCCTTTTTTTTTCCATTTATATTTTCTTGTTTAGATTTGTTGGTCTTAAACAGTTCTGTGCTTTTTTGTGAAGCTGTGTCTTAAGCTCTGGAAACTAAAGGCCTTGGCATTTCTTGTGCTTAGAACTCTATTTTTTTTTCTTCTGTAGGTTTTTATATTTGTAAATAATGTAAGTCTTAAACTAGACATAGATGTTCATAGCATGATGCTATTGCTCAAAATAGTAAGACAATGTTTTTATGAAAACTTATTTAAGACATTTAAATCTTTCTGCATGTTGTGAAAACTATGAAATTGTCCCATCTGCTGCTGCACTGCAGCAGCTTTGCAAGGTACATTCTTCACCGTATTATGTATAACTGAGTAGAATTTATCAAAACTCTGACACTGTAATTATGAAGCCTTGTCAAAAAGAAGGCTGTGGGACTTTAAATTCTCTACTTCATTCCTGAATATGATAATTACCTGTCTGATTTCACACCAATATAGTGTATAAAGTTTGTATCCATATCTTTCTGTCTTGATCCCTATTACTGTTATAGCATTGTCCCGATAGGAAATACTGACGTTTCTATAAAACATGAAGTAAGAAATTAATGGATGAATATTGTAATCACAGATTTTTAAACAATGTAGTGCTTTCCTAATCAATAAGCAGGGGAGACCCCGAAAGGCCTGTATAACAACTGTTGTTATTTTTCTCCTGCATAGCAACTGTTCTACTATTTTCCAGCTTCCAAAGATGGGTTGTTTGTTTTAAAACTGTATTTCAGATATGATGTTATATGTGCATTTTAGGAGCTTGCTTTTTTAACAAACATGGTGCTATTTTAAATTAAGTTAGAAAATTAAATGTAGAAAAAAGCTACATGCTTGTAGTGAAAACTCTTTAACCATGAGAATCAATTATGCCTCAAAATCTTTGCCAAGTCTACTATTAAAAATAATTAAACAGATATGATTGATTGAGATTTAAGTAAATGAGCAGAAATCATCTTCTAACTTCTCCCCAACCTTTTAAGACTCTGGTCCCCACGCCTTAAAACATCTGAGGATTTGTTTATTTTAATCCTGCAACACTACCATGGAAGATGGCAGCTTTCATCCTCTAATTTAAACAAATACCCCTGTGTGCAGCAAGTGAGAGCATCTGCAATTCCTGTTTGTTGATATTCAACCTGATATGTCATTCAAGAAAAATCAAATTGGAAGAGGACTCCTGCAAAACACACTACACTGGTAAGCAGGTAATTGGGCAGTCTCCCTCAGGACACTAAATATTTTGGCCTGTTTAGTCTGGAAAGAGGAGAGGAGAGTTTATTGTCCTCTATCAGCTCACCAGGAGAAGCCAAGACTTATTACAGTTTAAGGATGGTTTTGGCAAAAGAATAAATAAGTATAAATGACGATGAGTAAATTTCAGGTAGATATTAGAGAAATGTTTCTAACCATCAAGCAACTGGTGCTCTGAAAAAAAACTTTGAACAAGAATAACCATACAAAAATGTGATTAGTTGTAAGAAGAAACTACTGCTACTTATAATCAGCAGTTCCAGTGTTGGCTGCAGTTTCCAAGGACTGTGATGATGACTCAGAATTTCTTGTCTAGCTCCGTGTCTGCCATTTCTTTGGCATGACACAGAAAATGCACGTTTCAAATGTACTGTGAGCCCCACTCACATGGAAGTCTCAGACTTTCACTTAGGCCATTAGAAAAGATCTGTAGTTGCAGGGAAGCTTGAGGTTATCATACATTTTTATGTAGTTGGACTCACTGTTTCTCAGTTTTTCTACAGAAATACATGTATTTTTACGGCCACACACACTTACATATTACCCAACAATTCTGTAGTTAATAAATTACACAAACACTTTCAAGGTTCATGCTTTTCATATTATAAGGTGAAATTGCTTAGAAAAAAGTCTTGTTCTGCTGGATATAACATGCATTTTAGCCTATAGACTAGTGTTAACTTCATCATCAAAAACCTGAGGGTATCTGTAGCAAGGCCCTTTTTCTCTTAAAGAAACATATAGGAAAAATCAGCCAATCACCTGAAAGCTTCCATCTCTAGAGGGAAAGAGGTGTTAATTACACATAATATTCTTCCCATAGGGAAACTTCACAGACACGTTGTTGCAAAGAAAGAACTAATCAATATGCAAATTGAGGTTTGCAGAGAAAATTGCACAGCCAAAGCCAAGGGCAGCACCCTCTCACAAACTAAGCAGGCTGCCAGAGCAAGTGCAGTTGTGAACTACCCATCCACCAACTGTAAGACTGAGGAGAAAAAAGATGGGGAATGGCAGCAAGTTCCTTCCCAGTGCAGAAAGCCTGTTATCCCCATTCACAAAACAAACCCCAAGGTTCCCTTGCCGAATAAATACGAAGCACTGCAAGTGGAATCCATCCCCACAGATGAAGATGATGGCTCCCACAGCCTAGAAACATTCCCTAGGCTGTGCCATCCTCAAACGACCATCAAAACAACTTCTGAGAAAAAGAGAAGATTTATTGTCTTGGGGGATTCCCTTCTGAAGGGAACAGAGGGCCCTGTCTGCAGACCAGACCTGCTTCACAGCAAGGTCTGCTTCCTGCCTGGGGCTTCAGTGAAAGTCATCATTAGAAAACTTCCTTCCCTCGTAAAACCCACAGATTATTACCCTCTGCTAGTGTTCCAAACACACAAAAATGACATTCAGAGGAGGAAGCTGGGGGCAATTAAAAGGGACTTCAGGGCTCTGGGGAAAATGGTTAAGGGCTCTGGGGCACAAGTAAAGTTTACCTCCGTTCCAACATCAAGGAACAAAGTGGGAGAGATCAAGAAAAATCAGTCAATTAATACCGATAAGTTGATAAAAAGCAAAACTTTGGGTTCTTCGATGATGAACTGGTTCGTGCATCTCCAGGCTTCCTTACCAGAGATGGGGCATGCTTGTCTCCTAGGGGTACAAAAATCCTCACCAAAAATCTAGCAGGGCTCATTAACAGAGCTTTAAACTAGATGTGAAGGGAGAGGGGGATAAACCCAGGCTAGACAGGAGTGAGCCTGGAAATGGCACTCCAGAGCCTGAGAGATGGTGTACTGATGAGGACCTCCAGTATATCATCTCAGAGCAAGTGGGGGAAGTACATCTAGTGATGGAAAGGATGTAATTGGCACTGATAGGTTAGATAATCCAAGTACCAGTCATTTGGGAATAAGCACTATTCCCTTTATGAGAGCTGAGAGAATAACAGCGCAGCTGAAGTGCATTTACATCAGTGCACGCAGCATGGGCAATAAACAAGAGGAACTGGAAGCTATTATAGGGCAAGGAGACTACGTCAGAGTTGCCATCACGGAAACATGGTGAGACAACTCGTATAGCTGGATTGCAGCTATGGTGGGATATAAACTCTTCAGGTGGGACAGGAAAGGTAGGAGAGGTGGTGGGCTAGTGCTCTATGTTAGAGAGTGCTTTGAGACCCTCGAGCTCAATTATGGTAATGACAAGATCAAGTGCCTGTAGGTAAAAATCAGAGTAGCCCACAAGAAGACAGATATTGTGATGGGAGTCTGTTATAGACGACACAGCCAAGAAGAAGAAGCTGATGAGCTCTTCCATAAAAACTTGGTGAAGTCTCAAGATCACTAGCTCTTGTCCTGGTGAGAGACTTCAATCTTCCAGATGTCTGCTGGAAGTACAACAGAGCAGAAATGAAGCGGTCTGGGAGGTTCACTTCACGACACAATTGGTGAGTGAGCCAACAAGGGAAGGCGCTTCCTGGACCTAGTGTTTGTGAATAGAGAAGTCCTTGTGGAGGATGTTATGGTAGGAGGGCACCTGGGGCAAAGCGATCATGAGAGAGTAGAATTTTCAGTTCTAGGTGAAGGAAGAAGGTGGGTTAGCAGAATAGCTAATAGTTTAATGAACTTCCAGAGGGCAGACTTTGGACTGTTCAGAAGGCTGGTTGATAAAATCCCATGGAAGACTGTCCATAAGGACAAGGGAACACACGAGGGCTGGGTACTCTGCAAAAAAGAAATCCTAGCAACTCAGGAGCAAGCCATTCCCATGTGCTGGAAAATGAGTTGGCGGGGAAAAAAAACAACTTGGCTGAGCAGGAAGATAAGGGAGGAAGAGGAATGAACTATGGAAGAAGGGATAGCCATCTTGGGTGGACTACAGGGAGGAAGTGAGTTTGTGCAGAGGAAAAATCAGGAAGGCTAAAACCCAACTAGAGCTCAGGTTGGCCAAGTTGGTAAAAGATAATAAAAACATCTTTCTATAAACATATTAAAAATAAAAGGAGGGCCAGGAAGAATATTCAGTCCTTACTGGATGCAAAGGGAACAACTGTGACTAAGGCTGAGGACAAGGCTGATGTACTTAACGCCTTCTTTGTCTCAGTCTTTAATAGTAAGGAAAATTGTTCCCTGTGTGTACATACACAGGAGTTAGAGGAGCTGAACAAAGCTCCCATGATCCTAGAGGAAGTGGTTAGAGGGTTGATTGGCCAATCAGACACTCACAGGTCCATGGGGCCGGATGGGATCCACCCAAGAGTATTGAGGGAGCTGGTGGATGTGTTTGCCAACCCCCTTTTCATCATATTCCAAGAGTCCTGACTGACTGGGGAGGCTGATGTTATACCCATTTACAAGAAGGGTTGGAGGGAGGATCCAGGAAGCTACAGGCCTGTCAGTCTGACCTCAGTGCCAAGGGAGGTCATGGAAAAGGTCATCTTTAGTGCTATCATAAAGCACAAGCAAGAGAACTGGGTGATCAGGCCCAGTCAACATGGGTTCATGAAAGGCAGGTCCTGCCAAACTAACCTGATCCCCTTCTACGACAAAGTGACTTGCTTACTGGGTAAGGGACAGGCCATGGATGTAGTCTTCTTGGACTTCAGTAAAGCCTTTGACACAATTTCTCACAGAATTCTACTTAGGAAACTGCCTGCCTCTGGCCTGGACAGGTGCACACTCTCCTGGGTGGAAAACTGGTTGGATGGCCAGTCCCAAACAGTGGTATAAATGGTGTTAACTCCAGCTAGAGGCTTGTCACAAGTGATGTTCCCTATGGCTCCATGTTGGGTCCAGCCCTTTTCAATGTCTTTATCAATGACCTGGATGAAGGCATAGAGTGCACCCTTAGCAGATTTGTGAATGAAACTAAGCTGTGTAGAAGTGTCAGTCTGCTGGAGGGTAGGGAGGCTCTCCAGAGCAGTCTGAACAGGCTGCTTTGCTGGGCTGAGACAAATGGCATGAGGTTTAACAAAGCCAAATGCTGGGTCCTGCACTTGGGGCACAACAACCCTATGCAGTGCTACAGATTAGGGGAAGAGTGGCAAGAAAGCTGCCTGGAGGAGAAAGACCTGGGGGTGTTGATTGACAGCTGACTGAACATGAGCCAGCAGTGTGCCCAGGTGGCTAAGAAGTTCAATGGCATCTTGGCTTGTATCAGAAACACTGTAGACAGCAGGTCCAGGGAGGTTATTCTTCCCCTGTACTCGGGACTGCTGAGACATCACCTTGAATACTGTGTTCAGTTCTGAGCCTCTTGCTATGAGAAGGATGTTGGAGCTCTGGAGCATGTCCAGAGAAGAGCAATGAAGCTGGTGAAGTGGCTGGAGAACAAGTCTTACGTGGAGTGGCTGAGGAAACTGGGGTTGTTTAGCCTGGAGAAGAGGAGGCTGAGGGGAGACCTTATTGCTCTCTACAACTACCTGAAAGGAGATAGTAGAGAGGAGGGATCTGGCCTCTCCTCCCAATTGACAGGGGAAAGGACAAAGGGAAATGGCCTCAAGCTCCACAAGGGGAGGTTCAGGCTGGTCATCAAAAAAAATTTTTCATGGAAATGGTCATTGGGCACTGGAACAAGCTGCCCGGGGAGGTGTTTGAGTCACCATCCTTGGAGGTATTTAAAAGACTGGTGGATGAGGTGCTGAGAGGCATAGTTTAGTGTTTGATAGGAATGGTTGGACTTGATGATCCTGGAGGTCTTTTCCAACCTGGTGATTCTGTGATTCTGTGTGATTAGAATGAAAAATTGCGTTCACAGATCCTATATATGAGTTATTATATAAAAAAAAAAGAAAAAGATTTGTAGAGAAATCAAATCCTTGAGAAAAATTAAAAGAAATTAGTTTTATAATAGACATGTCTGGGAGACTAAAGAGATCTAAAAAGAAAATATGCAGAAATCAAACAACCAAAAGTCAAGAGTAAAATGAAAAAATGTGATTGGAAATTGGATAAACAATAACAACTACTTTGCTCTTTTAGCAAGTTCCGTGCATGTTTCCTAGAGCCTATATTTGATCTAGTTAGGAACTGAAAAAAAGACCTCATTAATTTTGTTATTTTCATAGAATCATAGAAGAATAGAATCACAGAAGCATAGAATCACAGAATCACTGAACGGTTTGGGTTGGAAGGGACCTTAAAGATTACCACGTTCTAACCCCCCTGCCATGATCAAATTCCACTAGATCATTTTGTTCAAAGCTTTATCCATCCTGGCCTTGATCACTTCAAGGGACGGGGTGTCCATGACTTCTACGGGTAACCTGTTCCAGTGTCATATTGCCTTCACAGTAAAAATTTTCTTCCTAATATCTAGCCTAAAGCTACATTTATTTTCACTTTAGGACCCTTTTCTGCAACAAGGATGCTTTAAAGGGTACTTGAAGTAAAACACAGTAGTAGTTCTGGTGTTTTCCTCTTACTGAAACATGTCTATTACACAAGAAGGACAGAGGGAAAGTTATAAAATAAAGGTTGAAGGGAGAGGAAAATAGAATGCACAGACATTTTTTCTTTACTTTTAATCTGTCACCAGACATTTTCTGTATCTGTGTACTCTGAGCCCCGGTTACTTCTGGCAAAGTCTTAAATTTGCCTGAAAAGACCTCAGTTTGCTCATGGAAGAGCTGATAAAACTTAGGCCTTAAAATCAAAGACTAAATGCTAAACTTTGTGTGGCTCTATGCTTTTTATTATAACTTAATTGAACATCTCTACAAATGATGTGACAAACATTGCATAATTCAACCACATTCACATAGTAAACTGATACCCTGAGAGCAATATAAGAGAATTTTAGAAATGGTACGAGGAACTGCAGGCTTCAGGGGCAGCAACTATTTTTCATAGATTCATCAAATGAATCGTGGAATCATAGAACAGTTTGAGTTGGAAGGGACCTTAAAGATCATCTAGTTCCCACCCCCCTGCCATTGGCACAAACACTTATAGACCAAGTTGCTCAAGGCTCCATCCCCATCCAACCTGGCCCTGAACACTTCCAGGGAGGGGGCATCCACAGCTTCTTGGGGCAGTCTGTGCCAGTGTCTCTCCACCCTCATGGTGAGGAATTTCTTCCTAATGTCTAATTTAAATCTTCCCCCTTCCAATTTAAAGCCAGTTCCCATCCTCCTATCACTACATGCCCTTGTAAAAGTACCTCCCCAGCTTTCTTGTAGCCCTCTTTAGGTACTGGATGGCCTATATAAGGTCTCCCCAGAACCTTCTCTTCTCCAGGCTGAACAACCCAAACTCTCTCATCCTGTCTTAATATAGGAGGTGCTCCAGCCCTATGATCATGTTTGAGGTCTTCCTGTGGACAGTTCCAACAATTCCAGGTTGAGGATTCCAGAACTGGACACAGTACTGTATGTGGGAGTCTTAGAAGAGCACAGTAGAGGGGGAGAATCACTTCACTTCACCTGCTTCCTTTGATGCCCAGGATGCAGTTGGCCCTCTGGACTGTGAGCACCCATTGCTGGCTCATGTTGAGCTTGTCATTGACCAGCAGCCCGCAGTTCTTTGCAGGGCTGCTCTCAATCACATGATCCCCCAACCTGTATTGAAACCACAGATTGTTCTGACCCAGGTATGAGACCTTGCACTAGGCCTTGTTGCACCTCTTGAATTTCACACAGGCCTGCTTCTCCAGTTTGTCCAGGTCCCTGGACATCCTGTCCTTCAGGCATGACAACACTCAGCTCAGTGTCATCTGCAAACTTGCTGAGGGTGCACATGATCTCAGTGTCTATATCATTGATGAAAACATCAAAGAGCACTTGTCCCAGTACAGACTCCTTAAATCAGGTGTCAGCTTAGTTGTGAAACATTGTTGGAAATGTTATCAGTGCTCAGATTAGCTCTCACTCTAGATATCATGCATTAGAAGTTATGAATGCAGAACTTCCTTGCAGTAGCCTACAAGTGAGCTTTTAAGTGGGACAAAATGCAGAATCTCTTCATACTATTTCTGTCCCTAACACTTTTCTCAGTTGTGGGCTCATGTGTCTCTTGACAGGTTCTAGTGATCCATGGCATTATGCTGAAAAATACACTGAGGAAAGGATCACCTGATAGTGTCTACAGAAAAAAGTAGACCAGAGGAAGTATATCTCCCTGGGGTGAATAACAGGTAATATCCATTTTCTTATAGCACATATAACATTTTTTTTTTCCTAAAACTCTTCAACTATACACTCCTGCCTCAGAACACTAAGTAAGAACTACATTTTTTTCTTTTTTCACTTATATTACCACCAGGAAACTAAGACCTTCACTACATGGAGCAAAAAAAAAAAAAGCCATATTATTCCTGGTGTGAACCTCTTTCTCCCTCCATAATACATGCTATATCCTTTGCATTGCTCCCTTCCCACTGCCTGGGGAGGAAAGAGCTGTTAGGAAGTTCATATAGGAGTAACGAATCAGAAAATTAGACTGTTGAAATAAAGTTATTAGTAGATCAAGGAGCTAAATAAAAGGCCCCCTCTTGGGAAGGTATAAGTACCTACGGGATAAAATCTGGGAGACTGTATGGTGTTGGGTTATTGGCTCATAAAATCAAGTTATCAGCATCACTAGGGATTATGAGCTGATGGAAATTTACATGTCAGCAACACAGAAAAGCTACTTCACAGAAATGGCAGAGGCCAGCCCTTTCCCACTTGGCTGAGATTCTCTGGCCAGCAAAGACTCTTCAGGTGTTGTGTCACAAAAGGTGAATACATTAGGGCTTAGCCTAAGAGATTGCTAGATCGCAGCCATCTTTTGTATGTTAGCCAGTAAAAATTACTTTATATTTTTAAGTTCTGTATATTCTGCTTCAGAATTTCTTTGCAACCACCTAAGGAAGCCTGTACAAATTGATTCAGAAGAGAAGAACAATCTCTGGAAAGCTTCCTTGTGACCTGTCACTTGCACTTATGAAAAAACCCAGACATATTTTGTCTATATCTGTACTCCTGAAACATTAAAGTGGATTTGGGACTGGATAGAAGAAGGCAGATGTTTAATACCTCCTATGACTTGCACCAGCAAGCATATTTAGAGAGGAGGTGAAGATTATCAAATCCAGTTGGAGCTTCCAGGAGAACTTAGTATAAAGCATATTCCTCATCAGAATTTGCTCAAAAAGATACAGCATTTAATAACACTTTTGTTTTTTTTGAAGAGTGTCAATTTTTTCCCCACTTATTTTTGGTTCTTAAAGTAAAATGTTTCTGTTTTGAGACAGTAGTTTGACTATAAGATGTTCAGAAGTACTGAAACAAAGAATGTAATCACATTATTGGTTCAGCACACAAACAAAATGCTCCATCTGTTACAATCTTACTTTCTTAGTATTACAAAAAGAATAAAAAGACCGCAAACTACAGCTCTCAAAACCCACACCTCCCCGTTTCTTGGTCTGGATATTTATTTTCTTTTTTGAGAAAATGAGAGTTTGAAATGATGCTTATTTCCATGATGATGCACAATTCCATGTATGCTATATTAAATTGTTCAAAAGAAGAACAGCTAAGTGTTTGGTTTGGTTAAACTAGTTGCTAGAAATGTATCATAGCTCATTATAAAACCCTATTATGGTTAATGAAATGTAAATATTTATCCATACAATCATTCACATACTAACATTCTACCTACTGAAATTCCCCTGCATCAGGAGGCAAGTAATATTTCTTAAGGGACACAGAACATCTAAGGACTAGCTGAGACAGAAAAATCTGCCATATGTAACTACTGAGTTTATTTCAATCCTGTAACAATTAAAACAGAAAAGCAGATGAAAAGAAGGAAAGGCAATATGTTATTTATAATTTTTATGTAGAAGAAAGATTAATATATTCTTTCCTCAAACTTGCACTGCTTGTTTCAAAATTAGATCCCTTCTTTAGATCTAATAGCTGTGTCATTCATACATTCATTACAATTGTTCTTCTTTTCTCTTCTTCTCTTGTTCCTTTTTAACTTACTGAGTCTTTAAATACATCCCCTTAGAAAACTGTGCTATTATACTGTATCTGCTAAATAAACAACAGTGCTTCACAAAAAGCATTTTACAAGTTTGAAGTGATGTGTAAACATTCACTACTGAAATGATAGATACTAGATTTGGAAGGAACACTCTGGAGTGTTTTTGACAGAGAGGAGGTGTTTTTTGGTTTTGTTTTTTACATACCTTCATTCTTCAATTAGGTGTTATTTTAACTTATTTAGAAAGCTTGTCTCTATCTGACAGTCTCCATAGCCTCTCAATATAAACTAACCTAATATGGAATAATAATCTCGTTTATACCCAACCTAGCTACGTGGATGTTGTATTTTCCTTCAACAAGCTTGTTCCTTCAAAGATATTATGGAATGGATTTGCAGCTGGGAGGAAGGAGGTGTTTATTTAGATGTTTCATTTTTCTCACCAAGTTGACCTTCAGATGCATTTGACTTCAAAAAATGAAAAGTTATTTTTTTAAACAGATTAAATATTACGATTGGTACTGTGTACCTATTGAAGGCTTTTTTTGTGAGTGTGATGATAAATCTTTTCACTTGATGTATGAATTCCTTTGTTAAGCTAATGAAATTTTGTGGTGGTAAAAAGTAATTGAGAAAAAAGCAATCCAGTAGAACAGAGGCAATTTTGTATATGCAGGTCAGGGCACAACACAGTTGATTGATAGTAATTTGCAGTTCCTTTAGTATTCAATATGGAAGTTGTTTTGAAGTATTGTAGCAGAATTTTCTTCAGGAGAAGAATCTAACCTAGACTCTGTACATCATCACATCTTCCCATGCTTCAGAAGACATCAACAGAATTATTACTAAGAGACTGTCACACAGGCAGCTTTGTACTGAGATGTTACATGCAAAAACGTTAGTATGAAATACATGAAACTGATGTGTAAGATTTTTCTAGCTCTGGACTGGAAACAAAACTGTCAGAATAATGTTATTTCAGGACTAGTGTTTGAAACTTTCCTCTGTCTGAATTTTGAAAAACTCCTCTGGCAGTTGTTAACATGCACAATTGTGAGGTGATAGCTGTTTCTGGTCACTACCAGCAGCCTCTCTTCACTGCAGAACAGCAGTTCCTGTTCTGGAAATACAGAAACATCATCATCACTTCAGTGTCTCATTAAAGGCTACCACTGGAAGCTTTCATCTAGGGTATTGCAGTAGTATAAGATTCCAAGAGCAGTGATCTTAAGTTCAGCTCTTTTAAAGGAAAATTTATGAATTTCACTGGCTGTAGTTACTGCAAACAACCATAAAGCCAATAGAAAAAATGCCTTTCTTTTCCCAAAAAACTGAAATGTTTGAAAGCTGCTATACCCAGATGACCTTGTACCATCAGTCATCAAGCAGCTTCTTAAATCAGGAAAAAAAAATAATGAAAACTTTCTTTTAAATCCCTGTCTATAAAGAACAGATAGAGATCAATAAGAATTTTATATTCCTGTAATTACTCTGATTTGTTTTAGCAGGCTTTTACCCCTTACATGAAAATTGCCCCATACTGATGCAGCTGAAGATCACATTAATTAGAGTTTGCTTGGATTTGTCTTTATTATTTTGTTCTTACTCTATGAATATAATTTGACCACTTCTGAGGACTAGTCAATGACACTTCGTCAATGTATTTTGACTTCTAATGATCCAATGATTTTTACTTCTTCAGTCATTGAATTTCTTGTATACAATTTATGCACAGTCTGTTACAGCTCAGGTGTAATTTCCGTAAAGTGAAATCACTCAAAATTATACAAATTAAGTATGTACACAGAGGCCTTTGATTGCCTCTGAAGTCTGTTCAAATAGTCTTCAGATTGGATACAGGTATGATGGCAGGCTCAGCTTGGCCAATATCTCTAGACTGACTTCATGGAGCTACATGCTCCCATTCCAGCCTGAACAGATGCAAGAAGAGCAATATCTTTCCTTTTAAGGAAGCAGAACCTGCTGCAATCACACTGTCTTTCTTTCTACTACGTCATATAAATGTTGAAATGCTGATTTTTATTTTTTGTTTTTTTGAGTCTGTGTAAATCTAGATTGTTGTTATAAGGATTACATGTTGAAATATATCTTCTAACTTGCACAGGCAAGAACTGCAGTTTTTGGCAATAGCACAAACCAATTTGTCTGACAAATGCCCTAAGGTGAAGTGGCATTATTTTCAGAAATCAGGTCAGTGGATAATTACGGAGAAGAAAAAGCTAGTCTTATTCACTTTAGCTGACTTCTGATGTTTTCCTATACCTCTCTGCAAAATCTTTAAAATGCTAATAGGAAATCAACACTTCAATAAATAAATAAAATGAGAAAATGAAGTATCAAAGGGAAGGAAAAGTGTTATCTTTTTACTTCAAGGGATTTTATATTTCAGTATTTTCCATTGTGACAGGTAATTCTTTAATCTTTTGTACCAGTATCTTTTCTTACACACCTCTGTATTTTAATTCTACTAGGAAACTGAGATTAGGAACTGCACTTTAATAGGAGCCTTACAGACCTGAGTAAACGGGGTGGTGGGAGGATAAAAGGATTTACTTTAACTGAGGATATTCACATATCTTCACTGAGACTATCCAAGCACTGAGAAACAAGAAAAAATTGTTTCTTGGTACGAGATTGTTAGTGCAAGCGTTGTTGTACTCCTTCCCTCATTTAAGGTCCAAGAGCAATCTGCATCTTTGTTTCTTGATTGATTAGCGGTAATAATCATATGTAGATGAGGAGCTGATATGTGTTTTGATAGTGTTTGAATATATTATCTCCAGAACTTATCTGATGCAAAAAATCAGCTGTTCTATATTTTTTAATATTTTTAAACAAACACACACATATATATGTATGTATATCTGTATTTCTTAGGTAATTCCAGACGAATTGCTACAGATGGTGTGAATCCCACAAGCTGTCATGCATTGGAAACTTGCATCTGCCCACTAGTGCACTGAATTAAGGGGATACTGCTGCATGGTGTGCCCCTTACAATCAGGGTCTGTGCTTGGATAACACAGATCAGCTTCTGAAGCATAAGTTTTATTCTAAACATCTAATAAAAAACTATTCTCATTTAAACTTCACATACCCTTTAAGAATAAAGACATTAGGTCAAGTCCTTGTGAATTTAAAACAATTTTATATTACTCTGGCAGAATAAAAAAGACATTAAAGCAGGAGTAGATGAAATCTAGATTGCTTTTATACTTTCAGAACAAGGTGAAGTATCTGTGGCCTTAATGATATTCTAAGCCTTCACATTTTATTCCTTTTTTGTGTGTGTGATGGTATGTATGCCCTAAAAAATCTTTTCGGAAGTGGATTCTGTTCACTGGCATATTAACAAGGGTAAATGAACAGCCATGTTCCCATCATCAGCTTTATCTTTCTTCCCTTTTGGCTGGCTGCCCAAGGTTATTCACTTTACTACCTGAATTCCACTCAAAGCATGTTGAACAAAATTGAAATTTACTGAGAAGGATCAAAATAATAGCAGTCAGTAACATTACCATTTGTCTTAGGAACTCTTCATATCTTTCCTTTTGTGCCAGACTACTTGTTAAAGCAGACAGCACCTTAGTTATTTTTTGTGAAAACAGGCCTTAACACTGTAAGTTCAAAGATGCTACTACAGAAAGCCAAGCCTGAGGAATAGAGGAATGTATTTGTTACTTAAGTCTTCCTCCTGAGGAAATACTGGTAGATGACTGCTTTTACTACTACATCAAAAACTGACCTAAAAGTTCTTTGGATTGCCTTTAGCAACAGGCACATTTTTTTTTCTTTATTTCAGAACTGAATAAACTTCCAAAGTAATTTCACGTGTGAAGCAGTATAAATCCTGACAGAAATTTGCTAAAGAAATTCTTCTCTGGTTGTGTTCAAACTGAAAAAAAGTTTGGAGAAGATTATGAATGATAATGCAGAAAACATGGAGCAAACAGTCTGTTCAAGACAGGTCAAAGAGAATCTATGATTGTCAGTCTGCAAATTTATTATTTGCCTGCCCATATATACCTTTGAAGTAGAAACTGTTTTTGCAAGGATGGGATAATCGGCCATCTGCTAAGTAGGAATCCTAGCCTTCTTTTAAAATGTGCTCTGAGATCCTCAGGTAGAGGATGATATGGAAGTTATTGCTATGTATGAACATACTTAAAATTAAAACATTCATTGTCTGCTTTCAATTATGCTCTGTTGATGATATTCTTACAAAAATAGATGGAATCAAATCAACAATACCCATTAATTCTACAGATAGTCAGGATACCGTGGGAAAAGAAAAATAAGAGATATGGTTACCAGTACTTCTCACCTGATTTCCCTATTTGTTCTACTGTACAGATTTCTTCAGAGCATTCAGAATATATTTGGCATCTCTGTTAAATGAAATGTTTCTGTATATGAATGGAGAAAGCAGATGGTTTATTTCATATGTGAAAATCCCTTTTCAGTCTGACCTGGAAGTGCTAAAAAGAGGGCAAAAAAAGCATCAGTTTTGCTTTCAGTACAGAAAACCTTAATTCCTCTTAGCAGTGACCTCAGCTGCCAAGAGTAGGTGTTAGCCTTGCATCATTTCAAAGCACTAACTGATCAGGAGTGGCATTAACCCAACTTTAATAGAAGCTTGTTTTAGCTCTCTCAGCCAGAAAAGAATCAAAGTGACATGACACATATGAACGACACAACAATGGAGAGATTACATTAAAGGAATAAAAAAGAAAAAACATTAGACCTTTGTGAGAGCTCAGGTCAGAATATGTATAGATGGAATATTAGCTGCAGAAATGGAAATTGCCAGCTTCAGTTTTTATGAAACTGATGCAGCTTGAGACCTTTACATCGGAAAGTAGAGACACAACTATAGATTCACAAATAATTAAAACATCATAGTTTTCTTCAACACAATACAATAATCAGTAATATCACATCTTATCTAGGAATTGTTTGGACAGAACATTTCAAGCTTTTCTGTTTAGGCAAAACAGAAAGAAAGTACTTTGATGTAACAGTGATTCATTTTGTAGAATGGGAAGTATTTTTGTTTTTCTTCAGGAATGGTGTATTATTTGAAAGTACTTTGATTTTATGTTTCTTTCAGTCATATTAAATTTTACAGTCTTTTTGATCTTTTGAGTTCAATACCTGTAAGTGTAGTTAAATATCCTGAGTAAATACAACAAACACAATATTCATATAGTTGCTAGGTTATAACTAATTATAGTACAAAAAATACTCAAGACAATTTAATATATTGTAGTTTGTAATACATACCTATTTTATATTCAAATATATATTTGAATGTGAAATTTTAAATGAAATATTGGAACAAACCACCATTGCTGATGTATTTTTTTCAAAACTTTATGACGTGAGAAAAAATGCAGAAACACCACTCATTCCATTCTAAATTGGATTCCCTTTGATGAACAGTGATGCAATAAGCAACAAACAACACAGAACAGTGAACAAACACATTAATCCTGTATGAATTTTAGTGGTGAAACTATATCTGTGCATAAACATGCATTATTGCTGCAACTAAGTATGTGATATAAATAGTGACTTTTTTTCTAGTGCTGTTAAAAGTATTACACTGGTGTGCCAGATATTAGGTGGAGGTACAGCACTATTCTATGTATTCATATTGCTCAGTAAACTCTGTAGGTATTACTGAAATCCTTCAACAAATCATGTTAAAATAGTTGGATTATTATAGCACACAGAGTACGCTAAAGACAAGAGAGACTCTTTCTTGATATCTAATGAGATAAAGTTTCTTTTTTCTTTATATTAAAGATTGGGGACAGCACAGATAGCATGTGACTCTCTTAAGGCTCTTAATTAATGCATAGAAGTTGTTTCAGCTCTTGCTAATTCCTCTTTTAATTCCTTTTCTTCCTTACACAACTTTGAAAATACTTTGCATGAAGTCTTACTATTTGCATTAGTATTGACTTTGCATGAGATTTCTTTCTTGTGTAAGAACTCTCCTTTATTTCTACAAATAATTACAGGCTCATTATTGCCACTGACCTGTCCTCTGCTTTCATTGTTTCCCCTGAAACCAGCCTTTTGCTCAGTTTCATTAGCATTAATAAATAAAGGACAAATCTTAAGTTTCCATTACCTTGAGTAGGACTAGTACATTATAATCTGTAGGAGGTCAGAGAGGGTGAGTTTCTTTAGCAGAAGCCTTTAAAAAAATGAATGTGATAATTTACTGCAAAAAGCTGCTGCAGAATGTCTATTCTGTTTTATGTTGCATAGGCAACAATCACTAGGTAAATGAAGTGTGTAGGTGTGGAACTTTCCTTTTTCTGAGTAGAGCACTGATTTTAGAAGAGCCACATGTGACAATTCCTGTTAGATTTCAGTGGGAGCTGCCAATAGCAGCAGTGAAAAAATTAAGCCAGATCTAGTAGGTTTTTAGTGTTAATATCAGCACGTGAATGGACATTTGCAAGTAGCACTGGACAAATATCAGTGGGCAGTAACTTCCCTCAAAATTATTTTTTAATTGTTCTGTAATTATTCTTGGACTTGAGTTGAATTTAGTCCTGGCTGAAAGAAACTTCTTGAAATATAAGACTCACAACAGCTGGCTCAAAGGTTAGAGACATTAATTTGTTAGAACTCTTGGATTTATTTTTTTAAGAATTCTTATGTCTACTTCAGATTTGACCAGTTTTCAAAAAAGGAGTGCCTTAAGCATGAGACTACAAAAGGTTTTCACTACCTTACTCTCACAGAGGAAGTTATATATGAATAAAATCTTCACTGATGCTGATAACACACAGTCCCACTTGGTCAATATAGTCTACAAGGTCAAAGAAACAATCTCAATAACCTGCTGAGTAATGAGTACAAAACTTTCCCCAAAATCATTTTCAAAGAACTACCACTATATAATACACTTCACAGACAGGACACATGCAGTGGAAAGAATGGCCAGCTTTGACTGATAATTCTGGTTATTCCATTGCTGAACTTTCAGACCACAAAGAGCATATTTCAAACCATTTAGTGGCCTCAGGAAATACCATTTCTGTATTTTGCATATCTGAAATAGCAGGGTTATGTTCACCCCAAACTCTGCCATTATAAACAATGGAAATTTCAGGTTTTGAGGTCAATCGCAAAAGCCCAGCAACGATGAAGAAATCACATAAAATATTTTATTCTAGGCTCATGTACGAATCTGAGCTAAAACTACAGTGAGGTCCAGTGGTTATGCAGCCATATAAAATAGAATGAGGGCTGGCATGAAACTAAGGGACATACAGAGGGTTTTGTATGCAACCCTGTGTAAAGTTAGCCCTTGAAAAGCCAAGAGAAAGCTCTTGTTTATACAATTTGGGCAGTGGTCTATTGTTTGTTAGGAGGGATGACAGTGGCTTTATTAGGGACCAGTTTCCAAACATTGAATTTCCTCTCACATAGTTCAAAAGTATTTGTTCTGGCATGGAAAGTTGGCATAGAAGAAGCAAACTAAACCCTCTATTTGGCAGTTTCACTACTGCTTGATTCTGCTTGTGAATAAAATTCCCATAATAGATGTGATAGTGACTATACATTCAATAGTATCTTGTAAAAAGAAATTGAGATAATCTAAGGATAACTCAACTGTGTTCATAAAGGTGTGTGACATATCAGACTCTTCCTTTTCACAATACTTGCCTTGCTATAAATGCTCTCAAACAAAACTTACTCCCATGCTTTAAAAATAGAGGGCTAAAAATCTTTCCCAGCATCCTGATGGGGCTTGAAGAATCTGGATAATTATTTCTGCCAACTTTTCCTGTGTAACGTCAGAAAGTGAGAAGCAATCCTTTATTTAATTCATGTTATTTAATTCACTGAAGTTTTTTTTGTAAGCTAGTGATATATTTCCACATGCATTGGGAATAAGAGTTGAGCAGTGCTGAGCAAAATCCTGCAGCTTTTTCTTATTCTACAGGACTTCATAGAGAACGACAGCTGCTTCCCATTTTGCTCACTTGGCAGTATGGGTGCTTAAACATCAATACATCTAAATGAGATTCCCTGTAGAGTTTAATAGGTACAATCCTTAGTCAATTTATAATGTTACTCCTATGACAGTGCGAACTCCTTCCCTGGGATGAACACAAGAAATCAAACTGTAGTTACCTACAGGATGGTGCAAAATGCTAAATTGCATGTCAGAGACTCTTTTAATTTTTGGTTTTGAACTTCTTCAGAATCATCTCTTTAGTGATATTTGTAACTATATTATGATGATCTCTCACGAAAGCTTGTCACTGTGCTACTTCATTCATATAATAAGAATATACTAAAGCAGATAGACTTATGATGGCATCTCATGTAAAATAAAAAGCGTGTCATATTTAACAGTGCATGTTCTTTCTCTCTTTCCTTTGGTATTCTCGCTGGCAATTTGTGACTTCTCCCAGCTGGGACAACTTTCAGATCTGTAACTGGAAACAACTTTGGTTTTGCAGTTCACTACTTCAAACACCACAATCAAATTCACATCACAGGTTGCAATCTGGCATGTATTTTGGCAGTGGAAGAAGAAGGAGAGATTCACGAGCACCCTGCCCTGCAGATGTTCAGTGTGGGTGAGTTACAGCAATATAACCTTTATCAAGATTCTGTCCTGCTTTGGGTTAATGTGGTATACTGATTTTTTTAAGTGCTGAAGTGTTCCAAAACCCAAAGATGATGTGTTATTCTATGCGCTTTTATAGGAAATAATAGAACTATGTTTATAAAGTCAATATATGTACATAGAAGAAAGCAGAAAGACAACAAGCTGAATAGAAAAAGTTTTAACTACCACAGAGAAACTGCAAAAATAAAAATATGAGCCAAATAAGATTTCACTTGCAGAGAAGTGAACTAACATAAGAGAAAGGAAAAGAAATATTTAAAGAAATTATAAGGATCAGAACTGCTATTCAGCTGAATCTTATTCATTGTTTCCCGAGCTTTAGAGCACTCTATCATCTTAGCCAGTGTTTATGACACAATTTAAAAATTTAGAGGCAATATACTTAGAGAGATGTCATTTTATTACTGTTATAAATAGAGCATCGTTTGGAAGTTTCTACATTTAAAAATATTTCATGGGGTTTGATGGTGTGTTAGAATGAAAACAGAACAAAGCCTTACGGTCACAGTCAACCCCAAAGACATTGCTTTGCATTGAAAAAGGCTGTTCACCCCAGGGAGATACTTCTTTCAGAAAGTCAGGCTTAGAAAGCTACTGTATGACCTGCTTTCTGAAGGGTACTGCTGACAGAGGAAATATAGAATTTCAGTCTTTTGATTTCAGTTGCAAACTGTGTTTGTTAGCCAGCCTCATGACAAAGTCTACCCTTTAACCTTTCATGAACTCTTGGCAGAGAACAGTGCATAGGCAGTTTGTATCCTCATCATTACAGTATAGACTAACACAACTTTTAAAATAAAAGGTCCATAAATTATGCGTGCAAAATATTTACCACGGTGATCCTTGAATGAATACAGTATGTATTTAACTCAGTGGTGCTGAACAAGAAGCCCTTTTAGGGCAAATTCTTCTAAACAAACTTTTTGTATTAAAAGAACCCCCTTTCAAAGCTCACTTTTCTAAAAGACTTTCCAAAAAATGATTCATTTAAGATAGGTGCTGTTGTGGTCTTTATATCCCTTATGCTAAAGAAGTCTGTTTTCCTAATTTTTACTAGGCAGCCCACAAAGTATTTTAAACTTATGCAGCACAAGGTGTTAGCACCATGGTATGCTAGCAATTTTCCCTATGCCTAACAGCTAAGAAATCGATTTTGCAAGTGGTTTTAATGGAAACATAGTTGATTGCAACATCTACCCTATCATTGTCATTCTTAAAACCAGAAGCTAAGTCTTCTATTTTATTCTTGCTTGATCAGTGCTAGGAGTACTATTCTTGCACACACTGGCATGGTGTTGAAAGAACTGAATAAAGTAACAATTTCAGAACCTGCTCAGGTTCACTGCATGGAGTAGCAGACTACATCACAGCTACTGGTGGTTTCCACAGAAGATGACCAGAACATTCCACTGTATTCATGCACCAGTAGATTTCTGTTCTCCCTAGTTCTACAATGTTTATAGTTTGAAAAAGAGCTAACAACAAGTAATACAGTAATGGCAACCACAAGTGGTGCATCCTACACTTCTGTAGCAAGTTACATTATGTTATCATACACTATAATGCAGTAATTTATGCGTAAACTATGCTAAATGCTAGGACATTATAGCCTGTGGTTTTGTTACTTATTCAAAATAATTATGCAACTCTAAGGGAGCTCCTGTTGTGTAATATTTTATATCGAAATTTATCCTGTCAAGCAAGGCTGTATTAGCAGGAAAAATCTCCTCTCTCAATCTTAATTTCTCAAATCTAAATCCAATACAGACATTACACAGTAAATTCTCTATTATTAAATATTTTTCAAAAATTATTACAGGCAAAATAAAATTGATTAACAAAATGTAGGAATAGTTAACCATGATAAACACTGATAAAAAAATTCCATTCTTTCATTGGCCTTACCTTGTGGATACTTAAGAATGAGAGTTTCCAAAGGGTACAAAAAAGAAATCCCAAAGCAAATCCTATCCTAAAATGTTGTATCCCAGGAAGTACCAATAAATGGGTCAAAAGGTGGTACTATCCTCTCTGAGCTGATGCATCAGCAAGGTACCACAATGTGCTTTGATTCACTGCTTCTTCTCCTTAGGTACAACTTCTGATCTTTTCGTTCTTCTAATTTTTTTTTTATCTGATGCCAAACAGCAAACCACTAAATAATCTCTGAATGCTAACTGAAAATAACAAATAACCAAAATAAGGTGTAAATATTATTTTAGTATTCCTATTTTACTGCTGCTAGTCAACCATTCTAATTAAAACATTAAAGATCAAGTCAGATCTTATTATGAATCTCCAGGTGTTTTTCAGATGGGGTTGATTTTGTCATGAAAACAAACTGACAGGGTTCTTTTCCACTTCTCCACGAGGTACTCAATTTAAATAAAAAACAGATAAATGTTGACAAAACTTCAAGAAAGCTTTCTGCGAGATGGTCTTGAAAGTGATGAGCAGTTTTAGGCCAAGAAAAGAGATTCAAATTAACAGAAGCACTGGTGAAACCCATTCAGAATAATAGCAGTCAAAGTGAACAGGCTGCCAAGGGAGGTGGTTGAGCCACCATCCCTGGAGGTGTTTAAAAGGCGGATTGATGAGTTGCCTGGGGACATGATTTAGTAGTAGACAGGTACTAATGTTTCTATGATTCTATTGGATATGACAGTGGCTTAGGATTCAAGGAATCTTTCTATGCACACAAAGAGAGTCTTGACTTGCCCTTTGGTGCAAAACAGAGTACTTAATTTATGTACATCAGCTTTCCAATCTGTATGTCATCAGTAGCTGCATCAAATACTGCAATGTATCTGTCTACACCTAATAATCTTTACCCATTCATTCTGTGTATATGAGGTCTGACACGAAAAAAAAGAAGAAAAAATTGAGATTGAGATGGTGCATGTAACTCTTCATTTAACAAATTAAGAAAATCATTTATGATCACCTTCAAACTAGTTCCCATCTGAATTGACACAAGCTGTTTACTATGTTGCCAACATTCAAAGCAGTTCCACAGATTATTTTCTGAAAGGTGGTTGTTGAGGTTCTCCATTGTGAGTTCCTTTGAACATTGACATGATCTTTGGGATCTTTTGACTCAGTCAATAATTGTATAGCTCCCATTTTTTAGAAAAGGAAATAAGGAAGACTGAAGGCACTACAGGCAGATCGGTCTCACCTCAATGCTTGGCAAGATCATGGAACAGATCCTCCTGGTAATTCTACTGAGGCACATGGAAATGAGGTGATAGATGACAGCCAACATAGTGCAAGTAAGGGCAAATCATGCCTGACAGATTTGGTGGCCTGCTTACAATGGGCCTACAGCTTTGATGGATAAGGGAAGAGTAACTGACATCATCTACTTGAACTTGTGCCAAGCATTCAACACCATCCCCCATGATATTCTTGTCTCTAAATTGGAAAGACATGAATTTGACGGATGGACCATCCACAGGATAAGGAATTGGCTGGATGGTAGCACTCAAAGAGTTGTGGTCCACAATTCAGTGTCCAAGTGGAGACCAGTGGTGAGTGAGAACACGTTCTATAAACACCTCTTTGTCTCTCCCCTCCACTCTTGATTCCTGAGATATATGCTTAGTCTCTGGTTTTTGTATCGGACTTTGTACAATGGAATAGTGATCAGCGCTAAATAGGAAGAGCACAAAACCTAGGTCAACTTCACTGCCAGCATTTCAGATCATATAATACGCTAATTTCATAATGTCCTGGTAGCTTTTCGCATTTTAGTGCTTG
Source organism: Phaenicophaeus curvirostris (assembly GCF_032191515.1). NCBI lineage: Eukaryota > Metazoa > Chordata > Aves > Cuculiformes > Cuculidae > Phaenicophaeus > Phaenicophaeus curvirostris. The sequence continues at coordinate 25,162,830 of NC_091396.1, read as the reverse complement.
AATCCAGGTCACCTAATATTTCAGAATGATATCACCTGATTGCAACATATTAATAACTGCTGGCAGTAGAAATAAATAATGTCTTTTAGAGGATTTATAAATTTCATAGAGTGCTATCTGGACTGCCACACCTATCCACTTCACTGATTCATGAGTTCATCTTTAGTAAGACAGCAACAGAATTCTTTTGTCACAGACAAATAATAAAATCCTAGGGAGAAAAGGGTCACACTGTCACTTAGTGAATATCATACAGCATGAAATTCAAAGGCTACAACACTGTAAAAAAACATCAATTATCTCAGGAAATGAGGGCTTTGCTGTTGAGGTTCTGTCAGGCAGTAATTTTTATTTTTATTGCCCAGCGCCACTACATCTGTCTCTCAGCATTACATCATCTACAACTTCTCCCTCTTTCTCAAAAAGTTTTGAATGAAGTGTCAATCATCCTCCAGCTTTATGCATAACCTTAAAACACCAGCATTTTGTCACTTTATTTTACATCTAAATTCCAGTAAAGTTTTCTAGGAAAAAGATAAAAAACCCTATTCAGATATGTATATTAGTCTGTTTCCAGAATTGTGATATTTACCTTTACATATACCAATGATAAGCTCTTGTGTTAAAAATATTTTTCTGTCATGATCCCAGGGAAGGCAGACAATTATACCAAAAAAGTCTTCTAGGAAAAGAGCAAATGCAAGACAGCATTAGAGCTTGAAAATATTTTTCAGGAAAGTGCATGTAAATGTGATCGCTTCTTTTGGAATACATCCTCCAAGTTCAGGAGCAATGCATCTGAACATAGAGGAACTCAGTCAAAAACCCCAGGAGGCCTGCATGGATGAACAAGGAATTCCTGGACAAAGTGAAATACAAAACCAAAGCCCATAGAAAGAGGAAGTAAGGGCAGGTAGGCTGGGAAGAATATGGAGAAATTGTTCAGGCAGCCAGGGATCAGTTTAGGAAAGCTAAAGCCCAGCTAGATTTAAATCTGGCCAAGGATGTCAAGGACAACAAGAAAAGATTCTATAGGTATGTCAGTATAGATATATCACTGACAAAAGGATGGCTAGGGAAAATACAGGCCCTCTCTAGAAGGAAACGGGAGACCTGGTTGCTCAGAATATGGAAAAGCCTCATGTTTTTGCCTCAGTTTTTACTGGCAAGGTTGCAAGCCACACTGCCCAACTTGCAGAAGGCAAGGTCAGGTATTGGGAGGTCAAAGAACTGAGCACCATAGGAGAGGATCAGGTGCAAGACCATCTAGAGAAAGTGAAGGTGCAGTCCATGGGACCTGATGAGACGTATCCATAGGTCCTAGGGGAACTAGCAGATGAAGTTGCTAGGCCACTGTCCATCATATTTTAGAAGTCATGGCAGTCCAGTGAAGTTCTCACTAACTGGAAAATGGGAAACATAACTCCCACTTTTGAAAAAGAAAGAATGGAAAATCTGGGGATCTATAGGCCAGTCAGTCTCATCTGCTAGAAATTTTTTGCTAGAAACCTAGCTAAGCTCATAAATCAAGCTTTAAACTAGATGTGAAGGGGGAGGGGGTTGAGCCCAGGCTAGACAGGAATGAGCCTGGACTTGGCGCAATGGTGATTGGGAGAGGGTGTGCTGGTGAGGACCACCAGTACCTCACCACACAGAAAGTCGGGGAGAACACACCTCGGGGTGTTAAGGGAGATACGGGCGCTCTGGAGCTAGCTACTCCAGTGACCAGGCAATTGGGAATGAACTCTGTTCCCTCTAAGAGGGCTGAAGGCTTGGCAGCTCAACTGAAGTGCATTTACACCAATGCACACAGCATGGGGAATAAGAAGGAAGAGCTGGAAGCTGTCGTAGGGCAAGAAGCCTATGATGTCGTTGCCATCATGGAAGCGTGGTGGGATGACTCATATAACTGGTGTACGGCTATGGTGGGGTACAAACTCTTCAGGCAGGATAGGAAGGGTAGGAGAGGAGGCGGGGTAGCCCTCTTTGTAAGGGAGGACTTGGACTCCGTTGAGATGGATTGTGGCGATCAGGAGGTTGAGTGCCTGTGGGTTAAAATCAGATGAGCCCACCAGAAGGTAGATTTTGTGATGGGAGTCTGTCACAGATCACCCAGCCAAGGAGAAGCAGCTGATGAGCTCTTCTGTAAACAGCTGGGGTTAATCTCTAGATCAATGCCTCTTGTTCTTGTAGGAGACTTCAATCTGCCTGGTACCTGCTGGGAGTACAATAAAGCAGAAAGGAAGCAGTCTAGGAGGTTCCTGGAGTGCGTGGGAGATAACTTCCTTGCACAGCTGGTGAATGAACCAACAAGGGAGGGTGACCTCCTGGACCTGCTGTTTGTGAACAGAGAAGGCCTTGTGGGGGATGTGGCAGTAGGTGGACACCTAGGACTAAGTGACCATGAGATGATAGGGTTTTCTGTTCTAGGTGAAGTGAAGAGGGTTGTTAGTAGGACGGTAGCATTAAATTTCCAGAGGGCTGACTTTGAACTCTTCAGAAGGCTGGTTGGCAAAGTCTCATGGGAGACAGTCCTTAAGGGCAAGGGAGCCCATGAGGGCTGGGAGCTCTTCAAAAAGGAAATCCTAGCAGCTCAGGAGAAAGCCATCCCCATGTTCCGGAAAAAAAGCCGGCAGGGGAGAAAGCCAGCTTGGTTGAACAGAGAGATCTTGAGTGATATCAAGAAGAAGAGAAATGTTTATGGGCTCTGGAAGAGGGGACAGGCCTCTTGGGGGGACTACAGGAGGGAAGTGAGATTGTGTAGAGAAAAAAACAGAAAGGGTAAGGCTCAGCTAGAAATTAGATTGGCAAAGTCTGTGAACGATAACAAAAAAATCTTTCTATAAATATAGAAATAATAAAAGGAGGACTAGGGAGACCATACAGTCCCTATTGGACGCAGAAGGAACAACAGTGACAGGGGATGAGGAAAAGGCTGAGGTACTTAATGCCTTCTTTCCCTCAGTCTTTAGTTGTAAAGAGGGTCGTTCCGTCTGTGTACTAACCCAGGAGCTAGAGGAGCATAATGAGGCTCCCATGATCCAAGAGGAGGTGGTCAGAGCCTTGCTAACCTAACTAGACACTCACAAGTCTATGGGGCCAGATGGGATTCATCCAAGGGTATTGAAGCAGCTGGTGGATGTGCTGGCCAAACCACTTTCCATCATCTTCCAACAGTCCTGGAAGACTGGGGAAGTCCCACTGGACTGGAGGCTGGCTGATGTTGTGCCCATCTACAAGAAGGGTCACAGGGAGGACCCAGGGAACTACAGGCCTGTCAGTCTGACCTCAGTGCCAGGGAAAGTCATGGAGCAGGTGATCTTGAGTGCTATCATGAAGCATATGCAAGAGAACTGCGTGATCAGGCCCAGTCAACATGGGTTCACAAAAGGCAGGTCTTGCCAAACTAACCTGATCGCCTTCTATGACAAAGTGACTCGGCTGCTGGATGAGGGAAAGGCTGTGGATGTGGTCTTCCTGGACTTCAGCAAAGCCTTTGACACAGTTTCTCCCAGCATTCTGCTTGAGAAACTGTCAGCCTCTGGCCTGGACAGGCGCACACTCTCCTGGCTGGAAACCTGGTTGGATGGCCAGGCCCAGAGAGTGGTGGTAAATGGTGTGAAATCCAGCTGGAGGCCAGTTGCAAGTGGGGTTCCCCAGGGCTCGGTGCTGGGTCCAGCCCTGTTCAATGTCTTTATCAATGACCTGGATGAAGGCATCGAGTGCATCCTTAGCAAGTTTGCGGACAACACTAAGCTGGGTGGAAGTGTCGATCTGCTGGAGGGTAGGGAGGCTCTGCAAAGGGATCTAAACAGCCTGGACCAATGAGGTGAGTCCAATGGCATGAGGTTTAACAAGGCCAAATGCTGCATCCTGCACTTGGGGCACAACAACCCTATGCAGTGCTACAGACTAGGAGAAGTCTGTCTAGATTGCTGCCTGGAGGAGAAGGACCTGGGGGTGTTGGCTGACAGCTGACTGAACATGAGCCAGCAGTGTGCCCAGGTGGCCAAGAAGGCCAATGGCATCTTGGCTTGGATCAGAAACGGTGTGACCAGCAGGTCCAGGGAGGTTATTCTCCCTCTGTACTTGGCACTGGTGAGACTGCTCGTTGACTACTGTGTTCATTTCTGGGCCCCTCACCACAAGAAGGATGTTGAGGCTCTGGAGCGAGTCCAGAGAAGACCAACAAAGCTGGTGAAGGGGCTGGAGAACAGGCCTTATGAGGAGCGGCTGAGAGAGCTGGGGTTGTTTAGCCTAGAGAAGAGGAGGCTGAGGGGAGACCTCATTGCTCTCTATAACTACCTGAAAGGAGGTTGTAGAGAGGAGGGTGCTGGCCTCTTCTCCCAAGTGTCAGGGGACAGGACAAGAGGGAATGGCCTCAAGCTCCGCCAGGGGAGGTTTAGGCTGGACATTAGGAAAGAATTTTTCATGGAAAGGGTCATTGGGCACTGGAACAGGCTGCCCAGGGAGGTGGTTGAGTCACCTTCCCTGGAGGTATTTAAGGCACAGGTGGACGAGGTGCTGAGGGGCATGGTTTAGTGTTTGATAGGAATGGTTGGACTCAATGATCCAGTGGGTCTCTTCCAACCTGGTTATTCTATGATTCTATGATTCTATGATCTCTGTGCCTTGTAAGTTCATGGCGCAGATCCTCCATGAAATTCTACTGAGGCATAGACAGCATACATGGCTTCACTAAGGGCTTTGGTAGAAAAGGGAAGAGTAACTAACATCATCTGCCTTAATTTGTGCAAAGTATTCAACACTGTCCTGCACAATATTCTGTCTCTAAATTGGAGAGACATGAATTTGATGGATGGACCACTCAGTGGATAGGAATTGGCTGGATGGTTGCACTCAAAGAATTGTCATCAATGGCTCAATATCCAAATGGAGATTGGTGTTGAGTGGCATTCTGCAGGTGTTGGTGTTGGCATAAGTGTTGTTAAACAAGTTTGTTGGTGACATGGACATCAGGACTGAGGGCATCCCCAGCAAGTAATGACACCAAGCTGTATGGTGTGATCAACACACCGGATTCTATGAAAAAGTAGGTATATACTTTATCTTGTCAATTTCACAGTATTTTCAGTGGTCAGCATTTATTTTTATAAGGTAAGAAAATCACAGAATCACAGAATCACAGAATAACCAGGTTGGAAGAGACCCACAGGATCATCGAGTCCAACCGTTCCCATCAAACACTAAACCATATCCCTCAGCACCTCATCCACCTGTGCCTTAAACACCTCCAGGGAAGGCGACTCAACCACCTCCCTGGGCAGCCTGTTCCAGTGCCCAATGACCCTTTCTGTAAAGAATTTTTTCCTAACGTCTAGCCTAAACCTCCCCTGGCGGAGCTTGAGGCCATTCCCTCTTGTCCTGTCCCCTGTCACTTGGGAGAAGAGGCCAGCACCCTCCTCTCTACAACGTATTTTATTTTACATTATTGAACTTATTTGACTGTTGCTGGAAAATGGTTTCTAGTGGTGTTTTTATGCACTCATCTAGTACTGACTGAGCACTAATATAGTGGTGTTTAAAAAAACCCAAAACATGTAAGTATTTTTATACTTCTTTCTCACCCATATTTAAATTCCTGCTCAGGCAGTAACTGATTATGCACAACAATCATAGAATCATAGAATGGTTTGCCTTGGAAGGGACCCCAGAAATCCTCCATTTCAAAATCCCCAGCATGGGCAGGGACACCTTCCACTACACCAGGTAGCTCTAAGCCCCATCCCACCTGACCTTCAATTTTTCCAGGAATGGGGCATGCACAGCTTCTCTGGGGAACCTGTTTCAGTGCCTTGCCATCCTTATAGCAAAGAATTTTTTTCCATACATCTGATCTAAATCTGCCTTCTTTCAGTTTAAAGCCATTGCCCCTTGTTCTATCACTACATGATGTTTTAAAAAGTCTCTCAAACTTTCTTGTAGGCTCCCTTTAGGTACTGGAAGTCTGTTATAAGGTGTCACTGGAGCCTTCTCTTTTCCAGACTGAACAAGCCCAGATGCATCTCTGCCTGTCTTGATAGAAGAGGTGTCTTATCACTGTGATCATCTTTGTGTTCCTCCTTTGGATCCACTCTTCATGTCTTTCCTGTGCTGAAGGTTCCAAAGCAGGATGCAGTACACCAGGTGGCATCTCATGAAAGTGTAGCAGATCCCTCGATCAGCTCAGGATACAGTTTGCTTTCTAGGCTCCAAGTGTGCGTTGGTGGCTGATGTCCAGCCTTTCATCCACTAGTACCTCCAAGTCCTTCCCAGCAGGGCTGTTCTCAATTCCTTCAGCCTCCAAACTAAGTTGCAGCAGTTACAATGATCTTACTTCCATTCCACAGGTAGACAAACAGTTGTGCAGACAAAGTAATATGTCTGTGGCTACAGGCTGAATCAGTAACAATACTGGTATTCATGGTTTTAATATATAAACCACTTCAAAATATTTTAGAGTGACAAATTTTAAATGTGTGGCATTTAAGAAACAAAGCCATTTTTATATCATTAATGATGTTTCTGCATAAATGTCTTGAAGGTTTGAAGTACGCTTAAGCGTAGCAATTAAGTCATGGACCCTGTCAAGGTCAGAACGGAATCACTTTGTTGTGCCAAGGCGAAGCCTTATATAGTGTTTCTCTACCTAGCTAGCAGCTACCCCAATGAATTTCCACTTCTAAAGATCCCATAACTAAGTGATAAAGTGCAATGACTTCTTACTACAGATGTGCCCCTTATCGTCATATTTTCCTTCTTTGCTTGTTTGTTTTACACATTCTTTTCTTATTATCCCACAGGTCTTGCACTAACTATTCCAAGGTCTCATGCTAGCTAGCATGAGAGCATCGGCTGGTTGCTCTGTGCTTGCTGCTGATACCGTGGGTATGCCAAAGCATCGGTCAATTGCCTTGGCATATGCGCAGCAGTGGCATCTTTTATGCCTGCACCTCCCCCTTCTTTGTTTACAATCATCACAGCCTTCAAAGAACTATCAATTGCTCATTGTACAATTCACAGAAAACTTGGTAAACACATGGTTATGTATAGAAATATACCAACAGAAAGAAAAGCAACTTTGATGAAAGCTCCTAGCCAGCTCGTCAATTCCTATCCATTTAATGAGTTTTCCAACTTAAAAATCCTCATCATCCATCTTAAACCCCCCTATCTTGTCCATGAGTGCTGATATAGCCCCATAAATTGACTGAGAATGGCCACCCAATATTCACATAACGCACTCCCTCCAATTCACCTAACACACTCCCTCCAATTCATATCCATGCCCATTCTCTAGCAACAGAAGTCGACTGCTGCACGACCCTGAAGCTTTGCATGTCCTGCAGAATCAATATCACACACCAGCCATGCCAGAATCTCTGATGTCGTGCTCCCAGAGACAACAGGCCTGCTGCAATTGCCTCCCTGCATTTCCACAGCTGCATGCCTTCATTAGAGTCACCAGTGAATGCATGCAAAGATCATCCCCTTCTCCGATGACTCAAAATAGAATGATCAACTATCATTCATGCACTAGGTGTAAGCATGGTTATTTCTGCTAGGGCACATGGATCTCCCATAATGCTCAATGGTAAACATACCCAAGCTCCATCACTGAGGGGATTAAGACATAGACTTCAATCTGACAGATCGAAGACCCTTTATTAAGTTAGCTGTTTCTTTATATATACCTTTTTGGATTACATAACAGGTTGTCCACGAGGCTATCTACAGCGTATTATTGGCTATAGGTAGCTGTCCATAAGGCTATTACTAACATATTATTGGCTAAACAACTGCGCATGCTAAAAAAACAAGTTACATGATATTTTTCTTCTTTTGTTTTTCTCTCAGTTGGTACTTGTTCCCACTGAAATCGCTCTTGCTTTTGTCTAAGCTCTCTATTTCAAGTTCTTGTCAGAGTTGCTCTATATCAACAAAGCCTACGGCATTGAGTCCTTCTTCCCTGTAAAATGTCTCCGCAGATCACCACACACAAAACACTCCTGGTGGGAGTTGCCTAGGTTTCACATCCACAATGAATGTTGACAAAGTCTTATTACACCATAAACTTCCATTTTTATAGATCTTATTCTCTACATCAACATTATTAAATGATTGACAATTATATTGACTCCACTTGCCTGTGTATGAACTACAATTAAAATGCATCCATTTCTACTCATTCTAAAACCTCCAATTCCTGTGGCTCTTTCTTTCATTCCAGTAGCCTATATGTGTTATCCCCTATGATTTTCAAACATTTTTCTGTTGTGTTGTCTGTAGCATCACAGATGCCGGTACTCCAGTCTCTAAATATTCTCACCACATCATCAAGGGGAAGTGCTACCAGGCAAGTACGGAATTTGGAGTTTTTGCTAATGACACCCAAATATTCTTATTGCAGATAGGGGGAAACAAACTTTTACCTATCCCCAGCATTATTGCTGTCCATGTTAGTATCGCTGTCATCTTCATCATGATTTCCACCTCTATTTAAATATGGATGGACACACCACACTGGCGTCCACTTGGGTCCTTGACCTGTGGAAACACAAGCTTGTCCTCAGCCTCATGTTATTAACTGATATGGTCCTTCTCATTGGGTTGATTTCAAAGATTTTAACAATACCTTGGCTCCTTCCTTGTTGAGTTGTTGACCCTCTATTTGTAAAGACAAAAAATGCCTTATTGTAGGTGATTGTTCTGATCCCTGATTTTCTCGCACTTTTAAATAATTCAATGCATACAGTGCTTGCCCTAATCTGTTCTGCGGTGTTTCACCATTCATTCCCCCTTTTTGTTTTAGTAACATGTTTTTCATCTTTTGATGGGCTTGCTCTACTATCGCCTGTCCTTGTGGAGAATGAGGTATGCCTGTGACATGCTATTCCCCAGGTTTGAAAAAATTTCTGAAGTCGGTCACTTGCATATGCTGGTCCATTGTCTGGTTTTACCTGTGTGGAAATTTCTAGGGTTGCAAATGCATTGACAAAATGTTTCACTATTTCTTTTGAATATTCCCCTGTAAGAGCTGTTGCCCATATCGCATTCAAATATGTGTCAACAGAAACATGCACATATCTCAGTCCTCAAATCTGGATATGTGTGTAACTTCTGTCTTCCAAACTTGCAAAGCGCTTAATCCTCTTGGGTTGGCCCCTCCAATGAAATTTCAAACTGCCCACATAGTGCCCTCACAGACTGGTGATAAAAATTATGTGACATTTGTGCTTGCTGAACAATGTTTGAGAGTGGGACCTGGACTGCCCCTGCTGTCAGCATGTCTGACCCTCTGTTCCCTTCAACCAAAAACCCTGGAAGTGATGTATGGCTCCCAATGTGCATCACATAAAATCCTGCCTTCCCAGTCATGACATGAAACCATAACCGCCCCAACACCAAAAAAAAATGCTCATTGTTTACCTGTTTTAACCATCCTCTTTCTATACTCTGCAAAGCTTAAGTGTAGCAATTAAGTCATGGACCCCATCGAGGTCAGAACAGAATCACTTTATTGTGCCAAGGCAAAGCCTTATATAGTGTTTTTCTACCTAGCTAGCAGCTACCCTGGTGAATTTCCACTTCTAAAGATCCCATGACTACAGTGATAATGTGCAATGACTACTTGCTACAGATGTGCCCCTTATCATCATGTTATCCTTCTTTACTTGTTTGTCTTATACATTCTTTTCTTACTATCCCACCGGTCCTGCACTAATGCCCATAAACTCTGCAAAAATATATTTGTGTGTTGGTGGTGGCATGATAGAAATTAGCATTTATAATACCTTCAGAAAGGAAATTGCTTTTGATATTTTTCAGTTGATTTAGAAGAATTTAGTCATCCTTTGGCAAAAGAAAGTCACTCCTCCTACTGTTGTTAACTATACAAAATGAGTTTGAAGACTTGTCCACAGCTAGAAAAGACCTTACACATTTACTCAAATGGGCTTGTGGCAGACAGCATCCTCATCATAGAATCATAGAATCACCAGGTTGGAAGAGACCCACAGGATCATCGAGTCCAACCATTCCTAACAAACACTAAACCATTCTCCTTAGCACCTTGTCCACCCGTCCCTTAAACACCTCCAGGGAAGGTGACTCAACCACCTCCCTGGGCAGCCTCTGCCAGTGCCCAATGACCCTTTCTGTGAAGAATTTTTTCCTAATGTCCAGCCTAAACCTCGCCTGGCGGAGCTTGAGGCCATTCCCTCTTGTCCTGTCCCCTGTCACTTGGGAGAAGAGGCCAGCACCCTCCTCTCTACAACGTCCTTTCAGGTAGTTATAGAGAGCAATGAGGTCTCCCCTCAGCCTCCTCTTCTCCAGGCTAAACAACCCCAGCTCTCTCAGCCATTCCTCATAAGGCCTGTTCTCCAGCCCCTTCACCAGCTTCGTTGCTCTTCTCTGGACTCGTTCCAGAGCCTCAACCTCCTTCTTGTGGTGAGGGGCCCAGAACTGAACACAGTATTCGAGGAGCGGTCTCACCAGTGCCAAGTACAGAGGGAGAATAACCTCCCTGGACCTGCTGGTCACACCGTTTCTGATACAAGCCAAGATACAATCATTTTAGAAAGGTGCTTAATTGCCTGAATAACCATCAAAAAGTCAGCATTGTACAGTGGACGATGTAAAGGACTGAATGAAAGGAAACTTCTTTACTGGGCTTGTTGCTGATTCACGTTCAGAGAATTTTAGCATCTGTGTTTAAGTTTATACAAGAGAAAATAAGATATACATTTAATATATTTATCTGTTCAGTGGTATTTTCTTATATGTGAAATCTGTAATAAGAAAAAAAGAGTAAGGCATCCTATTTCAGACCACTGTTTTGCATATCTTTCTATTCTTAATTTTCTCTCTAAAATAAATCTTTTATTTTCTTTCTTATGTGTCTGATATCTTTCTATCTCTGCTCCATTTTTTAGTGTATATATGTGTATGCAGTAAATTTGCCAGTTCTTCACTAGATTTCCAGATTCTAGTAAGGACATATTAGACTTTCACAGTGCTACATTATAATATTCTCCAACTTATTAATTATTGAATCCTAATATTCTTGGCTTTTCCTAGAATGAAAAAGTGTTCTTGATCTTTACACATTTAGGTCATACTATTGAGATTCTGGTTAAGGGTATCATAATATTTACAGCCAGAATTTGGCAGGCACAAAAATATGAACGGATTGAAGCAGGAAAAGATGTAAGCATAGAGATGGAGGGATATATGATTTGGGGAAAACAGCACTCAAATAAAATGAGACCAACAGATTAATGAATTTGGCCTTTAGACAAGTCTGAGGTATTAATTCTCTAACACAATAACAGTATGATACTCAGTCATATTAAGATGTTCTTCAATGTTTTGTGTTTTCTGAATGTCACTTAGAATCTCAGCAATAATACAGGTTCATGCTCTGATTCCTCAATGAATACCAGCTGTTTGCCACCGCTGTCCATCTAGGCCCGTCGTCTTACCAAGAATCCCAGTACTTATACAAAATTAGAAACATTCTCTTTGTCAGGCCATGCAAGGTATGGTTCACAGTGCTCACTCCTCCTGATGCAGTGCTTCAGCTGGCCCTTGCAGTGATACTGAGAGTGCACTCTGACATATTACTCCCTTGGAAGCTGCTGAAGAGGGCTACTGCTTTGCTGACTTCCAGGGTGGAGGGCCACTTCACATCAGCAGCCACATAAAAGCCCATGTGTGCAGTGAGGATAAGTAGAGGAGAATAACCTAGCCATTATATATCTGCCACTCATATCCCATCAGGATGACAAAACTGGCCCCTGGTCACCCTCTCATGGATATCAAAGTGAGTATGCCACAGAACCAAGAATCAGAGGTTATCCCAAAAGAAGTAGTATTAATAAGTTTTATGAAAAGAAATAAATACATATTATACTCAGATGACATATGCATGCGGAAACCACGGGTGAAGAAGACAAGGAGCTGGGCTGACTGATACCCCAGATGTCATCACTCCAGAATGGACTTTAAGTGGATGAGAGGAGTGAGTCATAATTTGAGCTCCCTCTCAGCTGGTCTGAGAACCCCCACCAACGTCAAACATCAGTTCAAAGATCTGATTCCTACATCACCCGAGCGTCTGCAAAAATTCCACGCGCTGCAACTTCATGGAAACAGCACTGAACTCTGGACAGGTCTTATAGGCCCTCATAAACCCTTATAGCATATTAATATTGGTCTAGACTTATGCCTATACCCTTGACTTAGAGTTGTAACATTATAGTTAATAAACTAACTGTTTAAGTGCAGTTCTGAGCCCTGCTCTGTCTCCATCGGGGTGTGACACACTCTCCTTTTTCTAGACACAAACAAAGCAAAGCAGAGGTCATGTCTCTGCCTGACCCAAGACAAAAGAGAAGAGTTTTGGACTGAGGCCCACAAGAAACTAGTTAATTTTCCAAGGAAGCTGCTGTCAATTCTCTCTATAGGTTTTTCACTCGTCAGTATTAACCTCTGATAAAGTTTTATGCATTCCTCCTATAGCTGAGATTGGTACTGAAACTCCCACTGTTTGGGAGTCACAGAAAATTCCTCCATCTTAGTATTTCCCTGGCCAAAAAATCTTCTGTCGGAGTGCCTGTTAAATCATGCTATGTGTTTCCTTGCAACTATTTACCTAATTCAGACAGATTTTTGTAACATTCATTTTGATGGAGGAACAGCTTTTCAGTGAGAAATATATGAAACTGGGATACTACAGGAAAGGGAGTATTAGAGAGGAAGACAAAGTTCAGGGATAAAATTAAAGCTTCAGTTTTCTGCTTTCATTAATAACAATGTTAAACTTAGGCCGTGGATCAATTCAGGCACCCACACTGTATCATTTATATGGTTAGACTACAAAAACCTTGTCCTTGGTCTCAATATTTATGATGATTATCTCTATCATGCAGTAGTTGTTTTTTGGTTTGATTAGTCTGTACTTTTGGGTTTTTTTGACACATTATTTGCCTTCAGATTTTCCACTGTAGATGTCCTGGGCTCACTCCAAAAAAAAAAAAAAAGCAATGAGCTGGAGGTATAGGTAGACACATCGTCCAAGAGTGACAAAATTTTTGGAATTAGAAGATTACTTACTAGTGAATTCTCCCATACACTGTATTCCCTCAAATATTTGACCTGAGAACTGAGAGTATAATCAGTAAATGCATACCTAAGAAGATAAAATATTTCAAATTAAAGCTCTTATGATATTGAGAGGCAGGAAAAGTGGTTGATTTTTTCTGAAAAGCAGCTGCTTCAACTAGAGCAGACAAAACAGTGAGACATTCTGGGCAGAAAAGCAGTTCCGAACTGCAGCAATTTTTACAGCATGTGTTGAGAATCATTAAAGAAATAACACTTTTCTTTTCTGAAACAGGAGAGGTCAACTAACCTAGTATGTTTGCAGCAGAATAATTTCTAGAGCTACAAGGAAAGGATTTATAAACATTAACATATACTTTATAATATAAAGCAAAACCCCAATGCAGTATGTTTTGCACTATCCACACTGCTTCCTATTAACTTCTGTTGGATAGTAAGAAAGAAAGAAAGAATGGAATTACTACTAGTTCTTACTGTTTAAGTAACATTTCTCTGAGGCGAAGGAAATGGATTCCAACACAACTGGATTCTGAGAGGCAAGGATGTATTTCTATTGGAGCTGAAAAATGTGATCATAAAGGTGACAACAAGAAGAACAGAAAGTCTGTTCACTTGCTAGAGAAGTTAAACATACTGATTTATTTAGAAATACTGAATACTAAAATATCAGAATACTGAAATATTTAGAAGTAATTAGAAATATTTAGAAGTTAATATACTAAATAAAAAAAAGAGAATACCTTCCAACTATGGCATACACATCCAGAATAAGTTCAAGCAAATAATTAGAAAATATAAAAATTGCTGTATTTGCAGAAGTCCTTCTTTTTGTAAACATCAAAAGGATTAGTTAATTTTACATAAGAATTTTTCATTAATCAACGGGTTGTTCTGTTAGGAAGTAGCTACTGAGAGACTTCATTAAGACTGGCAAAAAAATTTGGTCATTAATTTCAATCCAGAGTCATAACTACAACAATGAAGTTAGTAAATACAACTGACATTTTTAATAATGAAAATCTTAAGTGATCACTGAGCATCACATGTGTAAATTTAATCTGTTAATAAAAGTGGATATTTTTCACATTCTACATAGCTTGTTTAAAATCTCATTTTTAAGCCAGCCTATTCAACAACGGCAAGAGTTCAGAAATAACCTCCTATTTCTAGTTTCATTTGCACTTAAAGATATTTTCATTCTAGTTTCATTTGCATTTTAAAATTTTGCTTAAAAAATATGTAGGCATTTCTATACACTTAGTACAGGAGATGAGATTTCATTTTTCTCATTCAAAGATTAACTAATAAAACCTTGAATTAGGTAGTTTCCTTATTTTCATTTCTGAATTTCTGAAAATAATTTGTCAAAGTACTTCTTTTTATATTCCCATCTGTTAATCTTCTGTTGTTCTTTTTTTTCAATGGAGGAAATCTACATAGTTCTTCTGGCTCAGCACAGAATGTTTTTGACCTCAAATTACTCTTCTTTTATTGGTATCAAATTTTTTTTTGCATCTTTAGTACTGACCTAAAATTATTACCTCTTCAGTTTTCTCAGGCTGGAAACAATTTATATATTACCAAATACTCCTGACAGGAGTCTCCTGAGCTCCAGCTCAATAAAAGTTCAGTGACTTTTTCACATTTCTAGCATGGAATAAAGTTTTCCTGATTTTCCTATAATGTAAAAATGCTTCCACAGTATTAAAATGAGAGAGAGTTATGCAAAGACACTAAGTATCCAAACTATATCATACTTATATTCAATCTCATTACTTACACATGGGAGGAGTCTGATCATATCATAGCCTAAGGCAAAAATATTTGACTTCATGTGAAAATATTTATTTGAGTCAGTGGAATGTTGTTAAGCTTAATTAATGCACTGTGAATTTCTCAGATAATGACTGCTACACAAAAGTGCAGAATTGTTTATTAGAGGCTCACAGCAAGAAAGTTAATATTTTTTAAGGTTTTCTGAAATCTGATACTGCAGAAGTCAGAATAAACTATGACAAAATATGAGCTTTCAAAGTGATTTTTCTTAAAACGCTTCCACCATAACCAGTATTTAAAAGTACTGCAGTGGTAGCCATAGAGATTCACGGAACTAACCAAGAAGAGATATAAAGATGAGAAACCTAACCATTTTAATTTATAAGCATAAAAAAATTATTACATCTTTTGCAATTAGTCCACAACAGAGGTCTCTGGCTGATCTTTTATCTCATTTCCTCTCTGATATGATTCTAATGTAAAAACTGCATTCCCTTCAACTCAATGAATCTGTAGAGATGTAAGTGATCTACAAGTTTTTCGGAGCGACGGAATAATAGTATAAAGTGTTAAATGTCAAATGTAACAGTCATAGTGCAGAATCTCATAACATCACAGAGGAATTTTACATATGAAATGCAAGCACTGAGAACAGTTACATATTTGTCATGTTGTTTTACTTCTTTATTTTCCCTTTCTATGTATTTTTTGCTTTATTTTTTTTTCAGTCTAGCTGACAAATAACTTATTGTTTGACTATAACGCTTATTACATTTGTTTGTCTACTTTGCCACCATCATCTGCAACCTGATATGGTAGATCTAAAACATGGGACCTTCTGTCCTGACCAGTGGAATAATTCCCTCCCTTCCTTTCCTTATTAGGGTATATTGCACATCAGTGCATGAAGAAAAAGCATGGATTCAGAAAGCTGATTTCTCCTTCCAATTCAGGTTAAGATTTTTCTCACAATAGATCATAATCTCCCTTTTCTACATACCAAGCCAGTGTTTGTAAATTAAGATGCTTCTGCCTCACACTTGAGGAAAGTCCTCTGATACACCATCTGGAGACATTTAGTGACATTGCTTTGCAGTATTGGACAGTTCAGATTATTTCCTCTCTGGGCTACTGTGGCACCTTCAAATTCCATTTTTCTTTTAATACTAAACTGGTAAGCATTATAGTTAGCCTGAAATACACATTGGAATGAACTGTTTGGGAGACATGCAAGAGATCAGTTTTGACAATAAAAGGGTCGGAAAACATCAGGTGATGTGGGGTTTTTTTTTGCCTTCAGTGGAACTGAGATATCTACGGACACTTCAGAGTGTCACAACTTTAATTTTTATCTCTGATGCTGAAAGACAATATAAACATTTTCATTGCCATTCTGGTAATTACTAGATAAAAATTAATGAATAAATGTGGGAAGCTGTTCTTAAACAAAATAATCTGTAATATCTAATTGAATTTTTAGAAAAAAAATAATGATTCTTGAGCTCTTTCATATCTGCCTGCTGTTTTTGTGATTAATTTTTAGTAGGTTTTTTCAAGTCTGAAATTAATAAACATATTCAGAAGAAACATGCTATAGCTTTCACTTATTTTTTAATAGTTAAGAAAAGAGCTCAGTCATCATATTGTCATTATCTTAGAGTAAATAACTAATTATAACTTTAACTTTAAATTTGTCCATGATTTTGGTTTCTTATCTGCCTGAAACTGTCAGAGGCAACTGAATCTATATAACAGAAAATTCAGAAAGTTCAAAGTTCAGAATTTGGAATTTGCCTCAGGTTATTTTTTCTACTTCAGTGGCTTTTGCAAAATAAGCTTGAAAATATAAATACAGACTTTCATTGCATCATTTGCAGCTCTACCCTTTATCTCTAACCCACAACTTACAGTTGCAGGTGTAAACAAGGAGAGAAATTCCTACATCTGCTGTTGAGGAGGAATCATATATGTGTCGGAGAAGATGCTACAGCCTTAGGGTTTTCTTTTGTATTTAATCATTCACCTACTGTTGACTTGCAGTTAGAAAAAGAAGAAAAATACTCCCGGCCCCAGATGAGTGAGGAAAATGGTTAAGATCAATGCATCATAAAGAATGCTTGCATTGTACCAGCTTGAACAAAGTCTTATCTATAATTAGTCTTATGAGAAGTGTGTTTTGTAACTGAGATTCTTCTACTTTGTTTTAGGACTTGTGTCTAGTAGCAGTTTAAATGGGTCAGAGTGTCCCCTTTCAAACTTAAAAACACAGCAGACTGCCCCAAAATGTTAATGTTGAGACTTCTTTGTGGTTTCCAGATTCAGTCTTGCATGACTTTTCCAATTTGTTTAGAAGATGAATTAGAACTTTAAACCATTCCTTGAAAATACATTGTGAGCATAACCTCTGATGGACAGAGGCGTTGGTTCATCAGTATTCCATAGAGGAAATCATGGTGGTAAAAGCATAATTTACAGTACTGACAGAGCAGTTCACTGTAAAAAATGTTTTGAAGTCAAGACTGATCAAGCAAATGATTTGTTGTTTACAGTTCATCATATCCACCAGGAAATAAATGCTGTTTAAATCTCACAAATATCCCTTCCACTCGCTAGACAAATCAGCCAACTGGTAAGTGTGACATGAACAAGGTTGAGTACTACATTACATGGAAAAGAAAGAACACTCTATTACTGTAGTACTGAACACTTTATATACAAATGTCAGAAACAAAAAATCATTAGAATTTACTGTATGTAAGACATTTCCTCTTGCTAACATTCTGTTCATACCACTTACAGGAAATGCACAAATTATAGCGGAGAAAAAGTATGTGTGAGAAGAATCAGATATATTCAAGTATGTCTGTTCCAGCATGTTGTCTTACAGAGAAATTTCTCACTTAACTGAACTTTGTTGTAGTTAAAGCTATAAACCTTAAGGCTTGAGAGCACTTCTTGAATGGTTTTGGTATTTGAACCTGTGGTGGGATTTTTCAGGGACAGAGGATATCCATATTCCGACTTGTTTGGTTACAGGATGAAGCAAAGCTATTATCTAGGGGAAGATGCAAACAAGCACTGACTTCCAGTAGTGGTTCCCTGAGCTAGTCAACTGCAGTCTAAAGATTTAAAAGGTTTTAAGTCAACACGTAGGCACAGTGAGAACAATTAACTGTCCATAGCCTTCCTGCCTGCAAAGAAATGTTTCACAATGTTCTGTACTGAAGTCCCTGCCAAAAATTAAAGATTTTGCAGTAAGGTTTTCCCCTTCTCAGGACAAGAAGAGACAAAATTGTGTATATCTAATACCACTTTCAGAAAGGAAATAATAGTTGCTGCTCATGGATGACATTATACCAGAGCCTTCACACCAGTGTGGAAGCCAGTAACGCTTGTAAACATGAGTTTGGTGTGACCAGTAGTGAATGTTATTTTTTGGTAAAAGGAAACTACATCAAAAGTGTAGTGCCTTAAAGTACTGCTCCTAGACTAATGACATAACTTATTTGTATAGATCATTCTTTCTATAAGTTTCAGATACTAGTTTTAATCCAGTTGTTGATTTGGGAAATTAAACATTGCTGTTCAGGTGAAAGAAAGCAAAGATGAAAAAATAAGTAACTAAAACATAGAATTGGGTGGTTGATTTCAATGTTGTCCTATTAGTAGGATTTTTAGATCCTTTCAAGGGTAGATTGATATACCTCTGAGAAATTAATGTAATTCTATCAATTCTCAGATCAACTAAGCGTACTACTCAATCTGCCCAAGACAACTGCCTTTCACTCCTCAGTTTCAACTGTAACATAGTAGTCTTAGCAAATGAGAAGCATTAAGGAACAGTTTCAAAGACAGAATGAGTCACATAAACCCAAAATGATAAAATCATTTTAGTAGTTTATTTAAAACCTGACTCAATCTTCTGAAATGAGTAACATCCTTCCACTGACTTAAGTGGCCTTTAAAAGTTTTTAGAAAGCACTGATCAGAATGTATTGTCTATACAGAAATGCAAAATTTCTTTTTGATTCAGTGGTTATCAACTAAATAACACTGTTAATTGACTAACGTTAGAGAAGAAGTTTTAAGAACGAGCAAACAATGTCCACTGACTTAACTTTTCTCCTTTCCACTTGATCCAATAAAACTCAATTCTGTGTAATTCTGTTTTTTAATTCAGTACAAAGGTAAGGAAGAACTGGGATGAGAACCTGAGACAGAAAGTAATAGAAACATAGTAAGAGAGAAAGGAAAGAGAATAACAGAATAATAAAATCATAGAATCACTTGGTTGGAAGAGACATTTGAGATCATTGAGTCCAACCACACCTGTCTACTATTAAACTATATCCCTGAGCACTTCACCTACCTTTGATTTAAATACCTCCAGGGATGTTGATTCTATCACCTCCGTGGGAAGCCTGTTCCACTGCCTAATAACCCTTTTGGTGAAGAAATTTTTCCTAGTATCCAATCTGAACCCTCCTGTGAAACTTGAGGCCATTCCCACTTGTCCTATTGCCTGTCACTTGGGAGAAGAGACCAGTACCCACCTTGCTGCATCCTCCTTTCAGGTGGTTGTACACAGTGATTCAGACTCATTTTATCTAGGCTAAACAACCCCAGTTCCCTCAGCCACCTCTCATAAGGCTTGCTCTCCAGCCCTTTGACCAGCTTTGTTGCCCTTCTCTAGACATCCTCCAGAAGCTCAATGTCTTTCTTCTAGTGAGGTGTTCCAAAATTGAATGCAGTATTTGACGTGTGGCCTCACTAATGCTGAGTAAAGGGCCACAATCACTTCCATGGTCCTGCTAGCCATGCTATTTATGCTACAAGTCAGGATGGTGTTGGCCTTCTTGGTCACCTGGGTGCACTCCTGACTTGCATTTGGTCAGCTGTCAACAAACACCCCATGGCCCTTCTCCCAGGCTGCTTTCCAGTCACTCTTCCCCAAGAGTGTCAAGGGCTACTAAAGGCTACTAAAGGGCTACTGAGGCAAAGAAAGCATTAAGTACTTTTGTTATGTTTGTTCCCCCATCCAGCAGAGCACGGAGATTCTCCTTGGCCTTCCTTTTGCTGTTGATATATCTGTAGAAACTTTTTTTTTATTATCTGTCACAGACCTGTCGAATTTAAGTTTTAGTTCTGATTTTCTCTCTACGTGATCTCACTTCATCCTTGTAGTCCTCCAGAGATGCCTGCCCCTTCTTCCAAAGCTCATAGACTTTTCTCTTTTTTTCTGAGATCCATATGAACCTCTCTGCTCAGCCAAGCTGGTTTTCTTCCCCATTGGGTCATTTTTTGGTACATAAGGGTGGCCTGCTCTTGCACCACCAGGATTTCCTTTTTAAAGACCATCCAGCCCTCTTGGGCTCCTTTGCCCTTTAGGACTGCCTCCCCAGGAACTTTAACAACCAGCCTTCTAAACAATCCAAAGTCTACCCTCTGGAAGTCCAAAGTAACAGATTTGCTGACCCCCCCCCCACTCCTTATTTCCCCAAGAACTGAGAATTCTATTATCTCATGATTGCTCTGCCCCAGGCATCCTCCAGTCCTCACAATTCCCACAAGGCCTTCTCTGTTTATAAACAATGGGTCCAGCCAGGGTGAGAGAGAAGGAGAGAAGGAAAGCAAGGAGTTCACCTTTCATATGGAAATAGACAAACCACAAGCAATAAAACTTTAAGTAAGGTAAGGGGTGAAATTCAGATTTCAACCACAAAGCAAACACTAAAGATATTATAAGATACATTTATTAGCATTACATATTCCTCTGATCAAAGAAAAATTTGCTTAGACAAATTCCAGGCATTCTGATTATCTACATGAAAACATTATTTTTTATTTCAGTGTTGTTTGTGGCATTATTTTTTTCACTGGAACATGAGCTCAGCAACAGACAAAACTGAATGCTCATGGCTAAGTTGAGGAGAACTCTGTAAAGTTCCAGTAGGTATTCAAACCTGGTGTTCTATCTGTTGCATCTGCAGCAATCATTTTGGTAGATTTCTTAAAGCAAGCTTGGTAGAAGACCAACATTTTCAAGCTACTGTGTATGAATGTTGTTCTAGCCTTAGAAATTCCTGCTGTCAAGCTCCAATGGGGTTCATTCAATGGTTTTGCACTTGGTTCTCGGCTGAAGAATTTGCAGAAAATTTCAGAGATTCAGCTCAGCAGTGGATGTTCATCTTAAGTGTTGGATTTCTTTTCTCTGAATTACTGGTTGTATTCACAGCTTTCTACTGAACATTTTATTAACTGATTTATGTGTGGTCTCCAAGAAAAAGATGTACTTGTGACAAAGGTTCATGGGGAAACATTGCATGAGTTTCTTTTCATTTGAGTGGATGAATTTTAGGTTGGAATAGGCAAATATTTAGGCTTCTGATATTTTATACTTCACAGCTAAAGCCTAGAAATGATACTAACTAATCCCTTAGTAACATGTCCTGACACAAGCCTGGTTGTTGGGACCTAAGAAGCATATTTGGCACCACCTCAGCTCCAATCCCACTTATAAGAAGTCAGATGACTTCTCATCAGTTCTCCCCCACTTCTGTATGCTTCCTTTATAGAATAATAGAATCATAGAATCATAAAATCATAGAATCACCAGGTTGGAAAAGACCCACTGGATCATCAAGTCCAACCATTCCTATCAATCACTAAACCATGTCCCTCAGCACCTCGTCCACCTGTCCCTTAAATACTTCCAGGGAAAGTGACTCAACCACCTCCCTGGGCAGCCTGTTCCAGTGCCCAGTGACCCTTTCCATGAAAAATTTTTTCTTAATGTCCAGCCGGAAACTCCCTTGGTGGAGCTTGAGGCCATTTCCTCTTGTCCTGTCCCCTGTCACTTGGGAGAAGAGGCCAGCTCCCTCCTCTCCACAACCTCCTCAAGAGAGACCGCACAAAAAAAAAACATTAAAGAAAAGCATGCAATTGTGGAATTAAAGAAAACGGCACCTTAGAAAGTCAGGCTGTTAAGTCATATCCCAATTTATTGGATGATTGAATAACTCATTGAATAAATCAGCAAATCATTTGGGGCATATGGCAGAACCTGTGAATTGGTGGTGCTGGGTCTGATAGATTTGTCATCCCAGAGAGCAGAATGCAAGATGCCGTGGGCAAAATACAACTGGGCATATTTATGTGTTACAAACATGAGTTATAAACACCCTTTAGTTAGTGAACTGACACTGTGCTTGCTGAAAAATCCCCCTGTGACATAGCCCAACTGAAAATAGAAAGAAAATTACCACTGTGCAGCTGTACTTACCGTGTGATTCATGTACATACAGCCAGTGCCCTGACTGCAGGCATGGCATGTGCTTCTACCCTTTATAGTGCTCTCCTGCTGTTTGTCCATGACACGTCTTGGAGAGTTTCAAAAGCTCAAGAAGAACACTGAGCTGAGGTCATTTCGTTAGTGACAAGCCTGAGATGAACTTCTCTTTCAGTGCTAATGTGTGCCAGATCTTAAGAAAGTTATAACCTAATTAATTTTCTTATGAATAACTGAGTTCTCTATATGGCTTTTAATCATTAAAAGAAGTCAGGTAAGAGGAAGAGAAATGAAGAAAGTGGAGACAAGATATTCATCTTGCTCTCCATAGCATTCTACTGTTAACATGTTTCCATGGACTGATTACTGAGAAATAATCTGTGTCAGCCTCATTGGGACAGAATGGATTTCCTTTACTGAAATCTGTCTTCCAGTAATTCTAGCAATGGTTGCGACCAATAAACCAATAGTATCACTAATTTGCATAATCATGCTGGCACCTGGCTGGCTGCATAGCTAACTTACTGTTGTGTTGACACAATGACACATGGTATGTTTGCGCCTGGCATAATCTTGATGGACCATAAACAGTACTCCTGGATTTTTATTGAAGTTGTTGCTTAGTTTTCATGATATGCCACCTAGAAGAAATGAAGTTCATTTTGATGTGTATGAAGCAGTTGCAGAGTATGTTACACTAAAGGAAGTAGCTGCAGAGAAGAGTAAATAGAGAAAATCAAAATATTCCAGTTTTATCACATCAGGATATTACTGCTTCTAATTTTATTTTAAACTGCTGTCATAGATACAAATACTACAGAAGCACTTTAAATTCTCAGTGACACTGAATCATTATTATTGACTTTTATCAGAAGACTGTTACTTCAAATTGCATAAATTTTCACACAAATGAAGACCTTTTTTATAACAGCCACAGATTTACAGAAGATAGATCCTTCCTCTGTCTCATGCAGACAAGCTCCCTACGTTAAAATGAGATTTATAACAATGAAATTGCAGAGCTAGTCAGAACTAAGTAGTATTTTTTGGCCAGAGAGTGAGATTTTAATGAAAATCTAAAAAAAAAGTCTAGTAAGTGGTCGAAATAGTGACAAAAATGCTAGCAAAAGTTAAGAGTTACTCAGAGTCACTATATATTTTGGCATCAATGTTTTGAGGTTTTTAATTCTAGTACATCTTTTTTTTTTCTGGGAAGGCTATCAATAGTGCTGATCTAAAGAACATTTTGTCTCTATAGTCCATCTCCCATCCTGTTGGAAACTTTTGAAGATTGCATTCAAATGAGCTGTCATAATGTTCTAATAAAGCAGAGAGAAATGAAAGATTATTTGAAGTTCTTCTGTTGTCAGTTCAAAACACTTCCCAAAAACCATCTCTTGAACATTCTAACAATAATTGGAAACAAGCAACTCTTGATACAATTGCATTTAAAACAGATTCACATGATGTAATTTTCTGTACTTGTGGCAATTTCTCATCAAGAAACTTACCCAGCAATAAGAAACATTTTAAAACAAAAATAATACAAAAACCCAAGATGGAGCAAGCTGAAGACCTTCAAGTTAAAACTGTTAATATTAAAATCCTCCCTCTCAGCAAAAGGGCTACTGAAGCAAGAGAAAAATATTAATTTGAAACACGAAATTGATAGGAAACTATTATTAAATAGTGAAGGATATTAAACGAGAGAAAAATATATGCTGCATATCTGGCCTGTAGAAATTTAACACAAAATGGGAAGGAGGGTAATATTAAAATTATATAGTTAAAGAAGAAAATAAAAAATCTAAAATTTTCAGAAATCTACATATAAAAAAGTAAAGAATTTTTCCCATTTCTTTTTATCACTGAGTTCCCTGAGCCTTCCTCTTCAAAATCAGGTACTCTCTGTGCGATATTGTTTAATAGAACCAGAAGAAATACAAGTTTAAAGTATTTTCTGTTGCCCATTGAATTTGAACTGTGACAAAAGTAATAACGGAATTACCCAAGAAATAAGTACTGCATTACAGGTGACGTGAGTATGAGAGCTGATAGCACTGTGTGGGGGAAAAAACTTGATCTATAATAAAGTCACTTAATAGGATAAGCAAAAAATACAACATACTTGAATGCCATCAGATCTTCATGAGAGATGTCAAAACAGAATGCACTTCAATCAAAAATTGAATGTTCACCTCAAGAGCTACAAATCTAGTATTTGAGCAATAGAGTAATAGCTTTGTCTTTTTGTTTATATCTCTTTAAATAAATCCCAATGCATATAATTTGTCTACTTTTTAGCCTAGCTTTTAAAATATTTTTTTTCAGAAAAACAAAATAAAATGAAAAATATGCACAAAAATGTAATGTTAAAAAGTGGTACACTATTCATATCATGAATAGTTTGAATGTTACTTGTAATGGGTACACTGAGACACATCATATAGTATAAAGAACTGATTACAAAATGACCCTGAATGTGTTTGTTTCTTTCTAGAAAATTGTCACAATGAAAAGAGATTGGTTACATTTACACATGATAAAACAAGGTATGAACATGGTGTGTGCTGGGTTCTCCATCGAATGCATAAGAATGAGACAGAATAATAGAAACGCTTAAATGTTCATTTCCTCCTTTGTGTGCTCTGACCAGGGCCAACCAGACATTTAGATGTTAACATCCCATTATGAGAGGCAAATTCAGAATTTCAGCTATCATTTGATTTAAATAAATAATAAAAATTACCATGTTTGATGGCTGCAAGGAACTTCTTGAAATTAAAAGTAAACTTCATCAGATATGCTGCCACTTCAAGGAAGGCAATGGAAAGGTCATATTAACAACAAAATAAGTGTGTAGTAGCAGATCATATATCACAGCATCAAACTCAAGAGGATACATATTCAGTTACCATGTTAGTAAAAAATATACAGCTTTGCACCGATGAATGCATTTCTTCAAACCATGGACTACCTGTTGTCTACACCACTCTTATGAATCAAAATTCATGGGATAAAATCCTTAACAGAATGCAACACAACAGAAGACAGTAAGATTGGTCGCATTGTGTATACACTCTGTTATTGTACATGTTTCCTGACTGTGCTTTATCCCTTGGCAAGCTTTTCTAATTTTGTTGGATTTTCATTTCACTGTGAGATGTATTATGTTTTCCAGCTGAACTAAAGTAGCAGCTGCGCTACAGTGAGAAGGAATATTACATTTAAAATAAATGTCTTATTTGAAAAAAATGCTTCAGTTAAAAGATAAAAGCCACTCTAATGTGAATCTATAGCAGGATTTTTTTCCAAGACAAGAGTTATTATTTCATTTTTGTTTTCTTTAAATACTGAGTGCATAGATTTTCATGGTAGTGGTGCATTTTCCTAACGTGGCACCAGTGAGGCACATCCTACAAATAGATTTCAGTAAGGTTAAAATTTATGCCACTTGTATCTGTCTTGAAACCCATTTCTTTACATTAACAATGGCCACCCTATGTGATACAGGAAGGTGCATTACCTTTCAAGTGTCAAGCGAGTGGTGTATTCACAATTCCACTATCAAACAAATAAAACTCTTAGTTCAGCCATTCCTAGTGCAAACTACAGGCAATAGATCCATGTGCTGACAGGCTATGAAGATGTAACATGATGGGGAAAAAGTGAAAGAACTCCAGGAAAAGAAGCTGATCTTATCATGGTAATAAACTGCCCAGCCTGAAATCAGCTTCCTAGGCATCCTTACACTACCTCAAAGAGGAGGACCTTCAGGATCAGACCTATGCCACCTGAACTATTTTGATGAACTAGGAAGAATCCATAGGTTAAATTACCTTTGCTTTTCAGGAAACATTTGCATATAAACTGGTCATGCTGAAATTTTTTTGTTGCCTTACTTTGCAGTTGCTAAAAAAACCAAACCAAGCACTTCCAGAATGTCCTCAAGTCTCAAAGAATTTTCTCCTAGCCTTCAGTATAAAAATGAAACGGTAGGAGTATGAAAGATTTATTTGGACTTTGAAACTAATATATTGTGCCCAAAGTTTAACCTAATTGAGGAAGTAGACAGAACTGATCTGTGAAGTTGTATCTTTATTTCTATTTCTATTTCCTATTCTGTAAGATAGGGTTTGTTACAGTTTGTACAACAGGGTTCATTTTTTTCAATTACTTACCAATATGCTGTATAAACAGCAGATGTATGGGGACACAGCCCTGATTCAATAACAAACTTTTGTGTGCAAAATCTTCCTTAGACACTAGTATGCCACAAAACGGGCAGCATTCTCTTTTGATCAGGAGTTTCTCTCCAAATGGAGAGGCTTTCTCTTAAGGTATTTAAAGGTACTAATTCAAAACTCTTGCAACTCATTTACCAAAAGTACCAGGACTATTGTTGTTGCCTGATAACTGTAACAGTAACATACACAGTGCCCAGAATTGTTTTTAATTGCAAGCAATATTTTTTTTGTGAGAGGTAGGCACTTCTTTTCCAACCCATTACTTACCAGCAGACATTGACAGTATGGCCTCAAGCTCCGCCAGGGGAGATTTAGGCTGGACATTAGGAAAAAATTCTTCACAGAAAGGGTCATTGGGCACTGGAACAGGCTGCCCAGGGAGGTGGTAGAGTCACCTTCCCTGGAGGTGTTTAAGGGATGGGTGGACGAGGTGCTAAGGAGAATGGTTTAGTGTTTGATAGGAATGGTTGGACTCGATGATCCGGTGGGTCTCTTCCAACCTGATTATTCTATGATTCTATGAAACATGGCAACCTGCAAGTTCGACTAAAAATAAACCATACAGACAATATATTTTGTCTGTCCTCTTTAGCCCTGCTTAGGCTGTAAAACCAAGCCTATTTCCATGTACACTTAAAAATAAAGACTCCTGCTGTAGTTGTGTAGACCTCTTCTCTTCCTAGCTTGGCAACCTTTTAGTAAATTACAGGAAGATATACATGCAATTCCACATATACATACTTAGAGGATATTTCATTGTGTCTCTACCATGAGCCTTTTTACGCACACTGATATTCATGTGGCACTTTGCAGGTGCGTTATTGGAAGATTGCACACAGGGAGATATACATAACCACAGTTAAAAAAAAATAAAATTAATTTTAGTGATGAAAATCAATAAAGTTTTTCTGTTTTCTTAGAGTCAAATTATCATTTTAAATTACTTGGTAATTTAGATTATACACTAATATTCTACATGCAGCAATATAAATTTCCATACTGAGAAAGAATTTGGTAAAAGTTTACCTAATGTTTTTATAAGAGACTGTGTTGGACTGTGTTTGTCTCAACATGTTATTCAACATTGAAAAACTGAAGTTTGTTTCAGTATTACTGTACTCAATCAATATTACTGTAATTAGTGGTACTACTCACATTATTGTTAAGATTTCTGTTCTTAGTAAGTGTCAGATTTTTGCCTTATGTCTTCATGAAGAAAAACATGTTCCAAAGACATAGAATATGTTATGGAATCATAGAATACTTTAGGATGGAAGGGACATTTATAGGTCACCTAGTCCAACTACCCTGCAAAAGCAGGTACATCTTTAATTAGATTAGGGTGCTCAGACCCTCATTCAAATAACAGTGAATGTTTCCAGGGACTACTCCACTACCTCCCTGGGTAACCTGTTTTAGTGTTTCACTACCCTCATTGTAGAAAATTCTTCCTTACGTCCAGTCTAAATCTGGTCTCCCTTAGTTTGAAAGCATTTTTCCAATGTCCTGTCACAACAGACCTTCTAAAAGGTCTGTCCCTATCTTTCCTATAAACCCTCTTTAAGTATTGGAAGGACACTGCAGTGTCTCCCTGCAGCCTTCTCTTCTCCAGGCTAAACAACCCCAGAGCTCTCAGCCTGCCCTCGTAGCAGAGGTGTACCAGCCTTCAGATTATTTTCATGGCCCTTCTCTTGACCTGTTCTAACATCTCCATGTCCTTCTAGTGCTGAGGGCTCCAGAACTGGACACAATAATCCAGGTGAGGTCCAACAAGAGCAGAGTAAAGGAGGACAATTACCTCCCTCAACCTACTGGCTATTCTTCTTTTGATGCAGCCCAGGACACTGTTGGCTTTTTGGGCTGCGAGCACACATTGTTGGTTCATGTCCAGCTTTTTGTCCACCAGTACACCCAAGTCCTTCTCCACAGGGCTGCTCTCAATCACATAATTCCCTGAGCCTGTATTGAAACAGAGGTTTACCCTGACCCAGGTGTAGGACCTTGCACTTGGCCTTGTTAAACCTCAAGTGTTCACACCACTTGTCACGGATCTTCATCTGGAATTTGAGCCATTGACCACCAATCTTTAACTATGACCATCCAACTAATTTCTTATCCACCAAACAGTCCACCCATCAAATCCTTATCTCTCCAATTTATAGGGAAGGATGTTGTGGGGAAATGTGGCAAAGACTTTACGGAAGTCCACGTAGATTACAACCATTGCTTTTCTTCTTGTCCACTGATATGGTCATTCCATCATAGAAAGCAACTGGGTAGGTCAAGCAGGACTTGCCCTTCTAGAAGGATCTGTTCCATGATCTTCCCAGGCCCAGAGGTGAGGCTAACATTGGTACTTCCCAAGATCACTCTGTGCAATGTCTCCCTTTTTCCAGTCACCGGGGACTTTACCTGACTGACATGACTTTTTCAAAAGCATGGAGAGCTGCTTGACAGCTACATCAGCCAACTCCCTCAGGATTCTGGGATGTATCTCATCAGGTCCCCTAGACTTATATGTTCAGTCCATCAGGTGGTCAGAATCCTGATTTTCCCTTACAGTGGGAGAAGCTTTACCCTCTAATACTCATCCTGTTATCATTGAATCAGGAAGGTTGAGGAGAGCGGCTACCAGTGAAGACTGAGGAAAAAAAGTTGTTGAGTACCTCAGCTGCCTTCTCATCTGTTGATACTTGGTCCTCATTCTTGTTAATCAGGGCTGGTACACATTCTTTAATCTTCCTTTTCTTACTGACATGCCTGTAAAGTTGTTTTTGTTATTCCTTGCATCCCTTGCCAAGTTCAGCTCCAGCTGCACATCAGCCTTTCTGATCCCATCCCTTCAAAACTAAGCAGCATCCTTACACTCTTCTCAGGTTACCAATCCATGCTTTCCCTGCCTGTGAAGCTCCCTCTTGCTCTTTTCTTTAACCAGCATGTCACAACTCAGCCATGCTGGTTTGTTCGCTTCTATATCTGATTTCCTACATCAGTGGACTGAGTGCTTTTGCATTCCGTGGAAAGCATCCTTAAAGATCTAGAGCTCTGTTCTACTCCTCTGTCCCTGAGCACCATTTCAGAGCCAGCCCTATTAACTAACTCCTTGAAGAGCTGGAAGTTTCCTTTCCCAAAAAACTGGTATCCTGACCATACTCCCTGACTCACTTGCACTGGTGACCGTCAGGTCCAGTATGGCATCCCCTTGGGTAGGGGTGCCTATTATCTGGGTTCAGAAGTTATCTTCATTGCACTCTAAGAGTCTTCTGGGTTGCCTACACTTTGCCATACTACTTTTCCTGTGGAAGTCCCCCAGCAGGAAAAGGTCTTGCGAGCACAAAGCCTCCTGTAACTGGAGGGAAAAGTCTTCTTCAGTAGGCTTCCCTTGATCAAGCAACCTATAGTAGTCACCAACCACAAGGTTCCCTTTGTTGCCTCTATCTCTAATTGTTACTCATATTTTGCTTTTGATCTTAAAATTAAAACTGCAAAGCTGTTGAGGAGCAGCCTCTAGCCTATTTTCTTAAAATTTAATTACTTCCAAAGTACTTTTATATATGGATATGGAAAACTGAAGGATAATTTGGAAAGAAAAGAGAAAGAAGGGTATGCAGAAGTTTCATTTTCTAAAGATTCCTGTGTGTTAGTTTGTCTTTTTATTTCATCTCATTCTTTGATAAGGTAGTCTTTCTAGACACTTTGAAGTTCCTGATCTACTTAGCAGTGGGAGGCATGAGAGTGCATGGAAAGAAATCTATTCATAGCAGTCTGATAACTCTGAAGATGTTTTATCAAGAAACAGGTCTTTCACACATTTTTTGTTTAACAGTTACTACATAAAGCTATTTACTCTGTAAAAGAACCACTCAAAATGTCATCATACACTTCTCTATTCTGTCAATCAAAATGCTAAACAATTTTTTTTGCCAGTTCCAGTGAATTGAAAAAAGCACAAGAATGTTGGGGTACAACATTGGGTACAACCCAACCTTTTTTAATGTGAAGTATAGAATGCAAATGCTCTAAGCAGAAACATATATATATGGAACAATCAAGTATGAAAATACTAACTTAAATATCTTTCAGATAGATTTTCAGTATAGCAGGTGAGAAACTGAGCTGAGGCAGAATGAAAAGGCTGCTTGAGAGCTATGAATGCTCAGCTCCAAGGATTCTCAGCATTTTAAATTAAGTATTTACTTTTTGAAAAAGATCCTTTAACTATGTACTGCTCATTTGCTTTAACTTGCATCAGAAAAATCTAGAAATCTACCCGAACTTTTACTTCCCTTAATAATTACTGCTTTCTCCTTTTCTCCTTTTTTTTTGCATTTTTTTCTTTCTTGCCTATGTAAGATCTTTCTGATGGATAAGAGAGAAAAGCGTGATACAGAAATTATATTTGCACACTCATTTGTCCATGCTGACTATGATAGAATGTGTAAATCAGATAAAATGTTACTGATGCATCGAGAAACAGATAACAATATCTTCCCTCATACCTCCTTTTTAACTTGAGATCATTTTCCTAAGTATTCTAAACTTCTACATTTCTTTAGGGGACCAGGGAACATTCTTGTAATAATTTTCAGATGCTTCTCTGAAGAAATTTATTACATTCCAAAATATTTTACTCCCTCATACCTAATAAAAATTTAAAACGATAATCCATCTGGATATCTGAAAGTGCAAAAATGAAGAGACAAAACAGTAAGAGTGAAGCAATTCCTCCTTAGTTGTTTAGGAACACCTTGGTATTGTCCAAATAGTATTGTCCAAGCAGTATTGTCCAAAGCCAGTAATTTTGGAGAGTTTCCTGTAAATGTAAATACAGATGAGAAGGAGAAATTAATCTCTTCAGCTACAATACATAGGCTTTGAAGGGATTCACTATGAGTGTCATTACATTGGCAAATGTTTAAATATTGTCTTAATTACTATGAACTTCCAGAACTGTAATATAGGATTTACATACTAGGAGTAGACATATAGAAACATACAGATAGAAGACACTAGAAAACCTACAAGCCATAAATACTTATGTATTTTTACATTTGACAAAAGTTTTTTATCTTCTATGTTCAAAAAATGTTCTATATGATTTATTACACAACATCCCTCAATTAGACAAAGAAATATTTAGTAATTTGTCATTCCTAAAAGCCCTTTTTGAACTTGTAGATGTTCATAATGAAGAACTGGGAAAAAGCTTGCTCAGTGCAAATCTGTGAGACAATATAATGGCTGAAAATTGAACAGAAGCTTCCTAGCTTCTTACACACACACTGAAATTTTTCTACAAAAGCAGTCAAAAAATCTGAGAACTGTAGTCATGTTTATTTCTAATAGTTCATAATCACAAGTTATCCTCATACTACAATTTTATTCAAGTTGTAAATTTAACTTTAATTTCTCTTTTGGGACTATTTCTGGGCTGATTTGTTAGCAGTTTTGTACCTTGTTATTTTTTTGGGGGCACTGCAAAGGTGTGGGTACTGAATCTATATAAAAAAATCTGTGATGTTAAGGTAATTTGGAAAAAGCACATTATGTACCATTAATATTCTATTAGCTTGTATTTTGCATTTCTGTTTTCTAGATAACATATCTTCTTTCTGGTCTGTATAACCCAAACAACAGCCGTTTAATTAAGATTTGAAGATAAAGTAATGATTCAGTTTTACACAAATAACAAATGCAGTAAGTGCAATTTAAAAAGAAACCTTTGTCAAATTACATATTCCCACCCTTAGTCAAATTACATATTCACCCTCACCCAGTAGAGAACTCTTTTCACTTAAAAGAGTCTTTCATTACTGATCACAGTTGATCACAGGACATGTGCTGCACAGTTTGTTGGAGACCGAAATCCACAGAATACTGTGTATAAAACCCATAATCTGTTGGTATCATACAAAGATACTTTTCATGTATATTAAAATCTCACAAATCACAGGGTAAGGGAAATGCTTTTCACATTTTACTTACTCATTGTCTGTCCAGGTTTGTTGATATTTCTTGTGTTAGGAATTTAAAACCGTGCTTTTTCTATACATGGTATATTTAGTGTAACAAGACAATTAATTTGATTAATATTTAAAAAACTCCCATGGAAAAACATAAGTATTATTGAAATCTTCCCATCAAGGGAAGAAGGATCAGTATCCATTCTGAAGTTAGAAACAGTCAGTTAGAAAAATAATTCTAAAAATACTTCCTATCAGTTGAAACTAATGAGGAAAGACCATGCTGAAATTAAGAAAATAAACATGTCTAACCGAAACATCTTTAACTTATTTTTCCATTAACCAATTGCTTTTGAATTCATTGAATATCTTTAATAAAAAAAGTATTTAACTCAGGAGATATAAGTTTTCTTAATATTGATTAAGATTTATAGTAACCCTAAATCATAATTTTTCATTTCTTTATATGTGGAAGAATAATACCAAACCAAATCTGGAACTGTATAGCAACTATCTATTTTATGTAGTGCTTGTTCTGAGCTTCAATTTTATGATGATAAACATTTAAGTTAATTTCTATGTTAGTTACATTATTTTAATTTCCAAGTGGTAAAATGGGTGAAATAAAAAAAGCTAATACGAGCCTTAAACAAAACTACAAAAATCATCAAACCTGTTAAGAAATACAGCATAACTTGGTTTTTCTTATCAGCTTTCATACATTTGTTATTTCCTTGCTCTCAGCATCAGAGACCCAAGAGCTGATAGTGTGTCACATCCTGTTCTCTTACTGAAGTGGCCAGATTAAAAGTCCAGATGGGACAAGTATTGAAACTAAAATTTGTGCATCAAGGATGTGCTCAAAAGAGAAAAGTAAAAATTATTTTGTATGTTCCTACTTTCTAAAAAGGCTAGATTCCCTTGACAAATACTCTACAATCCTATGTTACAGAGTATCACTAAATGGAGCATCACATCAAGAGCAGGACTTGATCTGCCTTTGATGAGCACACGGACATTTCATGTTGAAGGTTAAAAATCTTGTCTGTCTATTCTTAATGTCAAGAACAGACAATGGAATAACCCTCACTTTGTCCAGCAGAAAGAAGAAAACATCTCATAAATCAAGACTGCTGACTTTTGTTTAGCATCCTCTGTCCTTATGGTTATTGTGTCTTCCCACATCCCACATTGAGTGTACCTCTCCCATCTCTAGCCTTTAGAGCTGTAAGTTCCCCCAAAAAGTCTTAATTCTGTTGTGTGTCCTGAAGTGTCTCATCTCTGATCACATGCATTTCCTTTTAGAATAAAATAAAATAAAATAAAATAAAATGAAATTTTAAAAATCACTTAACCTCTTGAAAGTATGGTTCCCACATCAGCTAATTAAAAGAAATAACAATTTCATACCCACAATACTTCCTGTAAATGTCAGAACATACGCTCTGGTGTCTTGGCTGAGTGTCAAGAGTACATTTATATCTATAACATAGATATAATATAGATATAAATGTACTTTTCTTTAAAGTACTTTGAAGTACTTTAAAGTAATTCTTTAAATGTACTTTTTCTTTAAAGTTACAATAAGATGCACTTATATCCCTAAGTTTGTTGGTTCTTTATTTTTTTACATGGCAAAGTCAGAGTTGCATTTTGGCAATAGACTGAGGAATTCCTTTTCAGACAGTATTTGCTGATGGGAAATTTTAAGATTCTGTACATACAACTTCTGTAAGTAAATCTACTAATAAACAGCTTTTAAATTTCTTTTTCCTTAATTCAATTCAGTGAATCTTGGGCAGAGTGTGAGTATGCACACAGAGAAAAGAATTTATAAATTCATTAAGGTGGGTTAAGTGAGTCTTTAGTCTGACCAAGGATGGTTTTTTAATGTAAACAAATCTTTTTTTAGAGTTATTCACACTCCAGATATCCTGTCTCTGCAACAAATTCGTACAATAAGATCACTCAAAACACATGAAATCTTTAAATAATTTTTTCATATACAATATTTCAGAACCATGTATTAGACTTAAAGGTTTAATTAAGATTCAGAATAGGAAGAAAATTTTTAAACCTGAATACACATTACTATTTTTGTTTGGAGAAGGAATGTGCTTTTGAGGTAAATCTCCATTTGCACTGCTTCAATTCACATTGTGAAGGAATCTTTGAGTTCATGAATTGAATTTTATGCAGAAAAACCTGAAGTGAAAAATAAAATCCCAAAGCATATCAATTGATTTGCAGTTGCTAACAAGCACCCAGTGTACTATGTTCTTTCTTACAGCAGAAAGGAGGATACCATGTTTTGCAATATTTGTGTAACACATGGGATGACAAAGTCATACAGATTGAAAACACCAGAGAGAAAATGTAGTAGTTCCAGGAGGACTCCAGATACTACTGCAAGGCTTTTCCTCTTACTGCAGACTTTTTCAGTTCTTTCTCATACTCATGAACCATTTGCTACCGAGAAAAAATCTACCAAACCTTCATCTTAGTATTTATGGGATTAAAGCATCCAGAAGCAACACAGTCATATTGTCCTGGTTGTAGTGTGAAGAATTATAAATATCTGTGAAGTTTCTACATTCATTCCAGGATACTTTGGCATAGACACTTAATAGCTTCTCTCCTTCTCATAGGTCACTGCATATCTGTCTGAGCTAAAATGTCAGATGAATAGTAGAAAGTCATGCTCAGCACAAGATGATGGCTAATACTTCCTGAGTAGTCTAGATTTGTGACAAAGCTGTGGTTGCTTTGTTTTTTTTTTTAAGGGCTATTCACCATCCAAAGGAGTTACAAGGATTTCAGAGGGATGAAAAGATAGGGTGAGCCACAAGACAGTTTTGTAAAAATCCCAGTTCCTTGGGCTCTTTATCTGTAATAACGAAAAACTAAGAAAAAGCACATTTCTACGTGAAAAATGGCATATCCACAGCATGAAAAAGGAGGGATGACTGAAATGGCTGTAACCTTGGGAAGGTGCTGCAGAACACAAGACAAAGCGAACAGCTACTAAAGAGAGAGAGGAGGCTGCCTGGCACCATTGGCATTGTCTATACTAATAGAGCATCACTGGAGATGCAAATGAGCTTTTCAGTCTAGGAAATTACACATATATTGAAGTGGGGAAAAAAGTTGTTCTGCCTGGATTCGCTGTGTCAGATTAGAGAGGTTTAATCCACACACCTGCACACTGAAAGACTGAATTGTGCATTTTTACAGACAGAAATGGCCTCCTATAGACAGAGACATACAATTTTATAAAATGAAATTCATGTAATTAAACATTAATCCTTGACAGAATCACACAGAATCACACTGCATCACTAAGTTGGAAAAGATCCCCGGGATCATGGAGTCCAACCATTGCTACCAACAGCTAAACCATGCCCCTGGGCACCTCATCAACACGTCTTTTAAAAACCTCTACAGATGGTGACTCAACCACCTCCCTGGGCAGCCTGTTCCAGTGCCCAATGACCCTTTCCATGAATATTTTTTTTCTGATATCTAGTCTGAACCTCTGCTGGTGAGGCTTGAGGCCATTCCTTCTTGTCTTGCCCCCTGTCACTTGGAAGAAGAGGCCAGCTCCCTCCTCTCTACAACCTCCTTCCAGGTAGTTGTAGAGAGCAATAAGGTCTCCCCTCAGCCTCCTCTTCCCTATACTAAACAACCCCAGCTCCCTCAGCTGCTCCTTGTAGGACTTGTCCTCCAGCCCCTTCATCAGTTTTGTTGCTC
The DNA here is from genome assembly GCF_032191515.1 of Phaenicophaeus curvirostris. Classification (NCBI taxonomy): domain Eukaryota; kingdom Metazoa; phylum Chordata; class Aves; order Cuculiformes; family Cuculidae; genus Phaenicophaeus; species Phaenicophaeus curvirostris. The sequence continues at coordinate 25,126,681 of NC_091396.1, read as the reverse complement.
TTCTCTGGACTCGTTCCAGAGACTTAGCATCCTTCTTGTAGCAAGGGGTCCAGAACTGAACGCAGTATTCAAGGTGTAGTCTCACCAGTGCTGAGTACAGAGGGAGAATAACCTCCCTGAACCTGCGGGTCACGCCTTTTCTGATACGAGCCAAGATGCCATTGGCCTTCTTGGCCACCTGGACACACTGCTGGCTCATGTTTGGCTGGCTGTCAATCAACACCCTCAAGATCCTTCTCCTCCAGACAGCTTTCTTCTCCTAGTCTTCTCCTAGTCTGTAGCACTGCATAGGGTTGTTGTGCCCCAAGTGCAGGACTTGGCATTTGGCCTTGTTAAACCTCATCACATTCATCTCAGCCCAATAGTTCAGCCTATTGAGATCCCTTTGCAGAGCCTCCCTACCCTCCAGCAGATCAACACTTCCACCCAGCTTAGTGTCATCCACAAACTTGCTAAGAATGCACTCAATGCCTTCATCTAGGTCCTTGATAAAGACATTGAACAGGGCTGGACCCAGCACTGAGCCCTGGGGAACACCACTTGTAACTGGCCTCCAGTTGAGTTAACTTCATTAACCACAACTCCCTGGGCCCAGCCATCACCCCAGTTTTCCACCCAGGAGAACGTTCTCCTGTCCAGCCCAGAGGCTGAACATCTTCCTAAGTAGAATGCTGTGAGAAACTGTGCCAAAGGTCCAAGAAGACCACATCCACAGCCTTTCCCTCATTCAATGGGTGGGTCACTTTGTCATAAAAACCTATCAGGTTAGTTTGGCAGGACCTGCCTTTCATGCACCCATGTTGATTGGGCCTGTGCTTCATGATAGCACTCAAGATCACCTGTTCCATGACTTTTCCCTGGAACTGAGGTCAGACTGACAGGCCTGTAGTTGCCTGGGTCCTCCCTCCAAGCCTTCTTGTAGATGAGCATGACACTAGCCAGCCTCCGGTCAAGTGACTTGCCAGTGAGAACTGTTACACTCAAGCAATTTAGGATTTAAAAGAGCTTTTTGCTCAAAATAGATATCCTGTAGAAGAGAAACCTGAAAGAGAAACCAGTAGCTTTGTAAACATCTATCGTAGATGATCATTAAAGAACAAACTGGAAAGAATCCATTCTCTATCCTAAAGGCAAGATTAATTATGTCTGCATCATTTCTGTTTAATAATATTTTGAACTCTTCTTAAAACTCTACAGTGATTGAGACTCCAGGCATGGTGGCTCCCCAGTCCTGCCAGGAAATTCTCTTCAATGTTTTAGTACTTTCACAGGCAGGAATATTTCAAATGTTCTTCTTTATCCCTCTTTCTTTTCCTATAATTTAAGCCCCTTCCCTCTGACCCTTCTGGAAATGTTCCCTTCCTCTATAAGCAATATTTTATATAATGGGAAAATATTTCCTCTTTCAGTCTTTCCAAGTAGGCCATATTTTCTAGTTCTATAATTGCTCTAGTTTCAAATGTAAATTCTGGGATATTTTCAATCAGGCTGTAACCTTGTAAATTGCAGAATCTCAAAACAGTGCTTCAGTTTATATTTTCAATAGCATGTTGTCCAGAAAAGTTACCTTCCTTGTGTAGCAATTTTCCTGCTTGCTACTTGCTTCATTTCCTGAAATGTAAAAGCTCATAACTAAGTTGAAAGCAAAACAGTATGTTTTGCTGGATCAGGTAGTATCAATAATAAAATAAGTAAAGCAGTACTGGTTATCTTCTTCTTAAACAAAATTGAACTTATTTGAGTAGTATGGAGTATTTTGTACTCTATTTGACACGGCAGTTTGTCATTCTATGTGGCAATAAAGGCTTACCTACCTGCTTATATACTCCTGGAGTCTTGCCCTAGGAACAAAATGACTCTTAACTACTTTGTTCATGTATGCACAGTACTTATGCTTTTCCAGATGACATCTCCACTCAAGCATGTGATAAAGTCTTATTTTGTGCATGTAAAAAATACAGAGAACTAAAAATACAGAGAACATTGGTTGACAACATGTAGACAACAAAGAAACAAAGGATATGGTACTGGAAAGCATGAATTTCAGTTCAGTACTGTGTTTCAGAGCAGTATTATGTTGATGGCACGAAAACAGGTTGGAATGCTTAACAACAGATGAAAACTGCCAAAGCTGTACTAGATTATTTCAATGACAATGGGAGTAGTTAATACAAAACCCTGGTTTACAAACACCAAAGTCCAGGTCCTGCCCTGCATCCTGGAACAGTAATGAAGAAAGAGAACAGAAAAGGGGCTTAAGTTGCATGAATCTTCAGTCCTTCAGCACAGGCCTAAATTTAAAGACCCTTATATTCTTGAGATCATTCCAGTAGGTATTGCTTGCCTAGAAGAAACTGAAACAACATTACCAGTCAGAAATAAAGACCAAAGCAGCATGTAGGAAAGCTTGCCAACTCTGTCACATACTAGTCATTGCTTCATTAGAACTTTGCATTAGCCCTTCTCCATCATGTGCAATCATATTTAAAACCCAGATCTCCTGAAGGTTCTGAATTGTAATATTTTTGTAAAAGATGCCAACCCTGTGAGAATACACTGCATGAAGTAGTCATCTATGATTCTTCTTGCAAGGAATAGATCTTGAAACAACAATATTCTCCAGAGATCGAGGAGGTTTTGGTTTTTTTTCATGTCATTATTGAAGAGTTCTGATGGCACAGAGACTGTCACTTCTCTTATATTGCTTTGGTCATGTTTTCATTTCCTAATAACAGACCATAAAGTTAAGAAGCTGAGCAGTTTATGTCAAGGAGAAAATATTTCTTGAATCAGTTCCAGTAATTTTCATAGAATCACTGAATTGTTTGGTATGAAGAGACCTTAGAGGTCATCGAGTCCAGCCATAAATAGTTTTTACATTGTAAATCTGTTAAAAGGAAAAAAATCTCTCAAGTAATATAGAGATGCAGCTTAGCACCTAGCAGGAATGCTTCATAATGATGGTTTTGGAGAAAATATTTCATTTTTAAAAGACATGAAAGCTTAGGTATTTCTGAGATGAAATATTAAATTTTAAATGTTAATTTAAATTATTTTTTTAAATTTAAGATTAAATTATAAATTTATGTAGAGCTTAATAAATAAAGCTTATTTTATAAAAGCATGCAGTATTTCTCCAAATTATTTCAGCAAATTCAGTAGATGAGAGAATAATGTTGCCCATACCACTAGCTCCTCTCTTAAAATTTTAAATACATTTGCTGATTTTTTGAAAAAATTTGTAAAACTTTATTAATAATTTTCTATTGTATTAAATAGAATAGTTTGGCATTATTTTAAATGTGCTTGTCTTAGTTACCAGGAATTTTCTCAGCTGAAAAGAAGCCAGCCTTATAAATGCTCACTTTAATCATGTTTTGTTGACCCAGTACTTGTATTTACACCAAAACTATGGAATTTTCTGATCTAGAAATTTAGTACCTTGTCCTTGCCAGATCAATACATTACAACAGAATACTCAATCCATACTATAACTATTTATATTCAGTAGGATGATTATAAACTTTCTTTTTGAAAATTAGAAATACTAATGTCCTGTATTTCTGGTGTTTTACATTTTAGTTTAAGGTCGCAAAAAATTTTATCAATCATCTCAGCCAAGGTCAAGAAAATTTCTCAGTTTCAAGGGAAGCAGAATTTCTCAGAGGCAATTGCATGCAAACAAATAATCAATGTGAAACTTTCTGGCTATTCTGCATTTTGTCCTACATAGATGAGAGGCAACTGATGCTGTCTTTCTGTAACATCAGGTTGAAAAATGCAGAGTGGTATTGATAGGTACCATGAAATTACAGACATTTAGGACTCAGCTGATCTGATCTGGTTTGATTTCTAATTTCACTGTGAGGGCAAGTGAGATTATGTTAGATTTCCTTCCAGTCAATTTTTCAGTGGCTTTATTACTGACTGAACCGCTGACATGCATGTTGCTTGTTATCAATGTATTGCCAGCTTCAGAAATCTAGTCTGATTTCCTTCCTATCATTCAGACAGTATCACTGCAGAAATTGGATAACATGATTGCATTTTTGCATTTGTAAGACTTCATATCTTTAAACCAGGAGTGTTTTGCTCCACAGTCTTTCACTAAGTTGATCTCAAATCCTGAAACTCTTGTATGAACAAAAAAATCTCCCAATCTCTGTGCCCCTAATGTCATTCCTGAATAGCTCATAACCACTTATTACAATAACCAATTGATTTTTGCCAAACCACTGCTATCCGTAGTGCCTAATATTTAATTAATGAATAACAGCACTACCAAAGATTATGAATTATGACTAAAATCCTTACCTTGTCACAGAAAAATTAGGCTGTCACTGCTATGTACTTCCGCTGTTTAAATATTCTGTGAACTGCATTTGTACAAATTTATTTTCTGCTACACAGTTTCATAAAAGCATAGTTTACACCAGAGTAAGGAACAGAACATAACAGAAAACTAAATGAATTAAATGTTTTAGGAAACACTTGTTCTCTATTTCTTCCTCATCCATTCAGTCGCCCTACTCTTTCTAACCACTCCTATCCTATTTGCATACTTTCTCACAACTTCTTTCCTGTATAAGGGTCCCTTTTACTATTATTCACTGAAGAACCTGTTTTCTATGTATCTTTATTTTCAATATTGCCTTATTTTCCTAGTTTCTTTCGGCAGAGATATCTCTGTCTCCCATATCTAAGATAGTAAATAACAAGATCCTTATCCTAGAAACAATATTCATCTTTTTGGCTGCACAGCAAGAGGCATAAGGACTGTTTAGGGTTTCTATGGTTTATTTGTTTGGTTTGGTTTTTTTTACCTATATTTATTAGGCTAAAGGATACAGCCACCAATTTCATAGCTCTTCCTTGACATTGAGTTGGTTCATTCCAAGGAAGAAGAGTGGAAGGTTTCTTGTTAATTCTGAAAGGTTTGGATGTCTTGGAGGGAGATATTATCTTTATTTCTCTATTATCTGGTATCATAATCCACCAAATCAAAAAGTCACCTGAACTTTTTAGTTAGTATACAGACAGAGAGCATCAGAATGATAAAACTAAAAAGCTCATGTAGGACTGCTGGATAGCAATTACGTTAATATTTAAGTATATTAGTATAATATTTAAGTATCTGATCTTCCAGACATGTGTATAGATATGGATGTAGATTCCTGATAAAAATTTTAAAATAAAATAAAGAGACTTGCAACTCAATTTTTGAAGCCACTCTGGTGTCTTGTTTTCACACACAAGGTATACAGAGACAGAGATGAAAGAACAGAACTGAAAGAAACATAATTTTGTCAAATGCTAAATAAAAACACATCTAAAACTGCAGCTACAGATAGGTATCTGACAACAGAAGCAGTCAGTTTTCTGTCAGTTTTAAAATCTACAGCATGTATGAATTGCACATCATAGAGGATTTGTCCTTCCTTTTTTTTAATACAGGACTTTAAAAGTGTCTCACCTTACTAATACATAGGTATTCGAAGTTTCTGTGCTAGAAAACTGAGATCAGATTCAAAGAACAGCATTATGCACAGGAGAACATGACATATCACTACACATCATTTTTTTTTTCTTTTTCAGTAGTAATTAGACAACATTAAAAGGATGTCACGGTCTACTCATAAGATGGTTTGTTTAATTTATGATTTCAGAGTGCAAAAAGGCAAAGGCAATAATTCAACAAGTCAGGGGAATTAAATTTCTATCCAAACTGGAAATTTATTAATTGTGCCCGTAAAGTGGCTTACAATAGGAAGAGAAAAAGAACAAGGAAAGAGATGGGGAAAAGGGGAGGAAAGGGGGTTATAGCTACCACCACAGGTCCACAGATGTCCAGCTTCTCTGGAGTGCCAGTCCAGAAGGCATTCCACTGCCTCTGTCTTTGATCGAGATGATTTCACAGTGGGGAAGATCTTCAAAATTCAGCTGCTTCAGAGCTGTCTTTTATGCTAGTCAACACACCTGCGACCTGCTGTTGCCTGTGGAGATGTGCCGATCTCTACCTAGCAGGACAAACAAACCAAGAGAGGAGTGTCTGCAGGTCTCCTCCCCTTGCGCATGCGCTCCTTCCAGTGGCAGTCTTCAACCTGGGGTCTCCCAAAGAAGGCCATCAGTCATCATCACTTTGAACTTTGGTTGAACTCTCTTTCATGCATGTTCTGCTGGGGTATGGGTCTGTGGTAAGTCCTGTCATTAATCTTGTCTTTTCCTCCTTGCTTCATGAGGGAGTAGGGAGGCTTGGAGACAGGTACAGAACATTTTTGAGATAAAGAGGTAGGTACGGGTACAAAGCATTCGTTCTGTACCAGCTTTGGCCATTTTCTGTGATTTGTACAGTCAAGTTCTGAGGAAAATGTTGAGGCAGTAATTGATTCTTTGACCGACTCTTACAAAGGATAAGAAAATATACTCAGTTTTCTTAGGGAAAAAGAAACTAAGGCTTTTGGTTAGTCTGCTGCCTTCTGTGTTGTCTGTTGCAAGTACATACATATGTATATATACATTTGTAATTCTTAGGAACTTATTTTCTGCATATTGAACCTCTGAAAGATCTGCAGTACTGTCTGTAGGTGAGGTAGATGACCTTTTGAGAGGCAGAAATGAGTGCATAAAAAATAATTTGTTCTAGTTCTTATCTTAAATATAAAATTCACCAAAGTAATAGCCAGTTCTTCATGTAATAATAAAATATTCTTTACAAAAAAATGAAATTTTAAAAAAAAAATTAAAAATCAGAATTTAAAAGAGGAGCATCATGAAAAATTGTAAATTTCAAAAGAAGAAAAAAATGAAATAATTTTGGAAATAATAGACATTTAGATATATGAAAAAAGGAGAATGTTAGTGAACATATTGCTTGATAAATGAAATAACAAAGATTAGTGGAAATTTTATGTTATTTACATTCCCCTTCTGTTTGTTCTGAACTTTATATTTCATTTAACACAGCCAAACTCTTATGTTAGAAGACACAATTAACAAAAACTCCCTTCTTAATGTTTTTTATTCTGGATGTTACAGAGTTCCAGCAGAGCATTTCCCAGCCTGAAGAGTCTTGGTCTATGCAATTGCTCCTTCTATATAGGCTGTTCCTCATCTTAAACCATTTTTATTTACATTTGCTGAATCTTTTCTGCTTCTTTGTCCTTTTTGAGATGGGGTGACCAACACTGAGTATTCTATGCAAATTTTGGCCACAGTGAGGATTTGTAGCATCCTAATGATATTGTCTGCTTTTGTCATCTTTCTTAATATTCTCCACATTTGATTTGCTTACTGACCAATACTGATGATCAAAATAATATTTACCTAGAATTTCATGGGTAAGATGAGCTTGGAATATTTACAAGTTCAGTTTTACCAACTTTTTGAATCAGATGTAAAATGGAAAATGGATGTAGCAAACTGCAACCATATTCACGTTTGATATCTTTGAATTAAGAGTGTATGGACTTCCGTAAGCTATCCTTTTTTATGAACAGGAATAATAGAATGAACTGTAACTGCCAATATTATGCAGGGATGAGACAGGATGTTGCCATGATGTTTTCTGGCCCCATTCACAGTGAAATCCACAACAGTTTACTAAACATGGACAAAGACAAGAGAATTTCTGGATAGCAAACCTGTGGTGAGCATTCTCTCTCAGCAATATAGAAAAAAAACCCTAATTCCAGGTTTGCTGTCCTCATATATAATTAAAGAAAGTAAAGTTTATTTTATATTGGAGTTTGGAGGGTGGGACTTTGCTGCTGACAGCCCAGGGCAAGGCATGAAAGAGATACTTGCACAAAAAGTATTTATTTCAAACCTGAAAATGCCAAGGTTCAGTGAGCAGCAGCAAAACCCATTTGCCCCTTACATATTTGAATACCACTCTAAAGCGTGATTCACTAGAAGGTAAGAAATAAAATGCATGAATATGAAAAGTATCTACATGGTTTTTGGCATCTTGAGAATGAAACATATATCCTTCAGCATGACATAAAATTATCATCTGATGTAATTATAAATTCCAGCATTGGAAAAAGCTAGAAAACTGAAGCTAGAAGAGCAAGCTATGAAACTGAAATTCAACTATAACAAAAAGCCTAATGAAGCACCTATAAACCATTCTCAGAATTACTGATATCATCACAGAAGTAGTGATAAAATATAAAAGAATACTGGGCAAATATGTGGTGCTTCTAAGCTCAGGAGATGGTAAAGTAAAATGAGCTCAGCATAGACTTATGCTGATATGTGAATGAGTCTTCCAAAATGCAAGGAAGCTAGAAAAAGAAAAACATTGAGACAAACATGTTATGTTCCAGAATTCCTATGTTAACCGGCTGTTAGGATTTGCTTCTATCCACAATGAAAGGACAGCAGGATACCTAAAGGTTCTGTAATATATGGGATGATCCACTACGAGGATATTATACAGATTGCTGAATGCATCTTGAATGAATCCTTTGAGATAAAGAGACACTTACGGAAAATTCAATGATTTTTGGCAATGCCTATTCAAGTAGACAATCTCTCATTAATTGTTCATGTGCCAAGGCAATAAGAAACAATGGTCTTTGGGTATATCACAGCATCAAAAATCAATGTGAGTTCTGATTTAAAGGAATGCTGTCAATTCATACATGAAAATTACTGAAGCTTTCTTTTTAATTTCTATTATTTGAAACAGTCAAATGCTACTGACACAGTGGTAACAAAAAGATTAGAGTAAAAGGCATTTTGTTTCCTCTCATATCTTTTCAGCAATTTTCCTTATTATTTCTTTTGCTTATGTAGGTGTTTCACATAAAAGGAGGAGAAAAAAGTGGTTTTGAAAATGGGGGTAAAAAGCCACATACAAACATGAGGTATACTGAGAGACAGACATGGAATCTGAAATGGAATTAAACATGAATTTGAAATCAACTAATTTCCCACCTTTACTTGTGTTTTGAACCTTTAAAATACTGATCATGTACCATACTTCAGTCTTATACGTAAAACTTACCTTTAAGGTAACACTAAAATTGATGAGTGAGTAGGCTCTGAAAAAATTATTTACTAAACAGTATCATGAACGAAGAAAACCCCATGGTTTTCCTATTTGCACAACTAGATTGTGTCCTGCTATGCTACCATCATCTGAATTTTAATTTGTCTTTCATAGGAATGCATTAACTTGGAGGATATAAACAACAGATACAACCAAAGGGAAAAACCCAGCCAGCTTGCTTCTAAGACAGGTTATTTTCAAAATTCCTTCTTTGAAAAATCACTGTAGAATACCTCAAGTTGGAAGGGGCCCATATGGGTCGTTGAGACCAACTCCCTGTTCCTCACAGGACTACCTAAAACTGTGTCATGTGGACACTCCTTGAACTTTGAAAGGCTTGATGCTGTGACCACTTCTTTGGAGAAAACTGTGCCAGTGACTGACCCACCTCTCAGTGAAGAAATTTTTCCTAATATTCATTCTGAACTTCACCTGATGCAGACTCATTCAACTTCTTCATGTCCTATTGCTGGTCACCAAAAAGAGGAGATCAGCACCTCACACTCTGCTGCACCCCATGAGGAGGATACAGACTGTGATGATGTAACCCCTCAGCCTTCTCTTCTCCAAGCTGACCAAATGACCTCAGCCTCTTCTCATAAGTCTTGACCTTGAGACCTTTAATAGCTAGTTAGACACTCTAATAGACTGGTATCCTTCTTATATTGAAGCACCCAAAACTACACACAGTGCTTGAGGTGGGGTCACACATGTGCATTGTACACTGGGCCAAGTGCCTCCTTCAAGTGGCTAGCTATGATGTGCTTGATACACCCCAGGACGAAGCTGGACCTTTTGCATGCCAGGGCATATTGTTTACTAATATTCAACCTGCTGTCAACCTAAACCCACAGATCACTTTCCACAGGGCAGCTCTCCAGTCTTTCATCTCCCAATTTGTATTTATAACCAGGATTACTCCTCTCCAGGTGGAAAAATCAGCACTTGCTCTTGTTTAATTTCATATGGTTGGTGATGGCCCGGACCTTTATTTTATCTAGATCTCACTATTAGGCCCCGCTGCCCTCAGGGGAGACAACAGCTCCTCATAATCTGGTATCATTGACAAACTTACTTAGCATACATTCAATTTCTGTGTCCAGATAATTTATAAAAACATTAAAAAGCACTGACTATAAAACTGAGCCCTGGAGAACCCATGGGTGACTGGTTGACTAATTTTCAAAAGAAATTTTTAAAGATATGTGTTTCTGTGCAACTGCAGTGTCTCAACAGGTATTGAGACAGTTGTATTGAAAATAATAAAACAAAAAGTGGGAAAAGTTATGTTTCTTGTTGCCTTTTGCATGATTTTTTAATAAAATCCATTCTACCATTAATCTGAATCAAGCTTTAAGTATCATAGAATCATAGAATATCATAGAATAGTTTGTACTGGAAGGGACCTTAAAGATTATCTAGTTTTAGCCCCACTGCCATGAGCAGGGACATGTCTCACTAGAGCAGGTTTCCCAAGACCCATCCAACCTGGCCTTGAACACTTCCAGCAATGGGGCATCCGCAATTTCCCTTGGCAACCTGTTTTAGTGACTCACCATTCTCACAGTGAAGAAATTCTTTCTTATGTCCAGTCTAAATCTGCTCCTCTCCAGTATATGCTGATTGCCTCCAATCCTATCACTACAAGATTTTGTAAACACTCCCTCCCCAGCTTTCCTGTAGGCCCACTTCAGGTACTGGAAGGTTGCTATAAGATCTTCTCAGAGCCTTCTCTTCTCCAGCCTGAACAAGCCCAACTCTCTCAGCCTCTCCTCATACGGAAGGTGCTCCAGCCCTCTGATCATCCTTGTAGCCCTCCTCTGGACCCATTCCAACAGTTCCATATCCTTCTTATGTTGAGGATTCCAGAAGTGGACATAATACTCCAAATGAGGTCTCACAAGAAAGGAACAGAGGAACAGAATTACCTCCCTCGACCTGCTGGCTACACTTCTTTTGATGCAGCCCAGGATACAGTTGGCCCTCTGAGCAGACATTACCACCTCATGTTGAGCTTCTCATCAACCAGCACCCCTTAGTCCTTCTCTGCAGGGCTGCCCTCAATTCAATCATCCCCTATCCTGTAATGAAGTTGGGGATTGCCCCAACCCAGGTGTAGGACCTTGCACTTGGCCTTGTTGAACCTCATGAAGATCTCACAGGTCTACTTCTCCAGCCTGTCCAGGTCCTTCTGGATGACATCCCATCCTTCTAGTGTGGCAACTGCAGCACTCAGCTTAGTGTCATCTGCAAACTTGCTGAGGGTGCACTCAATCTCATTGTCAATATCATTGATGAAGATATTAAACAGCACCATTCCAAGTACACATCCCTGAGGGAAACCACTTGTCATGGATCTCCATCTGGACTTTGAGCCATTGACCTCTTTGAGCCATTCTCTCTCAATACAACCATCCAACCAGTTTGTTATCCACCATGCCGTTGACCCATCAAATCCATATCTCTCCAATTTAGAGAGAAGAATGCTGTTGGGGACTGTGTCAAAGGATTTACAGAAGTCCAGATAGATCATATTTGTTGGTTTTCCTGTATCCACAGCTGTGGTTACCCCATCACAGAAAGTCATTAGGTTGGTCATACAGGACTTGCTCCTGGTGAAGCCATGCTGGCTGTTTAGAATCACCTCCTTATCCTCTATGTGCTTTAGCATAGCTCCTGGAAGGATCTGTTCCATGGTTTTCGCAGGCACAGAGGTGAGGCTGACAGTTCAGGAGTTCCCACGGTTGTCTTTTTGATCCTTTTTAAAAATGGGCACAATGTTACCCTTCTTACAATCACCAGGGACTTCTCCTGATTGCTGTGACTTTTCAAATATCATGAAGAATGGCTTGACAACCACATCGGCCAATTAATTCTCTCAGGGCTCTGGTATGCACCTCATCAGGTCCCATAGACTTACATACGTTCAGGTTCCTCAGCTGGTCATGAACCTTATTCTCCTCTACAGTGGGAGGGGGGTTACCCCTCTGGTCACCATCTTGCTGTCCAGGGGTAGTGAGGAGAGCATTGGTCAGTAAAGACTGAGGCAAAAACATTGCTACGTACCTCAGCCTTTTCCTCAGTTGAAGGTACGAAGTCACCATTTTCAACCATCAGTGGGGGAACAGTCTTTTTATACTTCCTCTTCTGATTGACATACCTGTAGAAGCCTTCTTTTTTGTCTTCACGTTCTGTATCAAGTTCATGTCCAGCTGTGCCTTCGCCTTCCTGACCTCATCGCTACACAACCGGGCAGCGTCCCTCTACACTTCCTATGTTACCTGTCCCTGTTTGCACTACTCGTGCCGTTCCCTGTTGTTCTTGAGTTTGATCTGCAGGTCTTGACTCAGTCACACTGGTCTCTACTCAGTCACACTGGACTCCTCCCTTCCCTTCCCTGCTTGATTTCTTATATACGGGGACTGAGCACTCTTGTGCCTCATGGAAAGCATTCTTAAATATTTGCCAACTCTGTTCTATTCCCTTGTTCCTCAAGACCATGTCCCAGGAGGTCCTACTGAGTAAGTCCTTGAAGAGCTGGAATTCTGCTTTCCTGAAATTTAGGGTCCTGACTATACTCCTCACTCACACCATATCCCTTGAACTCCACCTGTGTGATCACTGCAGCCTTGGCTGCCTCCAATCCTAATGTTACTGATGAGTTCACGTGTATTAGTGATTGTCAGGTCCAATATTGCGTCCCCTCGAATGGAGGATTAAGAAATTACCTTCAATGCACTCCAGGAATTTCATGGATTACCTACAGCTTGCCGTGATACTTTTCCAGCATATGTCAGGGCAGTTGAATTCCTCAAGTAGGATGAGAGCTTTCGAGCATGAAGCATCCTGTACCTGGAGGAAGAAGGCTTCATCGATTGGCTCTTTTGTAGTATACACCAACCACAAGGTTCCATTGGTTCCTTGGTCTTTTATTCTGACCCATAAGCTTTCAGCTTGTTTGTGGCTACTCTTCAATGATAGCTCTTCACATTCTATCCTTTTCCTGAGATAGAAGGCAATGCCTCCACCTCTCCTTCCCAGTCTGTCCATTCTGAACAGCCTGTAGCCATTGATAGCTGCACTCCAGTCACGGGATTCGATCCACTAAGTTTCAGTGATGGAAACTAGATCATAGCTTTCTAGTAGCATGGTAGCTTCCAGATCCTCCTGCTTGTTGCCCAAGCTTTGTGCATTTGTATAGAGGTAGTTCAGCTAGTCTGCCAGTCACATTGTCTGCTTAGTGGACCTTTTATTGCCTATAAGGTGGTTTGGAGAAGTTTTCTCCCTAACACATACTACCTCAGGAATCTCCCACTCATCTCCACAGGACTTCATGCATGCCATGGCATCCCCAGCACGCCCATGGAGAACAAATGTGGGGCCCATAGCCTACACCAGCATCCCATCCTTCCACCCATTTTCTGTCCTTCCACTGCTTGTCATAGGCTAGCCTGATATTATTACCCCTCCCATTCACATCTACTTTAAAGCCCAATCTACAAGCCCTGCATGCTCCTGGGCAAAGACCCCCCTCCTTCTTTGAGAAAGGTGGCTCCCGTCCAAGTACTACTTAGAATATCTAGTTATACATGAAATAATTGCAACTAAAAAATATAAATATTTAGACAAAGGATATTGGATTTTCACTATTACAGGTTTTAAGAATGAGCATGCTAAATACATTATATTGAATAAGATTTAATGCATTTTTAAGAATCCTCTAAATTCAGAGTTTTGTTGAAATTGATATAATTTAAAAATAAATAACAAGTGATATCTAAAATTACCTATATTAGGTGCTTTAAAAATTATATTTTAAACATTATTTCATCTGAATTAGATGAGAGATCTACATATAAATTACTATTCGGTCATCTAAGATATATAAAATATCTTGAGATAGGAGAGCAAAAGTTATAGAAATTTTGATAACAGGGTACTTATTGCTTGGTTTACATTTACGTACTTGCTGTATTGTCTTATGTTGCTAAAGGTGTTTGTATTAGCTATTTATGTTGGGGTTTTTTACCCATTAGCATTAATAAAAGGGCATGCTACCTTACTCTTATTATGTCCCTCAGTATTTACAGCACTATGTGAAGCTTGGAAATGATTCATTATAAAAAAAATACATAATTGCATGTGCAATATCATTGCTTGGTGAAAGGTCTTGTCTGTCAAAAAGGTAAAGGTCTGGAATCTGGACTGAATATTCAATATCTTGTTTAAAAATTTTAGTTTAAAGTCGTAATATATATTGAGCTTTGACATATGCATGACTTGTTATTTAATAGGTATTGCAATAATGAGAAACAAATATGTTAAATTTATGCTTTAATTACATATAGCATGTCTTAATCAGCCAACTGCTTTACTTCCCAAGTGTAGGAGCTTCTGAATACAAGCAGATTTTCATTTAAATTTCAAAATAATGTTGAAGTATCTTTATACTTTGTTTTAAACTAAATAAGCACATTTTCCCTCTTTTGTATATAGATTTTTGCATGTCCTTGCTAAGAGAAAGAGGGCACTATATGTATTATCAATATGGAAGAAAGTTCCAAAGTTGATAGTGCTTTAATGTACAGGTTGAAAGTTGATCTAATTTCTGAAATAGATTTATGTAATTATTAGCTTTGTAAGAAGACATCAGTTTTTATTCAAATAAAACAAAATTGGATTTTTTTAGGTGATCCTTTTCATCCTCTATATAACTCTATTGCATACACTAGTGAACTTTCCAGAAATGTGTCCAACTGCAGTCATTGAATTAGTAACTTCAGATAAAATGATTGTGAGTAGATAACTTAAAATGATAAGAGTAGACTTTATCCAAATCTGTAACACAAACTCCTGGGTGAATATATTATTTCTGGATGAAATATATTGAACATGAGAATAGTCTCTCTTAAGAGACTGGATGTTGCCATCATCTTAGGCTAATTTAAAACCCAGATGAACCTGGATGGCATAGACCAATCGAAGCTAGAATAACTGAACTGAACAGAGAACAGGGATGAGATAAAAAGAGCTTCCCTGTTTGACACACATTAAATCAAGTATTCCTTAGGGAATGGAAGAAAATACATTTTTCCAGTTTAGAAGAATCAGGCATATGATTTTCTTGCATTTAAACTGCAATAGATGACATGCAAAATTAGCAAAAATCTAAATAAGCGAAATGAAAAATCACTGGATAATTGAGATTTGGAATTCAATAAAACTATGTGATGTTAAGTAGCCAAGGATATTGTACAAAATTCCCAAAGTACTTACAAGAACATCAACATTATTGTGTGTAATGGTGCGTTCTATTAAGATGGATGATAATTGAAATAAGAATATTTAAATTAAAATTAGAGCAGAAGGTCAAGTGAGTAGCAGAACAAGTGGTAACACTTCCCTGAAAAGTGTGTTTCTTCATCAGCTGGATTCTAGTATGTTAAGATCACATGCGAGATCTCTTGATTTCAAGAGGTAGAACATCCTGACTTGCTCAGTTTCTCAACCGATATGTTTAGTGAAAAGGTTAATAAAGCTCTAACAGTGAAATGGCAGAGTTCAAAGGTAAAAGTAGATCCTAATGCAAGAAAAAACTGCTGGTTAAAGACTGCATGTTTTAACAGAGCGCTCAGCCAGATAACACAGTGATTTATCTTTATCTTTTTCCATGCAAAAAAATGAGAAGTGATTGTTTTCATCATATACTCAAACAGTCAATTATTACTGTTCATATTTATAGTCTTCTGATCCACTTATCAGAACTTAGAATAAGCAGGGGAGCTTCATGCAAGGACATAAAGTAGAGAATTTGGTTTTTTCAAGAACAGAACAGGCTTCTCCCTGCAGTAACTGATGACCTGTAAATCAACGTAAATCTGCTAGTACGTGACAAAAAAAAGAAATCCAAAACAAACTAAAACATGAAAAAGGCAACAGGAATTTAAAGCACTAAATTCTTGGTTTCTACAAATATTTTAGCACATCTAGAACCTAACAGTGATAGAAATTACTACTACAGTTGATTTTCATGTCTCTTCTCCTCACATCTAGTAGTAGAAGATGAGAGCACAGGAGAGTACATCATGTCTCCTCTCCTCACATCTAGTAGTAGAAGATGAGAGCACAGGAGAGTACATCAGCTTATAAGAATGAATTTTGCTTGAAAATATTTTATTTCATAATATCTTTAATATGGGGAACAACAACTGTGTTGCTACCACTGCATATAAAATTCACTGACATTATGAATTTCTTGAAGATGACCACACATCAAACTGCAGGGGTGGCAGAGCCATTACATAGTAGTTATGGTTTTGTTTTGCTGTTTTGTTGTTGGTTGCTTTTTGAGGATTTTTGTTGTGGTTATGTTGGGTTGTTTCATTTTTCTTTGTTTTGTTTTAAATGAAGGAGCTATCCATGTGTTTGGGTCCTTTCTTCAGACATTTCAGGACTGATAAAGGAATCACTCCTTACTAGGAGCTCATCTAATTTGATATAAAACCTCATTAGTGCTTGTCTTAAAAAAGACACCACTTGAATATGGTGGATATGAAATATCAGACATTCTTCTCTTTCTCTCCCTTTTTCTCCTTTTCTCTCTTTTATTTTCCTTTAAGTTTATGTGAGGACCTTTTAATGGATCTTCAAGTAAGTATTAGATATTATACACAGAGTTGCATGATCAAAAGGCAGTCTTGTAATTACTTAAAAGGAAGTTTAGGCAGCAATCTGGCTATGAAACATCTGGCAAAGATGCAGCAGATAAATACACAGTATCATCAGGAAAAACAAAACATAAACCACTCACAGCTGAGTTGCAGTAGAATAATGAGAGAGTAATGCATTATTTTGTTTTTTGCATTGTAATGATTAAAATACAAAACATTGCCTGCCTGGAAGACCAAAATGACACTACCACTGTTAACTCAAGAACTACTTGCTTAGAAGTTACAGAAATTTGCATGTTTGTTGCTGTTAGAGAAGGTGCTAAATTTAAACGCAGCAAAATGAAAAAGCACTATCTTGTTTTCTCTGAATGCAATTAGATACATAGGCCTAGGGAAAAAGAAGAAAGCAAAGCTCTTCATTCAGTTCTCTACCACTAGAGGCAACTGCATTAGAGATAACAGCTTTCATAAACTGACAAAGCTCTATCTTAATGAAAGTTGGCTTTTTTATTAACCTGACTTCTGTTGGAAAACTTTTTCATTACATCGTTATTGATGGCAGGAAATTTTCTTATAATTTTAAGCCTTTGATCGTTCTTAGACATTTTTAATCTGTTTGTCCTTTATAACATTGAACTTTGTGATGGGATCTTATATTCATCCTAAATCCTGCATGTTTTATGCATCTAAAAGAACTGAAATGACATAGGGATGCAACTATCTCACTAAGTAAAATGTCATTTAGAAGAAAACATTAGAGTAGATCTACTGATCACCCTGAGCCTTATGTTTTGACAGATTCTACCAGCTCCCTTTATAACAAAATTCTGTGTAGCCTTTGAAGAAGATCATTTAAGAGTCCTTGCCCTGTAATCATTGTGGTCTAGTGACAGGCAGGTTTGTTCTGCACCAGGCACCATCCTTCAAAACTATGCCAGTGGGGTTTATGTCATTATACTCTTTTGTGTGTCCCCACACTACATTCCTGGGCATGCCTTGAACAGCATTGCACTCAATTATCATTGCCAGCAATTTTAAGGCATTTTTCTACTCTATCAGGTGCCAGCCACAGAGGTGTACAATGTCAATGCCAAAGAGGGTAAGAATAGATGCATTAAATGGCCTGGGAGGGAAGGAGCTTCACTTGGGCCTTTGCCAGCCTGGCTACATACACAGAATTGAAAAAGCAGTAGCAGCATTATCTCAAAAATCACCATGCCTTTGATGGCAATAGGTGTCCTGCTACAGTTTGAGCAGTCTTTGCCAGATCAAGCTGCACTCGACCTTGGGAGCACTTGGAAGAACGCTCTTGTTCCAGAGCTTACAGACCCTTGTTTCAAGACCTCTGTGATTTCTGGAACATATTTAGGAGTGAAGCATTCACCTTGACTACCATACTTGGTCCTTCCTCACCTCTGGTATTTCTGCCCAAATACCCGACACTCCATTCTGTCTCCAAGTGGAGTCAGGTCTGCCAATTTCTAAAGTTCATGCTGAGAAACAGGAGTGAAAGAAATTCAGTAATAAATTAGGACCCAAAGACCATGGAAAATTATGTCAAGATCTTTTAAATAAATGTATGTAACACTCCCTTAGACAGCACACTTTTCTAGTAATTCAATGTTGATCAAAAGAGCTTATGGATGCTGAGATGATAAGAATATTTAATGCAGCACTAAGCACTCTCTACAAACAAATACAAATAAAAATATATCAAGAACCATTTCCATATTTTACCCTCTGTATGTGACTTCCAAAATTCCATTAAAACCAGCTGTTTCATGAAAACAATATTCTGTACTCTGCATTGAGCTATAATGCAGTTTATACAAGAACTCCTTATCTGTAAGGATAAATCTAATACAGAAAAAAATATAAATATTACAGTCACTGAGAAATTATGGAACAATAATGATATAATAAACTACAAATTGTGTACAGAGTAAATAGAACAAACATTTTCTTGTTTATGAAGGGGTTTTAAAGTTATTGAGTATGTCAAAATTGAATAATTCACTTTAAGAATCTATTTAATGTTGTAAATTACACATACATCATCTAAATATTTCTCACAATTATTCATTGTATGAATGAGATTTAGGGATGAGTCAGTAATCTACACGAACAGTTAGTGCAATTCAAATTCTCTTGTGAGAAATGGTGGGTAGAGGCCAGAGGTTTTCATTACACCAGTATTGTAGATTGATTGCATTCATGATTCTACACTATGAGGATAGGAAGTCAAGAGTTATAATACATAAAACTTCATTCAAAATATTCATGAAGTTTAGAAACATAGATTTTTAAATGATGTGTTATCTTAAGTACCACCTGCCAATAAACTTTCATTTATAGACATCTTTTTGAATGTATTTGTGCAATGAGGCAACGTGACAGTTCGATTCCAGATTTACAAGTAGGATGGAAGAAGTGTGAAATATATATAACATGTATAACAGTATTTCAGCATTTACTCAAATTGTGCACTTAGATTTTAAAATGTACGCATAGCTGTAATATCTCCCAATAGGTGGAAGAACTCTTTTGTTTTTTCTTGAATAATACTTTCTCTTTTTGCAACAGCATAATATTGGAAGTCACTCTGCTTCTGCCATCATCTGTTCTCCAGCCAGCATTTTCCTCATCTTATATTTGTGCAAACCATTGTTTCTTCCTCAGTATAAAACCTTGCAACTTTTCTTGTAAATTCCATTATGGTTTTTTGAGTAATTTTTCCAACTTTATTAGCATATTTTTTCTTCCAATCCTGTTCAAGAGTCTTACAGATCTGAATAGTTTAACAATATTGACATCTGTACCAAATAGAGCACATCCATCCTGTATATTCCATTGTCTAGACCATAAATGAAATCACTGAATAGCACTCAATCAACAGCCATCTGCAAAATGTAACTGAAATATCTTTCTCTCCTGATAGCTCCTCTCCAGTCCTACATTCTGACCACCTTTTCAAGAAGTACAAAAAAGAACAGTTCTTAAATAGTTGTATCACTTAGATGACACTCTATGTTAGATTTATAGATGATTTCTTTATTATCTGGATTGAAAATTAGGGCTCCCTTATTGATTTTTATCTCAAATTCAATGATTACCACTCCCCATCCAACGGTTACAATACCCGTGCACTACCACTAGTTTTCTACAGAAACATCAGCTGTTCTAACTTGCAAGTGATAAATAGAAAACTAAAGCCCAGCAACTCTTCAGGCTTAAATATATATCCCTAAAAGACTTTATTACAGATGTGGCCTGTACTAGAAAAGAACTCAAGGTGCTCAGCAATAAAGATCATTAACCATCAGGAATACTTATGTAGAAATGAGTTTTGAAAGGCACATGAAATACTATGTAAAGAAATGTTTAAGTACAAGATGACACATCCAATCACTGAACATATATACTCTATTGTTACAACACATCCTATCCCAGAATCTATACAAACTATCATTAGATAATTACATCTTGTAATGCAAAGATCATCTTGCTTTTCAAATAGCCCTGCAGCCTCACAAAACTAATTTTGAAAGGAAACTCCTTGTGCCATCAGGCACACTAAATGTATGTAGGTTTTCTTTGAGTAAAGAATAGAAAATGTACCAAAATATGTCTACTGTACCACAATAAATATTCTAAATCACAGAAATACTAGTACAACAAATCTTAGAGCTGAATACTTCACCCAGTACACCTTACTTTCATGGTAACTGTGGAGGTGAAATTATGTGACTTTCCATACAACAATAATTCACTCATCTGCATAGGACTACACACTTGTAATGAAGGAACATATCCTAAAAAAATCACATTCCTTCACATCATTGGTCTTGAACCTAAAGGTGAACCTGTTAAATTTCTGAAAAAATAGCTGTTACTCTAGAATCTGAGTAAAAAATGAACCAGATTTCTTAGGGTTTTTTGAGTTTTGAAATATGTTTCTTCTGGTTTAGACCTAAAAGATGTATGCTTGCCCAAAAGGTTGACTAATTATTCTAAGCATACCAATCAGTCTAAAAAGAAATACCAACACTTTCAAACTTTGCCTGTCTTCCCTCAGACCCTCATACCTTCAAAAAACTTCATTCTGCAAGCTGGCTTCTTCACAGTGTAAATGTCATCAAGAACATATTTCTTCCTTGGCTTAGTTTTGAGACTATTCTGACAGTTTCAAAGTCTCAGTAAATTCAAAGTATTAGCCAACCAAGAAAAGAGAACTTGCTTGACAATGTTTGCTCATGGCATATCCTCCCTGTCACCCATGCTGTCTTTCAGATGCTCACAGCTTGCTTGATTATTCATTCCCAAATCACTTGGGAACTGAAGGTCATGTAAGACACACAATGTATTCTTGGAGAAGACATAGGGTAAAATGTTGTCATGAAACCTAGCCAGTAATTAAACTGCAGGATTTCATTGCTAGTTGTGTTAAACAGATAAGAGAAACAAACAAACAAACAAAAAAACCCCCCAAAACCCCCAAAACCAAAACCCCACAGCTTGGTATTGGCATTAGCATAAAAATATTTTTATTTGTAGGACAGGATTTGGCTAGCTTCAGGAAGACCCCCAGCAGAGACCAGTTGATAAAGGAGGATGTGCTGGACGTGCTGGAACTTGGTTGCCACAGGCCTTGGGAGGAGCGAGATAAGGCTTTTGTTTAGAAGGAACAAAAGAATACTGGCTACGTGAGGATGAGCACAGGTGTCTGTGGTTGTGAGACAGTTACCTTGATAAGAGGAACTATTGTTGTTGCTGAAGGAAGTAAATGTTTGAAAAAGGCTTCTTTGTATTAACCAATCTGTGATCGCCTAGTTTAGTGTAAGGACCAATCAGTTTGAAACACGCTTCCTGTAACTAGTATAAATATGTCTTAAGAACACAATAAAATTGACATTCTTGCTTGTTTCAAGTCTCGTCCCGTCTCTCAATCGCGGCAAATTGGTGACCCCGGTGTGATATTGACGTTATACAGACGTGATACCGATGTGATACCGACGTGATACGGATGAGATTACCAAAGGGTCAGAGAAACACATATCTGAGTGGCATGGCGCGAGTCCCACAGAACATTGAATGAGCTGCTGAAAGGAAGCAGGATTGAATAAGCTGCTGAAACGAAGCAGAACGTTGAATGAGCTTCTGAAAGGAAGCAGGAACTGGCCAGTCAAAAATCCCTCTGGAGCATAGAGGTGAGCTGTGGGAAACTTGGGAAATCAGGAATTTTCCCCTGAAAGAGACGTAAATGAAAGCCCTTCTTCAAAAGCAAGGGAAAACTATCTCTGGGCATGATCTTAAAGTAATACTTAAATGGGTACAGGCGAAAATACCCACCGTAACTGCGTCCCCTATCTTTATGCGGGAACTTTGGGATGATGTGGGGGTGAAACTGTGGGATGCTACGACAGAGGAAAAAAAAGGAGCGAAAAAGCTGGAGGCTCCCTGGCAGAAAGTTTTTGAAGCGTCAAAGGCGCATGTCGGCTCAAAAAAGCAGAGCGATAATTTCGAGCCGAGTGCAGGATCGTCAACAACTGTACTAACCCCTCACCCCCCTAAACTGGCTGCGCTTGCCTCTGCACCCCCCGACGGGAGGGCTGACTATCCCTTTGACCCGGGTCCGATAGACAACGACAAGGAGCCCGATCCACCCCCTCACTGTCCCTCAGACCAACGGGTGCAAGCCAGGAGGGAGGCACAGCAGCGGGGAGAAGTTGAAATATTGCAAGCTTTGATCCGTGCGCGGCACGGCGGTCCGCGCTGGGACCTAATTAGTGACGAAGTGATAAAGGAGACTCCAAAAAACTGTAAAAAGAGAACCAAGCCACCCGGCTGAGGACCACTCCCCCAGCCCTCCAGCTCCCGTGGAGCGGCTCGCCGCAGGGGGGCCTCTGCCCTGGGCTGGGGGGGGCGCCTGCTGCGTCTTAAGAACACAATAAAATTGACATTCTTGCTTGTTTCAAGTCTCGTCCCGTCTCTCAATCGCGGCATTTATTATTCTACTAAGGCAGTATTCTTTAGACAATTCACTGTTGGAAGCTTTTTTTCAACAAAGCATTTGTTAATAATGGTACATTTCTTGAAATATGCTTCCTTCCATTACAGTATTTTTTCCTTTCAGTTTTTGGAAAGAGAAACTTGTATCTAGTTTCAACATGAGGAAACTTCATTTTTCCTGGAACTTTGCAGATACACTGTTTCTTAAGAAAAAAACATTTCACTCAAGAACTAAGTCTTATTATTATTTCACTTCTACAGTTAACAAATCATGTGCTGGTAGCTATGGAGACAGAATGAGATGTAGCATAAAAAAAATCACCTATCATCAGTTAAGTAGTACAAAACATGCAGTTTCTTTTAGAATCTTACCTTATTTTTGCATTTCCCAAATATTGATGACTTTTTGTGGGATCTGAAATTTAATTGAGTTGGGTTGTTTTTATTTACCATAATGAAAAACCTTAAATCATTTCAGATCAATGCGAAGTGAAGCTTACCATCTTTGTTAAATATTGATGTGATTATATTGTGCTTTGATAAGCAATAATGTTATTCTAAAACTGTGGCCATGTAATGCATACATTACTCAAAACAGTGGGAAAAATCGAACCATAGCATCATAGAACCATAGGATGGTTTGGGTTGGAAGTGACATCCAAGATCATCTAGTTCCAACTCCCCTGACACGGGCAGAGACACTTCCCTCTAAATCAGGTTGATCAAAGCCTCATCCAACCTGGCCTTGAACACCTCCAGGGTTGGGGCCTCAAGGACTTCTCTGGGCAACTTGTTCCAGCGCCTTACCATCTTCACTGTAAAAAAATTCTTACTGGTATCTAATCTAAATCTCACCTCTTTCAGCTTAAAACCACTACCCCTTATCCTATCACTGCTCGTACTCGAAGGCTGCTACAAGGTCTTTCCAGAGCCTTCTCTTCTTACCTGGGCTAAACAAGCCTAACTCTCTCAGCTTGTCTATGTATGGGAGATGTTCCAGCCCTCCAATCATGTTTGTAGCCTTCGTCTGGACTTGCTGTACAAGACCCATGTCCTTCGTGTGCTGAGGATTCCAGAACAGAACACAGTACTCCAGCTGAGGTCTCAGGAGAGTTGAGTAGAGGGAGAGACTCATCTCCCTTGGTCTGCTTGTCACAGTTCTTCTGACGCAGCCCAGGATACGTATGGCTTTCTGGGCTGCAAGTGCCCATTGCCGGATCATGCTGAGCTTCTCGCACACCAACATCCCCACAAGCTTCTCTTCATTGCGACTCTCATTCTGTTCTCCACCAACCCTGTATTTGTGCTTGGGATTGCCCCAAGCCAGGCACATGACCTTACACTTGACCTTATTGAACTTCATGAGGTTCACACAGGCCCACCTCTCGAGACTGTCAAAGTCCACCTGGATGGCGTCCCTTCCCTCCAGAATATCAACCACACCACATAGAAACTCTGGTGTCACTGGCAAACTCACTGAGGATGCCCTCAATCCCACTGTCCACATCTCTGGCAAAGACGTTAAAAACCACCAGTCCCAGTACTGACCCTTGAAGAATGCCCCTTGTCACCAGTCTCCACTTGGACATTGAGCCATTGACCACAACTCTTTGAGTGTGACCATTCAGCCAACTCCTTACCCACTGAGTAGTTCATCCATCAAATCCATGTTTTAAGAGACAAGAATGTTATGCAGGACACCGTTCAGAAAAAAACTCTTCCATATTTTCCTTATTCTTTAGTCTGCAATACTCAATACAGATGATTTGAATAGGCATTGAGAGGTTTCATGATCTGGGAGAAAGTGCTTATAGTCACGCAGGATGTTTTCTAGAATTTCTTGCACCTTTTTCTGTATTACACTCATATTCAGATATGGCAGTGCATCTCTATGATCAAAACTATATTTAAGTAGTTTACAACAGCATTCCCTAGAGCTCTTTTTTAAAAGGAGGAAGTCAAATTGCACTGAAAACTGTTCAGTGGATGACAACTATGACTGAACCTATATCACAGTCCACTCCTAAGTGGACATGTGATAGTTCATTTCAGCTGTGATCTCGGAGTGCAAAGAAAAAGCAATAATTCAGCAAGTCAAGGGAGTTAAATTTCAGTCCAAACTGGAACTTTATTAATTGTGCCTGTAAAGCAGCTTGTGATAGAAAGAGAGAGAATAAGGAAAAAGATGAGGAGAAAAGGGAAGAAGAATGGGTTTATAGCTACCACCAGGGGCTCACAGATGTCCAGGATCTCTGGTGGTCCTGGTCCAGAAGGCATTCCACTGCCTCTGTCTTCGACTGAGGTGATCTCATGATGGGCAAGATCTTCCAAAATTCAGCTGCTCTGGAGCTGTCTTTTATGCTAGTCAATACGCCTGCAACATGCCTTTGCCTGCGGAGATGTGCCAGTCTCCACCTAGCAGGCCACAGAGGCCAAGAGAGGAGTGTCTGAGGTGTGGTCAGCCTTGGAGGCAGATCTCCTCCCCTTGCGCATGCTCTCCCCTTGGCAGCGCTGGTCGACCTGGGGTCTCCCATTGAAGGCCAGTAGTCATCATCACCTTGAATTCTGGTTGAACTGTTCTTCGTGCATGCTCTGTTGGGGTATGGGTCTGTGCTAAGCCCCATCATTAATTTTCCTGCCTCTTTCCTCCTTGGTTCATGGATCTTTCACAAAGGTAGGGAGCAGGAAGGCTTGGAAACAGGTACAAAATATTTTTGAGATAAGGAGGTAGGTAAAGGTAGATAAGTACAAAACATTCCTTGCTAGTTTGTACCGATTTTGTTTGTTTTCCACATCTGTGATTACAGTCAAGTTTTGAGGCTTAGCACCTGATGAGAAAATGTTGAGGCACAAATTGATCCTTTGACCGACTCTTACACCACCCTGTGGCTCAATATTTGTCTTCAGGATCAGTTGTCTTCGTGATAAGTTGTCTTCAGGACCACATGGCAGTAGCACTCAGAGAGAGAAAGAGAGAGAGAAAGAAGGGAGGGAAAAAAGGACAAAAGATTTTTACAGTCCTTTTTGCCACACAACCCGCTCAACATCGATAGATGTTTATGCTGGATATGACATTCAAGGACTTGCATGTATTGAATGTGGATGACAAAAGTCTCATTCGCTTTATCATTTGCCAATTAAATACCATGTGCTGCAGGAGGAATCCAACCCTGAGGATGAGGATGATGGCTCCCACAGCCTAGAATCCTTCCCTACGCTGCACCATCCTCAGAAAAAGATAAAAACATCCTCCATTAAGAAGAAGAGGAGGGTGATTGTTGTAGGGGACTCCCTTCTAAAAGGAACGGAGGGACCCATTTGCAGACCGGACCCGCTCCACAGAGAGGTCTCCTGCTTACTGGGGGCATCAGTGAAGGAGGTAGCTAGAAAACTTCCTTCCCTGGTCCACGAGACAGATTACTATCCTCTGAGAGTAGTCCAAACTGATAATGATGACCTAGTAAACAGAAAGACCAAAGCCATCAAGAAAGACTTCAGGGCCATTGGGAAAATGATGGAGGGCTCTGGGCACAAATAGTATTCTGCTCCATCCCAAGGCTAAATAGAGAGGAGCTGGAAGTCAGGAAGAAGAATTCGATTAATGCCTGGCTCCAAGCCTGGTGTGAGGAAAGGGGCTTTGGCTTCTTTGATCATGGGGTGGCTCACGCACCCCCAGGATTTGTTGCTAAGGATGGGACACGTGTGTCTCCTAGGGGGGCAAAAGCCCTTGCTAAAAACCTAGCTAAGCTCAGAAACAGAGCTTTAAACTAGATGTAAAGAGGGAGGGGGTTGAGACCAGGCTAGACAGGAACGAGCTTGGACGTGGGGCACTGGTGATTCGGAGAGGGTGTGCTGGTGAGGACCACCAGTACATCACCACACAGAAAGTGGGGGTGAACACACCTTGGGGTGCTAAGGGAGATACGGGCACTCTGGTGCTAGCTACTCCAGTGACCAGGCAATTGGAAATGAACTCTGTTCCCTCTAAGAGGGCTGAAGGGATTACACCAATGCACGCAGCATGGGGAATAAGAAGGAAGAGCTGGAAGCTGTCATAGGGCAAGGAGCCTATGATGTCATTGCCATCATGGAAACGTGGTGGGATGACTCATATAACTGGAGTGCAGCTATGGTGGGGTACAAACTCTTCAGGCAGGATAGGAAGGGTAGGAGAGGAGGCGGGGTAGCCCTCTTTGTAAAGGAGGACTTGGACACTGTTGAGATGGATTGTGGTGATGAGGAGATTGAGTGCCTGTGGGTTAAAATCAGAGGAGCCCACCAGAAGGTAGATTTTGTGATGGGAGTCTGTCACAGATCACCCAGTCAAGGAGAAGCAGCTGATGAGCTCTTCTATAAACAGCTGGGGTTAATCTCTAGATCAATGCCTCTCATTCTTGTGGGAGACTTCAATCTTCCTGATATCTGCTGGAAGTACAATAGAGCAGAAAGGAAGCAGTCTAGGAGGTTCCTGGAGTGCGTGGAAAACAACTTCCTTGCACAGCTGGTGAATGAACCAACAAGGGATGGTGACCTCCTGGACCTGCTGTTTATGAACAGAGAAGGCTTTGTGGGGGATATGTCAGTAGGTGGACACCTAGGACTAAGTGACCATGAGATGATAGGGTTTTCTGTTCTAGGTGAAGTGAAGAGGGTTGTTAGTAGGACGGTAGCATTAAATTTCCAGAGGGCAGACTTTGAACTCTTCAGAAGGCTGGTTAGCAAAGTCTCATGGGAGACAGTCCTTAAGGGCAAGGGAGCCCATGAGGGCTGGGAGCTCTTCAAAAAGGAAATCCTAGCAGCTCAGGAGAAAGGCATCCCCATGTTCCGGAAAAAGAGCCAGCAGGGGAGAAAACCAGCTTGGCTGAATAGAGAGATCTTGAGTGATATCAAGAAGAAGAGAAATGTTTATGGGCTCCGGAAGAGGGGACAGGCCTCTTGGGGGGACTACAGGAGGGAAGTGAGATTGTGTAGAGAAAAAAACAGAAAGGGTAAGGCTCAGCTGGAAATCCGATTGGCAAAGTCTGTGAAAGATAATAAAAAATCTTTCTATAAACATATAAACAATAAAAGGAGGACTAGGGAGACCATACAGTCCCTATTGGACGCAGAAGGAACAACAGTGATAGGGGATGAGGAAAAGGCTGAGATACTTAATGCCTTCTCTGCCTCAGTCTTTAATTGTAAAGAAAGTTGTTCCATCTGTGTACAAACCCAGGAGCTAGAGGAGCAAAATAAGGCTCCCATGATCAAAGAGGAGGTGGTCAGAACCTTGCTAGCCCGACTAGACACTCACAAGTCTATGAGGCTGGATGGGAGTCATCCAAGGGTATTGAAGCAGCTGGTGGATGTGCTGGCCAAACCCCTTTCCATCATCTTCCAACAGTCCTGGAAGACTGGGGAAGTTCCACTGGACTGGAGGCTGGCTGATGTTGTGCCCACCTACAAGAAGGGTCACAGGGAGGACCCAGGGAACTACAGGCCTGTCAGTCTGACCTCAGTGCCAGGGAACGACATGGAACAGGTGATCTTGAGTGCTATCATTAAGCACATGCAGGAGAACTGGGTGATCAGGCCCAGTCAACACGGGTGCAATGAAAGACAGGTCTTGCCAAACTAACCTGATCGCCTTCTATGACAAAGTGACTCGGCTGCTGGATGAGGGAAAGGCTGTGGATGTGGTCTTCCTGGACTTCAGCAAAGCCTTTGACACAGTTTCTCCCAGCATTCTGCTTGAGAAACTGTCAGCCTCTGGCCTGGACAAGAGCACACTCTCCTGGGTGGAAAACTGGTTGGATGGCCAGGCCCAGATATTAGTGGTAGATGGAGTTAAATCCAGCTGGAGGCCAGTGACAAGTGGGGTTCCCCAGGGCTCGGTGCTGGGTCCAGCCCTGTTCAATGTCTTTATCAAGGACCTGGATGAAGGCATTGAGAGCATCCTTAGCAAGTTTGCAGACGACACTAAGCTGGGTGGAAGTGTTGATCTGCCGGAGGGTCGGGAGGCTCTGCAAAGGAATCTGAACAGGCTGGACGGCTGGGCTGAGACCAATGGCATGAAGTTTAACAAGGCCAAATTCTGCGTCCTGCACTTGGGGCACAACAACCCTATGAAGTGCTACAGACTAGGAGAAGTCTGTCTAGAAAGCTGCCTGGAGGAGAAGGAACTGGGGGTGTTGGTTGACAGCCGACTGAACATGAGCCAGCAGTGTGCCCAGGTGGCCAAGAAGGCCAATGGCATCTTGGCTTGTATCAGAAACGGCGTGACCAGCAGGTCCAGGGAGGTTATTCTCCCTCTGTACTCGGCACTGGTGAGACCGCTCCTCGAATACTGTGTTCATTTCTGGGCCCCTCACCACAAGAAGGATGTTGAGGCTCTGGAGAGAGTCCAGAGAAGAGCAACCAAGCTGGTGATGGGGCTGGAGAACAGGCCTTATGAGGAACGGCTGAGAGATCTGGGGTTGTTTTTCCTGGAGAAGAGGAGGCTGAGGGGAGACCCTATTGCTCTCTACAACTACATGAAAGGAGGTTGTAGAGAGGAGGGTGCTGGCCTCTTCTCCCAAGTGACAAGGGACAGGACAAGAGGGAATGACCTCAAGCTTCACCAGGGGAGGTTTAGGCTGGACATTAGGAAAGAACTTTTCATGGAAAGGGTCATTGGGCACTGGAACAGGCTGCCCAGGGAGGTGGTTGAGTCACCTTCCCTGGAGGTGTTTAAGGGACGGGTGGATGAGGTGCTAAGGGGCATGGTTTAGTGTTTGTTAGGAACGGTTGGACTCGATGATCCGGTGGGTCTCTTCCAACCTGGTTATTCTATGATTCTATGATTCTATGAATTAAGAATGTTCAATATTAGAGACAGAGTGATATTGATTAGGTAAAGAATTAGCAGAATGATAATAGGGTGACACAGCTTGTTCTGGATGCCTGTAGCAGTAGGCGACCACCTGAAAATTGTATCCCACCAATTATGTTCTCCATCCCTTTTTACTCTTCATGATTTGTTGTATATAGTCTCGATGCTGTAGTAATTCCTTTGTTTAAGTTACGTTCATTCCAATAGGTACTGGCATTAACTCCTGAATACATGTGAGGTTAGATCTCATAATTTGATGGGAAGTGAATGGAGCTCAGTAAGAGAAGTCACATCCTGTGATTTCAATAAAATTATAAACAAAAAAATTTGTCTGATTACTGGTATAAGCTATTACATTCTCTACTGTTATATTATTATAAACAGTTCTTAAGCATATACAACCTTTGACAATGTAGATAATTACAGTTTTAAGGTCAATCTCAGGACGAATTTTAAAATGACAAACCTTAAAATGACAAACCTTTTGATCAGTGTCTAGGCAAAAATCTTGTGTTTGATGGTGTTCCTTTCACAAATAAATCCTAGTTGTTCCTACACAATGCAGGATTCCAGGTCTACTGTTTGCCATTTATCATTCACCTTTTGGGCCCATGCTTTATGCTGAAAAGGACAGAGTATAGTCCCATTGTGGTTCAAGCCTAATGCGAAAACAGGATAAAACATAGATACTGAAGCATTGTGAATGGTTAACACATAAGCCACGACAGTGTTTATTAGCAGGATCATACCTAAAATTTACCAACTTCCACCAAGACTGGAGATTCTTTTCAAAATTGTTAACATTATCCCAAATTATTTTTCAGATTTCGGTAGGAAAAATGCCTTCTTCACCTTCCCTAATGATTGACGCAGCCACCAATTGCATCCACAATTAAGCCTGGATGCAACTGAGAGCCAAAGAGGTACTACTTTGGGCTACACCGAGTGTGTCTAAAATTAGTTCATGAACTTTCATGCTCACCTTTTCCCAATTTGGTAATACGTTGGACAGCAGCCACTGATGCGTTCCCAAAGCCAAAAGGGAAGATTGTATAGGCTGTTGTATTTTTGCCAAATCAAAAGTCATAGCAGCCAATTTGTTTAATAATACCTCTGAATCAATGCTATTCCGAACCCCCAATCCGGTTTCCAAAACACCAATCAGATCTCTCAATATTCCTTTCCAAGATCTACGTAACCAGGTGGTCTATCCCTCATAAGAGGTACTTACAAAGGGAGAACAGGCAGGTTGAATTTCTGAAACATTATTTTGCATCAACAATTCAACCCTTTTGAGAGATCACTCTGGTTTAAATAACATTTGTTGTTGGCCGGTGTTTCCAATTACAAACGGTCCAAGCTCATGTATCCTTGGTTGAAGTGTTAATTTGGGAGGAACCGTAGTTATTAAAGCTTCTATTATCAATTCCCACCCAATGTCTGGTGTTATTTTTTCCACACATGACCTTGTGAGAAAATTTGACTGCGGGGAAGTTTAACCAACAGTCCAGATATTGGGTTCTACATGGTAGAATAAGACCATGTGGTCCAATACCATAGCTATTTGCTGGCTTAAAGAGGGATTCAGCCAGTAATTGGCATCTGATATAGATGTCATCACCTTGAGTAATGACTAAAGGAAAAACTGTTTCCTTATCATTTTAAATAAGGGAATTATCTCTGCCCTGGTGTGTGAGTATTGCAACAAGTTTTGGTTTAATTACAACATTCATTTTAAATTTCTGAATTAAATCTAATAATTTTGGTCGAGTTTTCGGGTCATCTCTCCAACCGCACACCATAGAGAAAGAATTAACCACAGTAAAACTGGGACAGCGATCACCTTGCTCTTTCTTACAAGGCTTGGTAACCTCTACATTAACATCACTCAGGTTCCAAGAAGTACTATTGCCGGTAAATTTCTGGCAGCAACACAGGATAAAAATATCTTGCCTAATACAGTTTCAGTCCTCAGTAGGACTAAGGATATTTCTTTTGAAATGCTGGGGTGAATTTTGCATGTCATATTGAAATCTAAAAAATTACCAATAACTGTAATAGAAGAGGCCTTTTCATGTTGCAAAACAGTTCCACTTTTCTGCACCCTACCTGAATCATTTCATCAGTGATACCGGGTACGGTTCTAACCCACTCATTCTTATCCTAAACTCACTCAGACAAATGGTAAATTTTGTTTCCATGCATTATGACTACAGCCAAATTTGGATGGCTATCTTTGGGACCAAGGCCATTCAATAATATTTCAGTTACAAGTGGGAGGCGTAATGCAGAAAAGTATGAACAACCCAATCAAAATTTTGCAGGCCATTTTCAATTTAAGCCTTCAATTTTTGTTCATGTTTCTTCTGTAGTCTGTTTGTTTCTTTGTAGCCTGTTTCTTTCTTTGTAGCCTGTTTTTATAAATCAGTGTTTTGGATTCTCTGTCCTGGGAATCTGTCTGACCAAGGCTTGCATATTATACAGATTTGCTGCTGAAGCAACAAAAATGTTACTGCATCTTTGGACTGAGTTTTTGACCTTTCTTCCTCTATATTCCTCTCTAGTAGAACATCAGATTCTTAATGCAAAATCTGTGCACATAAATTCTTATGCTGCTCATTTGAAGAGTGTGTTCTAGCTGAACAGAGTATAGGAAAAGGCTACTTAAGAAGAGACCCTGTATCTTGACTTTACCCTCTGCTACCATTTCAAGCTATTTCACCTTCTTTATGTTATTATTTCAAAGTTTTCTTGACAAATGAGTACAGAAACAAAGAGATAAAGCCCGACTGACTCAATTTGTCTCAGACCCCTAACCTACAGTCACAGTGATGAGATTAATACACTACAGTAAATCACCTCCTGGGCACCTAAATCCAGCTTGGGGACATTTTACTATTTTTTTAAAAAAATCAGTCATGAATAGAAAATGAAAATATTCAGTCAATTCCTTACTCTTCTCAAATTGCATCCATGTTTTGATTTTTAAGGTAATATGAGTTGCAGAATAGTGTGCATCTCTATTGTCAATTACATTGTGGTCAGTTTCTAAGACTAATGTGCAGAGACTTTTGTGTCATTAATACTGTGGAAGTCTATGGTACATTAAATTTATAAAATGTGAGACAAATGCCAAACCTTTAGGATGTTTGCTGTTAGACTTCTAAAAATAGTAGATGTAATTTTGCATAATAATAAGGTGTTGTTCGGGAGTCAAAGGCTGCAGGTGGCAAAAATCCTCTCAGTGATATATTTAACAGAATACTGAAAATGAAAAATGTCAAAGAATTTGTTTCCAAAACTCAAGCTCAGGCTCATTTCCTTAGGCTATAAACTTTATTCACGTGACTTTTCACAAAATTTTTCTTTACAAGCTTCTGGTTTCCTGTTATACATATCATTTATATTTCAGAAGCCATTTTAAGCACTGCCTCATGTAATCTAAGAAAGAAAAACTTCTAACTTGAAAAAAACAGCAAAAGATTCAGCCATATTTCTAGTAAGTGACTTGGTAAGATGTTATGTCATGTCATGTCATGTCATGTCATGTCGTGCCTTAGACCAAGGTCTGTTGAAAGGATACTCGGGTTTCTGTCCTAGAGAAAATCTGAAGGCATGCAGCATGCCCCTTGAGAAGGGGATCTTAGCGGCAACATCTTTAGAAACTGAGACATTAGAGAGCTCTTTCTTACTGTTTCTTTACTTTTGATGTCTTCATTATTAGACTGTAGGGCAACCAGCATTACTTTGCCTTTGACAGGTGTGCTTGAGCAGCACAAGTGAACAGTAATTATGACAAATGTCAACTGTGTAGACTTGGAAGGTTTCAGGGAGACTTCATTGTAGAAGTCTGCCTCAGGTATTTCCAGAAACACCGCAAAAGGGCCTCGATAGGGGCGTTATTTTGTTACAAGTTAATTTTGTAATGTATTTTCTATGTATTATTGCTGAGTTGAAATAAGTACTATTTAGCTGTTTTTCCAGCAGAGCAGTTAGATGGAGTAAACAAGTTGACCTGAATTTCACCCAGAGTGAATACAATCAGTTGTCACCAAACAGATTTCAGAACATCTGATGCTTTTAAGTGCCAGTAAGGGAATTCCATGTAGAAGAAATAGAGCAGAGACATCTGGCTCACAACTTTCCCTCCCTTTTCCATTCTGTTTTGAGATCAGCTTAGAATCTCAGATTTTACAACCTGATTAATGTATTACAAGTCCTGCAATATGCAATAGGGAAATAAAAAAAAATAGTTATTGTAAGTCAACCCCAGTAGCTAAGACATGATAAATTACCCACGTAGTCTCTTTATTGTGGGTGTTAGGGACATGTACAGCACAGTTAAATCTTATATGAAACGTGTTTGCTTCAACAAAAGCATTTTGTTTCTTAAATTGAAGCACATGATAAGCTGGTTTGGAAACACTAATCATTACTGTTTAATGTCAAGCTGGTATGAGGAATCAAGTATGGCATATTTCAGTAATCAACTTTGTTAATACAAGAAGGACAAATAAGAAGCTTGTAAAAAAACCTGCTGGATTTATAGATTTCATAGATTTAAGACGAACTGATTCAATTAACTAGTTATGATTTGCAGAGGATACAACTTCATCTGCACTCTTTCTGTTAAATAATTTTTAAGCTGAAAAAAAAAAATCTGTTGAATGACTATTGCTTCAGGTAGACTTTGGAGAAATTTACAACCCTTAAAAGTACCTAATAATGAGAAGCCTATGAAAGGTTTAGGTGAGATATGTACTGAAAAACATAGCAGATAAAGTACTTCTGTGCAGAAATACACAGGGCAAATGTGGAATTTTTAAGTTGGAAATACCTTCCTTAGATCTGGAGATCAGTTTGTCTGATCTGATGTACTATCAGATAACCAAGGAAGAGATGACTGTGTTCGCCCACAAACTTGATTTATTGTATCTAACTTATTGACAGTCCTCAGCATTCCAGAAAATGGTGTGGGTATGAACTGGAGAAGATATTACAGGTACAAACTGGAGAAAGGCAGATTTAGATTAGACGTTTGGAAGAATTTCTTCACCATGGGAGTGATGAGACACTGGAACAAGTTGCCAGCGGAAGCTGTGGATGGGGTCTTGGGTAACCTGATCTAGTGGAATTTCCCTGCCCATGGCAGGGGACTTGGAACTTGATGATCTTTAATGTCCCTTCCAACCCTAACTATTCTATGATTCCAAAAAAAGCATCAAGGAGACATTCCCAGAATATACTTGGCCAAGTATACCTCATGAACACAGTCTTTCTGGATTATTTTAGGGCTGACTGAAGCTTCACACAACTGTAACAGTATAAACATTTTGAAATAAATCTCTTCATTATTGCTATCTATGCTTTACCAAGTCCTTCACCTTCCTTTGTTACTTATGTTTAAATACTCTTTAGATTAATATCTATTTAATATTTGTTCAAACCCCCTTACTCTTCACATTATCTCAGTGGTAAACATCCGGACTAATATGTTTATTAGCACTGGTTTTAGTATTTTAGCAAAAAATATTGTCTTTCCAGGATGTTGACAAAATAATATTTCCCTAAATCATAAAATCTTATTTCCCTAAATCATAAAGCCATTACTGTTTATATTTAAACTCATCTATCTCAAATATTATTGATGAAAACACAGAAAGCAATTGATTCTGTTAAGTAGTTTTCAATACAAATAGGGTTAGCTCTTTGAGTTACCTTTAAGTCATCAGTAATAAAAAAAATGCATCTTGTTGCATAAAAATATGACAGTTTAGAGACTAATGGAATAATGTATGTTATAAGCAATCTCTGGGAGGGGATCTGGTCCAGCACTTTTCAAAACAAAGCTTTTGTAGAGCTGGCTCCCCCCTATGTCACAACGTGCAGGAAAAAGCTGCTCAAGGATTACTTCTTTGCAAAATGTTTTGCGATGGAAGAGTCTACCTCAACAAAGTACAACTACTACTGAAAGCAAATTCAAAGCAGAAGAATATGTAGTTGCTTGAAACTCGTTCATTTTGTGTTTGTTTTATTTTTACTTTTGTGTTTTGTAGAAGGAATCTGCTTTTAATTTTGTAATTTAAACATTAAGCCATATTCCAAATATACATGTTAATTATGGTATATTGCCTGTAAATTAATATAATGATATCCTCACCTGATGTTATAGAATGCTTTTTACTTGCAAGATGCCTGGTAGATATCCACTGATTTCATAAGAACCCAACTGTCATTGTTTGAAATACCTTTCTTAAGGGATGATGTTATTAATCATAATACAATCTGACCTATCACACAAAAATCCTAAAGGCATAGTCAGGGTAGCTTCCTCTTATACTCGGTGAAAATTTTATTACTTCCAAAAATAACTGTTAAGGAGAAGAATATAAGGGTAATTTTCTTTCTTAGACAGGAAATAATCAACTGTGCATAGACATAGAACACTGATAGTAAACTGGCTGACTGAAGTCAGATTTCTATTGAGGGGAAGTTGCCAAGCTACAGTGTTAACTGATCTGGCATATTTCAGATATGCATGGTATTTGAGAATAATTTATATTAAAACAGTCACTCCTTTTTAGGAGATACAGAATTCTCATGTTGCACAGATCAGACCTCAAATGAAAACTCATTAATTTTAAATATATACAGAAAATTAAAATTTATTATAATTCCCCATTTAGAAGCTAAATTATAGATGACATAACTGATAGTGAACAAAGATGAATAGTGTTTCATGTGTATGTAGATTAGTGCACTACATTTGTTCTACAGCATATTCTGTCTTTTGCTCTTGACATTTTACTAATCCACTCAAGTTTCCAGATAGAATTCATACGAATAATGCCCCCTAAATCCTCCTTTCCTGCTTTTTCTTCTTATTCATACTTACAAAGTGGATTAATTACTGCATTAAAAGGCCAAGATGCATGATGAGTAAATGGACAAAACTTGAGAAGTCTTTAAACAGTGTCTAAAAGTTCCCCAAGCATAAAGCTATATAAATATACATCTTTATAGAATATATTAGTGGACTGATGCCAAAGTTTGTCATTTTCTTCAGTATTTTCATCAGAGATACAAAAAATACATGAAAGAAATACCCTGTAAATGTCTATAGAAGCAAAATCTATCCACCTGTAAAATAAGCCAGATAAAATGTAGTCGACATAATATCTACAGTATTCATTTTAGTTTCATAATTTCCAGCATTTTTCACCATGTTAACTCCCTTCTCCAAACAAAGAGTATGGAAGATCTTGTTTAACTAACTACCAGTTTTAATATATGTCTAGAATAGGGCAGATGATAATCTGGGAGGAAAGAATATTTTTCACTTACAGATTTATTCCTTGTATATTCAGACAGAAAGTCTGCATTTGTTTTGTACTCAGTTTATTTGCTGAGTACAAAGGGAAAGGATTGAGCTGAATAAGTGAAAGCACTTTGTCCAAACGACAAAAATAATTCACTGGACACTAAGGCAGCCTCTTACTTCTTATGCAGCTCTTCAAAATGTATATGCCGTGTATTACTTTGAAGGCACTAGTGAATGCTGCTGCCTAGATTTTCTGTACGTATGTTTTCAAATTGGAGGCTAGAACTTATTCTTCTCTATCTGTGTCCTAAGCTATATCTGAAATCCTCCCTGCCAGGTAAAATTTTAAGACATGGGATGCTGGAACAAAATCCATGACTAGCTGCTAATTTACAAGTGAATCCAACACTGAACTCCAAGTAACAGCCCACTACATTTTCTCAGCTACAGCATATTCTACCCACTCAGCCACACCTTGAAATCCAACAGACTTCATTTTCAAAGGAGGAGAGTAGATGCTACTAAGGACATGATTCCTAATACACATTCCTGTTGGCCTTGTCATATGGCTTAACCTTAATACGGTATATGTATAAATAAACTAACAGATATACACAAGTATATAGATGCATATGCATAGAAACATATAAGTATGTAAATAAAGAGCCATTATCAGCTTTTTGCAAAAACTCTTGCAAAGTGAGTTTCAAGAAAAAGGAGAGTGAGCATGGACATACATAAAATTTGGAAAAGATACACCTTAAACTATAAACCTATCAGCTAACATTCATATCTGAAAAAATATTGAAGCAAATTATCAAGTACTTAAACATGGTTAGTATCAAAAGTAGGCATTATTTCACATCTGGAGCACCATTGTACAGCTTCTCTGCTGTGATGCAATCAGTTGAGTACTC
Organism: Phaenicophaeus curvirostris; assembly: GCF_032191515.1. Classification (NCBI taxonomy): domain Eukaryota; kingdom Metazoa; phylum Chordata; class Aves; order Cuculiformes; family Cuculidae; genus Phaenicophaeus; species Phaenicophaeus curvirostris. Next base: position 25,088,859 of record NC_091396.1, on the reverse strand, counting down.
ACTGAAACTTCTCCAAGGTCAGGGAATTAGTAATCCCTTTCCTGGATGGATACACTAGAGCTTCCAGATGAGTCAAAGCTTCCCTCTTTATCTTATACAAGGCACTTTTCATTTACCTAGGTGCCTACTTCCCCGCACTGCATCGAAATTTAACTATATTTGAGAATTCAATCCCTCTGGTCAATGTCAAATTTGGTTGAAAAGACGTTATTAATCAGGAAGAACAGACACAGAGACTAAGACTGCAGAAGCCTAATTTCCTGAGGAAATTAAACTAAAAAGTAACAGAAAAAAAGATTTCCCAAGGAAAAATCCCATCAAATCAATCACATCTTTAATAATGTCTTGTAAGACATTTTTCTGAGTGAAGGGGAGAAATATAGCTAGGTGAAACAATTTATTTGCAAGTGGCTGGAAATCCAGATTCAAGGCGGTGTTGGTAACTCTGGAAATCTAGGAAGGCATTTCAAATAGGATACATCAAAATTTTGCCCCTGTTGAAATTCTTTTACATTCTTAATGATTTTGCACAACGGAATAGAAAGCTGTGAGTGCTATCCTGCTGAAAAACTTCCAAGGAATGTAATAGTAATTCAAAATGGATTTGATAAAATAGACCATAAAGAAAATGCAGTATAATTAAGTGTAACATTCTGTATCTATTGGAAGATTCCTCCAAATGAGAAATATAAAATAACTACCTGATCATATACATTGTTGAAAAGTCTTCGTATTTCATTGGGTTGCAAAGCCAGTTTAAGTAATGAGTGGTTTTGTCCCAGAGAAACTGTAACTTTTGATCATGGATATGTCAAGTTTATGATGCCTGAGGGACTTATTTTGCCTGCTCAGCCCTAAAGAAGACTCAGTGTGTATACAGTCCTCAGATTTTTTTATCACATTGAGGTATATGTAGATAAAAAAGTTTGAAAAGCAAGAAAAAGTGCACTCAAGAATTTTTACCGTACAGAGAAAGGTGGTTGTTATGGCAGCAATCATCTGTATTACTCCACATTTGAAAAATCACAGTAAAACAAAACCTGGATTGTATATGTCACCAACTTAACAAGTTTTTTCAAACCTAGGGAATACCATATGTCACAGGCAATAGTAGAGCAAGCCTATCACATGCTGAAGAATATGTTGTCAAATACAAAAAGGGTGAATGAAGGGCAAACCACTGCAGAACAGATTAAGGAAAGCACTGTATGTATTGAATTACTTAAATGTGTAAGAGAATCAGAGAATAGAATAATTACCTATAGTAATTATTCTATTATTCTATTATAGTAATTCTGATCCTCCAAGGGATCAGAATGCGAGCTTAACATAGGCCTTGAACAGATACTCATGTATCCGTGATGAAGCTGGAAAGTGACAAGGAGAGCCGAGTAAACAAGATTAAGAAGCTGCCAGGCCACAAGTGGAATCATCCAGTTATGAAATTACAACAGAGAAAGAGTTATCCAATTATGAACTGTTGGTCTTCAGTTAAACCAATCATGTATGAACACACAGTGCCAGAAAGGGTATAAAATGTCTTGTAAAACCAATAAAGATGTCCTTTTGCTCACAACTTCTACATTGACAGCCCCAACTGAGACAAAAACCTCAAATTAATCTTAAGGAGAATTAGGTTACACATTAGGAAAAAGCTTTTAAACTGAAAAATTAATTAATAGGTCAACTGGAGATAGTTGAACAATGTACATGATTAGAATTTTCAAACAATTTAAAAAAAAATAACCATGCATGGGCATCATTGGTGTGGAGATCTAGCTAGATGATCTTTATGTTCCTTCTATGTAGGCAATTATGAGATATTACAGAAGAGAGAGGTACTGTAGATAACAAGTAAAAATTACAGCTAATAAATTATTTGTAACTGTCACACATGAGCCACAACTTGGTGCATTCTTCAGTCTTAGTTGGTTCAGAGGTGTTCATTAGGAATTTTCTTTTTGTTGTTAGCTGTTCCCTCAGCATTAATTATTTAACTATCCTGAATATAAAATCATAAGTAGCATCAAACAGAACTTCCTTTGTATTCCTATCAGCTGAGAATGTTAAACTACTCAAATACTATGTTATTGTAACCTTCTTGTCAGATTGTATTTTTATATAATGCCTGCTTTCACTGAAACACATAGGCTTCAAGAATCAAAAGACCATAACGGAGTAGCAAAAACAGTTTCTTTATTTTATTTGTAATATAAAAGCTTCTCAAATGCATGTCTTTTCCTTTAGATTTCATAAAAAGCAAACAAAACCCATTATGTTTTGGGGCATTTAAAGCAAGCTACTAGAAATACATTAACTCATCTGCAAAAGTACATTTTTTTTTCCTGTTGAATTGGACTATAGTTTTTATAATTCATTATAATCTTGAAATAATTATGCTAAGAATATCACTTAAGAAGATTAATCATGTTTTATTTATCTATGGAGATTTACCCTCACTATATTGTTTAACAGTTTCTTACACAGTAAGACACGAAGCAACAACCAGTTTCATTATTATTCATTATTTTTTCTCTATACATTCCAATCACAATCAGATGTGACTTAGGCTTTAACTATAGCTGATTTTTTATATTTAAAAAGGTTTGCTTACAGTAGTTGACATCAATGTCTCTAGCCTTACACACCAGCCAACTCCCATCAAGCATCTCTTTTAATTAACAGCTAAGTGGGATCCAGGTAACATACCATGCAAAGGAAACCCAAGGAATTTTCAAGATTATAAGCCAACTGTACATTACCTAAAGCTTTCTGCCTTGATATCAGTCCTTGATAAGTTTACATAGTCGTAATATTAAGAGAAAGATGGAGGACATGAGGTGATTAATGGCAGCCAGCATGGCATCACCAGGGGCAAATCTTGTATGACCAACTTAATGGCTTTTTATGATGAGGAGACCACAGCAGTGGACACAGGTAAACCAATGGATTTAGTGTATCTAGGCTTTTGACACGGTCCCCAACAACATCCTTCTCTCAAAATTAGAGACATATGGATTTAATGGATGGACAGCATGTTGGATAAGAAACATGTCGGATTGTCATATTAAGAGAGTAGTGGTCAACGGCTCGAAGATCCTTGACAAATGGTGTCAGGGGTCTGTACTGGGATGGTGCCATTTAATATCTTCATCAATGATACTGACAGTGAGATTGAGTGCACCCTCAGCAGGTCTGCAGATGACACCAAGCTGAGTGGTGTAGTTGCCACAGTGGAAGGATGGGATGTCATCCAGAGGGACCTGGACAGGCTGGAGAAGTAGGCCTGTGAGAACCTCATGAGGTTCAACAAGGTCAAGTGCAAGGTCCTACACCTGGGTCGAGGCAATCCCAGTTTTCAGTACAAGGTGAGGGGTGATGTGATTGAGAGCAACGCTGCAGAAAAGGACCTGGGGTTGCTGGTTGATGAGAAGCTCGATATGAGCTGATAATATGTGCTCTCAGCCCAGAAGGCCAACCATATCCTGGGCTGCATCAAAAGAAGTGTGGCCAGCAGGTCGAGGGAGGTGATTCTGTCCCTCTATTCCTCTCTTGTGAGACCTCATCTGGAGTATTATGTCCATTTCTAGAATCCTCAACATAAGAAGGATATGGAGCTGTTGGAATGGGTCCAGAGGAGGGCTACAAGGATGATCAGAGGGCTGGAGCACCTTCCGTATGAGGAGAGGCTGAGAGAGTTGGGCTTGTTCAGGCTGGAGAAGAGAAGACTCCGATGAGATCTTATAGGGACCTTCCAGTACCTGAAAGGAGCTTAAAGAAAGCTGGAGAGAGACTGTTTGCAAAAGCTTGTGGTGATAGGATGAGGGGGAATGGGCATAAACTGGAGAGGGGAAGATTTAGATTAGACATTAGGAAGAATTTCTTTATCATGAGATTAGTGAGGCACTGGAATAGGTTGCCAAGGGAGGTTGTGGATGCTCCATCCCTGGAGGTGTTCAAGGCCAGGTTGGATGGGGCCTTGGGTAACCTGATCTAGTGGGATGTCCCTGCCCATGTCAGGGGGGTTGGAACTAGATGATCTTCAAGGTCCCTTCCAGCCCTATCTATTCCATGATTCTATGATTCTATGATTCTATAATTCTATGATTCTATCATCTGTGATTCTATGATTCTATGTTTCTCTTTCCACCTTAGGAATTTTATAGATTTGGCTTGTCAGCTACAGAATTCAATAAGAGTTTAAGCCTTTGGCAAATCATCATTGTGAGACTGACCAAAAGAAAAGAAAAAAAACCTATGTGCATCATGAAAATAACATAATAAAAAAAGCATTTAGCACTTTGGACTGAAAACTTGGCTCTGCCTGACATAGCAGTGAAGTACAAAACAGAGGAAGTACTACTCAAATGTACTGACATTTATGATTTTATATAACTTAAGAAATCATAAGGTTTAAGATTCAAAAGTTCAAATTTGTGTTTCAGAATGAAAAGTGACTAATCAAAGTTACAAGAAAACTGATGTATTCTTAAAATAAAAGCCAGTTGGCAAAGACCAATTTTAGCTTTTAATTTTCTAGGAATTTGCTACTGATGTCTCAAAAGAGTGAACTTGATGGGCCAGAGTTCTACTAATTTGTCAAAATATATTTATGAGTGTTTTATTATGTCCTTGTTTGGGAAATGTAAATTTTGATGTATGTGATCACGGAAAACAAATGCAAGCCATAGTTACAGAATTAGGAGATAATTTGGGATATTTAGGAATACAGATTAGATAAGCAAGAATTTTGGTCTAATAAAATCTGCAGGGAAATATTATTTTTTGTAATCTATATTTACATCTTACTTTAGGATGTCATTTTAATTCAGTAATAACAAAAGCATAGGACAACATCTGAAATAAACTGCAAGTTTAGGATTCAAAATGTTGAGAACAGGAAGCAATAAAGAAGCTGCACTTCCAAATTTCCTATATGTTTTTCATTTAGATTAATGGAACAGGTGGCAATCAAAGAATCAAATCAAGCTTCAGATTGAAAGAGATCTTTGGTCTTCTAGTCCAACCCCCTAACCTTGAATGTTTCCAGGCATGGGGCCTCCACTACCTCCCTGTCCAGTGTGTCACCACCTTCACTGAGAAAATTTCTTCCTTATATCCACTCTAGATCTACTCTCCTTTAATCTGTCCTGATCTTTCTTACATCCCCTTTCAGTACTGGAAGGCTGCTATAAGGTCTCCTTGCAGCCTTCTCTTCTCCAGGCTGAACAACCCCAACTCTCTAAGCCTGTCCTTGTAGGGGAGGTGCTCCAGCCCTTGTATCATGTAATTGATGAAAATATTAAATAGCGCTGGATCCAGTATGGACCCCTGAGGGACACCACTTGTCACAGATCTCCACCTGGACATCAGTCCTTTGACCACTACACTCTGAATGTGATCATCCAATCAATTCTTTATCTACCCAAGTAGTCTACCCATTAAATTCATATTTCTCCAACTTAGAGGGAAAGATGTTGTGCAGGACCATGGCAAATGTTTTACAGATGTCCAGATAGATTACATCCCTTGTCCACTGATGTACTGAATTGTTTCTAGTTACAATTTTATCCTTGCATTGTGATTGAGCTTATTCTCTTTCCTTTGTACTCAAAATTGCCCTGTTTCTATGGTCAATCAAGCATCAAATGAAACTAAAACTGAAGGAGATGTTTTAAAGAAATCTCCATTAGAATGTATATTAAAAACTGGAAACAGCTGGGTGGGGACCCCCTTACAAAAAAAGAAATTAATATAATGCTGTAATCATTGATGGGCAATATATAAATTAGAGAAACAGGATAAGTGGCCTGAAAATGGTGCTTTAAACTGTAATACTGTTTGGCAACTTATGCTGTTTTGTCACAGGGAAGGTAAATGGGCTGAGGTGTCATATGTGGATTTATTTTTTAATCTGAGAAACCACCCAGAGTGGTGAAAAGAGTGTGAGCACATTCCCCAAGATCCCATGGTATTGGCATTAGAAAAAGAGAAGAGAAAGGAAAGACTAAGGAGGTTTTGTCCTGCTTGCAGCATTAGTAAGAGATGTTTGATGTGTGGGAATGAGGATTTGGAATGAATGGTGTCTTCTGGGAAGAAGAGGAAATGCTGCAGGGAATAATGAGGGTATTGAATGGAATAGCAGTTTGGGAGAGGAAGCTGGGAGACACCTAGAATTTAGGGTTTCAGCCCAGTTGCTTGGAGAACTAGGGGAAGTAAAGAAGGATTCTTTGATCGTGGCCTGGCCTACACACTTCCAGGATTCATTACCAAGGAATGGATCACTCTTGTCCCCTAGAGGTACAAAAATCCTGACCAAAAGTCTACCAGGCCTCATTAATAGAGCTTTAAACTAGATGTGAAGGGGGAGGAGCATGAAGCCAGGCTAGACAGGAGTTAGCCTGGGAATGGCACTCCAGAGCCTGAAAGATGGTGTACTGACAAGGACCTCCAGTATGTCAACTCAGAGTGAGTGAAGGAGAGTACATCTCGTGACAGAAAAGATGTAATTGGCACTGATGGGTTAGATAATCCAAGGACTAGTCATTTGGGAATGAACACTATTCCCTTTATGAGAGCTGAGAGAATAACAGCCCAGCTGAAGTGCATTTACAACAATGCACACAGACTGCATGGGCAGTAAACAGGAGGAACTGGAAGCTGTTATAGGGCAAGGAGACTACAATGTAGTTGCCATCATGGAAATGTGGTGGGATGACTTGTATAAATGGACTGCTGCTATGGTGGGATATGAACTCTTCAGTCGGGATAGGAAAGGCAGGAGAGGTGCTGGGGAAGCGCTCTAGGTTAGAGAGTGCTTTCATAACTTCAAGTTAAATAATGGTGATGACAGGATTGAGTGCCTGTGGGTAAAATCCAGAAGAGCCCACAAGAAGGCAGATATCATGATGGGGGTCTGTTATAGACCACCCAGCCAAGAAGAAGAAGCTGATGAGCGCTTCAATAAACAACCGGGAGTAGTTTCAAGATTGCTAGCTCTTGTCCTTGTGGGACATTTTAATATACCAGATGTTTGCTGGAAGTACAATACAGCACAGAGGAAGCAGTCTAGGAAGTTCCTGGAGTGTGTGGAAAACAACTTCCTCACACAACTGGCGAGTGAACCAACAAGGGAAGGCGCCTTCCTGGACCTGCTCTTTGTGAATAGAGAAGGCCTTGTGGGAGGTGTGACAGCTGGAGGATGCCTGGGACAAAGCGATCATGAGAAGGTAGAATTCTCAGTTCCAGGTGAGGGGAGGAACGGGGTTAGCAGAACGGCCACATTAAACTTCCAGAGGGCAGACTTTGGACTATTCAGAAGGCTAGTTGATAAATTAAGTCCCATAGGAGACAGTCCTTAAGGGTAAGGGAACTCAAGAGGTCTTGATGCTCTTCAAGAAGGAAATCCTGGCAGATCAGGAGCAAGCTGTCCCCATGTGCCAAAAAATGAGCCATTGGGGGAAAAAAAACAGCTTGGTTGAGCAGAGATCTGGGTGGACATCAAAGAGAAGAGGAATGTCTATGAGCTTTGGAAGAAGGGACAGGCATCTTGGGTGGAGTACAGGGAAGAAGTGAGATCATGTAGAGGAAAAATCAGGAGGGCTAAAGCCCAACTAGAGCTCAGATTGGCCAAGTGGGTGAAATATAATAAAAAATCTTTCTATAAATACATCAATAGTAAAAGGAGGACCAGGGAGATTATTCAGTCCTTATTGGATGCAAGGGGAACAACTGTGACAAAGGATGAGAACAATCTGAGGTGCTTAATGCCTTCTTTGCCTCAGTCTTTAATAGTAAGGAAAGCTATTCCCTGTGTGTATATACCCAGGAGCTAGAGGAGCAGAACAAAGCTCCCATGATCCAAGAGGAGGCAGTTAGAGACTTGCCTGGCCAATCAGACACTCACAAGTCCATGGGGCCAGATGGGATCCACCCAAAAATATTGAGGGAGCTGGCGAACTTGCTTGCCAAACCCCTTTCCATAATCTTCCATCAGTCCTGGAAGACTGGGGAAGTCCCACTGGACTGGAGGCTGGCTGATGTTATACCCATTTACAAGAAGGGTTGCAGGGAGGATCCAGGGAACTACAGGCCTGTCAGTCTGACCTCAGTGCCAGGGAAAGTCATGGAACAGGTGATCTTGAGTGCTATCATGAAGCATATGCAAGAGAACTGGGTGATCAGGCCCAGTCAACACGGGTGCAATGAAAGACAGGTCTTGCCAAACTAACGTGAACACCTTCTATGAAAAGGTGACCCACTTACTGGGTGAGGGAAAGGCTGTGGATGTAATCTTCCTGCACTTCAGCAAAGCCTTTGACACAGTTTCTCACAGCATTCTGCTTAGGAAATTGTCAGCCTCTGGACTGGACAGGAGCACACACTCCTGGCTGGAAAACTGGTTGGATGGCTGGGCCCAGAGAGTGGTGGTAAATAGAGTTAACTCTAGCTGGAGGATGGTCACAAGTGGTGTCCCCCAGGGCTCAGAGTTGGGTCCAGTCCTGTTCGATATCTTATCAATGACCTGGATGAAGGCATCGAGTGCACCCTTAGCAAGTTTGTTGACAATACTAAGCTGGGAGGAAGTGTTGATCTGCTTGAGGGTAGGGAGACTCTCCGAAGAGGTGTGAACCAGCTGGACCACTGGGCTGAGACCAACGGGATGAGGATTAACAAGGTCAAATGCCAGGTTGTGCAGTTGGGGCACAACAACCCTGTGTAGTACTACAGACTAGGAGAAGAGTGGCTAGAAAGCAGCCTGGAGGAGAAGGACCTGGGGGTGTTGGTTGACAGCTATTTGAACATGAGCTAGCAGTGTGCCCAGGTGGCCAAGAAGGCCAATGACATCTTGGCTTGTATCAGAAACCGCATGACCAGCAGGTCCAGGGAGGTTATTCTCCCTCTGTACTTGGCACTGGTGAGACCGCTCCTCGAATACTGTGTTCCGTTCTGGGCCCCTCATTACAAGAAGGATGTTGAGGCTCTGGAGCGAGTCCAGAGAACAGCGACGAAGCTGGTGAAGGGGCTGGAGAACAAGTCTTATGAGGAGTGGTTGAGGGAACTGGGGTTGTTTTGCCTTGAGGAGAGGAGGTTAAGGGGAGACCCTATTGCTCTCTATAACTACCTGAAAGGAGGTTGTGGAGAGAAGGGTGCTGGCCTCTTCTCCCAAGTGACAGAGGACAGGACAAGGGTGAATGGTCTCAAGCTCTGCCAGGGGACTTTCAGGCAAGATATTAGGAAAGAATTTTTCATGGAAAGGGTCATTGGGCACTGGAACAGGCTGTCCAGGAAGGTGGTTTATTCACCTCCCCTGGAGGTGTTTAAAATACAGGTGGACGAGGTGCTGAGGGGCATGGTTTAGTGATTGTTAGGAATGGTTGGACTCGATGATCTGATGGGTCTTTTCCAACCTGGTGATTCTATGATTCTATGATGTTAAGAAGTTAAGAGGAACCCTACCTTCCAAAAATTGCTATTCTTTTGAAAATTGTACAGGCAACGTGGAAGTATTTCCAAAATGCAATCAACTATGATTTGTAATAAGACTGAGAACATTAGTTACATTAAGGCATATATTAAGATACCCCTAGCATGGTTTATGCTTTGTGGTAGTATAGCTTATAACTATGTAGTTGCTAATGCAACAAGAGGACCTTGAGTAATTGGAAGGTTTACACCTTTCTTCCTTTGTAAGGAGGACCTACATTGTGAGCCGTGTCCTAGGAACAGAAGGGCAACCCATCAAATACCTCAAAACTGAATCTCAGGTAGAGTTATACAACCCTTATGAGATGACAGCAGCAGCACCAGCACTGGATGTGGGAGTATCAATGAACTATCATACACTTAAAAGAATTGCTTGTGCATTTGTGAAAGATATTAATTATACTTCCCAAGCACTAGCCACTCTAGGAATGGAAATGACAATTGACAGAAGCAACATTTGAGAACAGAGCAGCAACAGATTATCTCCTCTAACAACATAACCATGAGTGCAAGGAATTTAAGGGAATGTGCTGTTTTAACTTGATGGACAATGCCCAGCTTATAGAAAATAAAATGTCGCAATTGAAGACTGTAGCTTCTCGATTTGTTGAAAGAGAAGGGGTGAACTTTTCATGGTTAATCTCCTGGCTTCCAAATATAAGATGGTCTAAACAGTTGATTCTGATGATTATCCTTATTGTGGCAATGGTCCTGATAACATGTGGAATAATCAGTGTTTACCTTTGTGTAACTTAAGAAAATAAGTTTGAGGACTTATAAGTAAAAGATCCTGGAAGGTTAAAATAGCAGGGAATTTTTGTAGCCCCGACTGAACCAATATTATTTGCTATGTAGAATGCGGTGTCCATGCCAGTAACCAATCTAATTGTGGGAGCCGGTAAGGATTAAATCTTCTCCTTCCATGATATTTGAAGAACAGAACAAAAGGAAAAGGAATTGAAGACTGTAAGAAACTGGCATCTGGCCAGTACTTCAGGAGCCAAAAAATGGGAAGTCAAGATAACCTTGATTTTGAACCTTATATGGAAACTTAAAAGGAACCCAGATGCCAATGGAATAGGGTAGGGGGCTGCTTTGTCGACCACAGACTCAATAAAGGACTGTGGAGATCATGTGCAAGGGGGAGGACACCTATTACTTGTAGTATTTGGAAATGTAATTAATAAGCATGATTTTAATGAGAAATAGAATACATATGTTTAAGTTCAGTATGTAAATAACTGCTACTTATAGCCATCAGCATACATGCTAGGCGAAACAATTATCCATGTATCCAGTCCTATATTATAGAATGCCTGCTTCTTAAGACCCCCAATTAGCATTAAGGAGTTTTTCCTGATTTTGGTGATGGGGGGACTGAGAACTGTTGCGCTCAATGGAAAGCATCCTTAAAGATCTGGAAGCAATGTTCTGCTTCCTTGTGCCTGAGGACTGTTTCCCAGGGTGTCCTATTAATTAACTCCTTGAAGAGCTGGAAGTTTGCTTTCTTAAAATTTAGTATCCTGACCATACTCCCTGCCTGTCCGATATCCCTCAGGACTGTGATCACCACCAATGAGTGATCACTGCAGCCCAGGATTCCTCCAACCTTGATGTCACTGATGAGCTCACTTGCACTGGTAACTATCAGGTCCAGTATTGCATCGTTTAGGGTAGAGATGCCTATTATCTGAATTCAGAAGTTATCTTCATTGCACTCAAAGAGTCTCCTGGGTTTCCTACAGCTTGCCATACTACTTTTCCAGTGGATGTCAGGGTGGTTGAAGTCTCCCAGTAGGAAAAGATCTTGTGAGGACAAAGCCTCCTCTAACTGGAGGATGAAGTCTTCTTCAGTGGGCTCCTGTTGATCGGGTGGACTGTATTATTCACCAACCACAAGGTTCCCTTTGTTGCCTATGTCTCTAATTGTTACCCATAAACTTTTGACTTTCTTGTGGCTATTCTCCAGAAGCAGCTCTCCACACTACCAATTTCTTGATATAGAGGATAACACCACCAGCCCTCTTTCCCCACTTGTGTCTTCTGAGTAGCCTGTAGCCACTGATAGCCATGCTACAGTCATCGGATTTGACCCACCAGGTTTCAGTAATGGCAATTAGGTCATAATGTTCTAGCAGCATGGTAGCTTCCAACTCCTCTTTGTTGCCTATGCTGTGTGCATTCATGTAGAGGCACTTCGGCTGGGTTCTTGGATATGTCACCTTCTTAGTGGAACATCCTGTTTCCCCTAAGGTGTTCCAAAAAGAATTGTGTCATCCCACAGCTTGTCACAGTAAAGCCTGATATGCTCCCCATCTTCCTTAACAGCTAGTTTAAAGCCCTGTCAATGAGGTCTGCAAACTCCTGAACTAAGATTCTCTTTCCCCTTTAATAAAGGTGCCTCCCAACTGATGCCAGGAAGCCTCATGATGTGTAGACCACCCCATTGTCAAAATCTCTCAAAGTTATGATGGTGACACTAGGAACAGAGACATGTATTAATAGGCTGGGTTCAGCTGTTCCTTCTAATGGTGCTGTTCACAATAGGAAGGAGGAAGGAAAAAAATAAAAAGAATCACTTGTGTCCCAGGTTTCCTCACTAACTATCTTAATAGGGCCCTTAATGCCCCTTGGGGCTACGTACTGCAACTTTGTCACCTCCTATGTGCAAATGTAGTAGTGGATAGTAGTCAAAGGGACATACCAGTCTAGGATGCTTCCTAGTGATGTCTTTAACCTGGGCTCCTGGAAGGCAGCCAACTTTAAGTGTAGGATCTACCCAGCATATTGGACTCTCTGTTGCCCTCAGCAGGGAGTTTCCTACTTCCATCTTTGCTTCCTTCTGGAGGTTGCAGTAATATGGGAGTTATGCGTTTCTTGTCTTGGCCCCTCCTCTGGTGTAGATGGATCAACAACCCCATTGTCTACTCACTGGTCCTCCACACCTAGAGCCTTGTATCTATTGTGCAGAGGCATCTGGGGAGGCATGGCAGGCAAGGAGGAGGTTTGCTTCCTGCCCTGATTGTGGGCTTGCTTCTGCTCACTGCTTCCCTTTAAGTCCCTGCCCATGACCAGGTGGAGGGAGGATACTAAATGCCTTTGTTCAGAGGCTTTTTCACATGTCTGTCCTTGTTAATGTTTCAGGAGATCAGGATGAAGTTCATAGAATCATAGAATGGTTTGGGTTGGAAGGGACTTCAAAGATCATCTAGTTACAAGCCCCCACCATGGGCAGGAACACCTCCCATTAGACCAGGGAGGTCTCCATCCAGCCTGGCCTTGAACATTCACATGGGACATGTGAATGAGACTTTCACAGCTTCCCTGGGAAATGTGTGCCAGTGCCTCACCACCCTCATCATGAAGAATATCCTCCTAATGTCCAATTTGAATCTTACCCCTCCAATTTAAAGCTATTCCCCCTTGTCCTGTCACTACATGTCTTTGTAAAAGTAGTCCCTCTTCAGCTTTTCTATAGGCCCCCTTCAGATACTGGAAGGCTGCTAAAAGATGTCCCCAGAGTCTTCTCTTCTCCAGGCTGAAGAATCCCAACTCTCTCAGCCTGTCCTCATAGCAGAGGTGCTCCAGCCCTGTAATCATCTTCATAGGCTTCCTCTGGACCCGTTCCAGCAGTTCCGTATCCTTCTCATGTTGGGGGTTCCAGAACTGGACACAATACTCCAGATAGGGTACAAGACCAGAGTAGAGGGGCAGAAGCACCTTCCTTGACCTGCTGGTTACACTTCTTTTGATGTGGCCCAGGATATGGTTGGCCTTTTGGGCTGTGAGTGCACATTAATAGCTCATGTTGAGCTGCTCATCCATTAGGACCCCCAAGCCCTTCTCCACAGGGTTACTTCCAGTCACATAGTCTCCCAGCCCTTACTGATTACCCCAGCCCAGATGTAGGACTTTGCACCTGGCCTTGTGGAACCTCATGAGGTTCACGCAGGCCCACTTCTCCACCTTGTCTGGGTCCCTAAGGGGATCCTGTCCATGATGCCCATTTATGTCATGGTCCACTCATAAGCGGATGCGTGATAGTTTGTTTCAGCTATGATCTCCAAGTGCAAAGGAAAAGCAATAATTCAACAAGTCAAGGGAGTTAAATTTCAATCCAAACTGGAACTTTATTAATTGTGCCTGTAAAGTGGCTTGTGATAGAAAGAGAGAGAGAATAAGGGAAAAGACGGGGGTAAAAGGGAAGAAGAAGGGGTTTATAGCTACCACCAAGGGTCCACAGACGTCTGGCATCTCTGGTGGTCCTTGTCCAGAACACATTCCACTCCTCCTGTCTTCAATCGAGGTGATCTCACGGTGGGGAAGATCTTCAAAATTCAGCTGCTCTAGAGCTGTCTTTTATGCTAGTCAATAGACCTGTGACCCACCTTTGCTTGTGATGTGCCAGTCTCCACCTAGCAGGCCACACATGCCAAGAGAGGAGTGTCTGAGGTGTGATTGGCTTTGGAGGCAGGTCTCCTCCCCTTGCGCATGTTCTCCTCCTGGCAGCAATGGTTGACCTGGGGGCTCCCGATGAAGACCAGTAGTCATAATCACCTTGTGCGCATGCTCTGTTGGGGTATGGGTCTGTGGTAAGTCCTGTCATTACTTTTCCTCTCTTTTCCTCCTTGCTTCATGGATCTTTCACAATGGTAGGGAGCAGGGAGGTTTGGAGACAGGTACAAAACATTTTTGAGATAAGGAGGTAGGTACAGGTAGATAAGTACAAATTTGTACCAATTTCAGTCTTTTACTAAACATTCCTTGCCCTCATCCGTGATTACAGTCAAGTTCCGAGGCTTAGCACCTGTTGAGAAAATGTTGAGGCAGAAATCAATCCTTTGACCGACCCTTACAGTCCCTCTCAATGACATCCTGGCATTCTGGTGTGACAACTGCACCACTCACCTTGGTCTCATCTGCAAACTTGCTTAGTGTGCATTAGATTTTGCTGTCTATATCATTTATGAAGATATTAAACAGCACTCCTCCCAGTACTGACCTCCAGAGGGACACCATTTGTCACAGATCTCCATCTGGACATAAATCCATTGACCACTAAACTCTGAATATGATCATCCAATCAATTCTTTATCCACCCAAGCAGTCCACCCATTATATATGTATTCCTCCAATTTAGAGGGAAGGATGTTGTGGGGGACTGCAGCAAATGCTTTACAGATGTCCCTTGTCCACTGATGTGTTCGCTTCATCGTAGAAAGCCAGTACGTTGATCAGGCAGTTGTAAGTGAAGACTGGGGCAAATACTTATTGAGTACCTCAGCCTTCTCCTTGTCTGTTGATGCAAGGTCACCATTTTCATTTGTTGGGGTGGGGGGTGTATGCTTTCTTTAACCTTCCTTTTCTGATTGACATACTTGTAGAAGCCTTTCTTGTTATTCTTTGCTTCCCTTGCCAAGTTCAGCTCCACCTGCATCTCGGCTGTCCTGACCCTATCCCTTCACAACTGGGCAGCATCCCTATATTCTTCCCAGGTTCCCTGTCCCTGCTTGCTCTGCCTGTGCAGTTGCCTCTTGGTCTTCATTTTGACCAACAGGTCTTGACTCAGCCACACCAGTCTCTTCCCTTCCTTGCCTGATTTCCTTCATCTGAGGACTGAGAGCTCTTGACGCATCCTTAAATATTTCCCAGCTCTGTTCTGCTGTCCTGTACCTGAGGGCCTTTCCCAGGAGGTCATATTGACTAACTCCCTGGAAAACTGGAAGTCTTTTTTCCTAAAATTTAGTATACTGACCATAATTCTCACCTGTCTCATATCCCTCAAGACCTTGAACTCCACCAATGAGTGATCATTGCAGCCCAGGCTGCCTCTGATCTTGGCATCACCGATGAATTCATTTGCATTGGTGACCATCAGGTCCAGTATTGCATTTGCTTGGGTAGCTGGGTTCAGAAATTTCCTTCAATGCACTCTAGGAGTCTCCCGAATTGCCATCAGGCTGAGTACATAGTCCATCTGGTTGCACATTACACAGCTGTTCCCTCTGTTGCCATCTGTATCCTCAGCAAGCTGGTGGCACTCCATGCAGCTGGACAGCTGGACAACTGCATGCTTTCCTGAGTATTTAGTCTGGGTTGACACATCCTTTCTGGCAGGTGCAGAGGATACAGCCTCCTGCCGGGTGGATAACATGGCTAGTCTTCCTCTCACCAACTGAACTTACTGAACTTTTTTCCTGAGCTCAGAGAGAGACTTCGCCCTGCCTGTGTGAACTGCCATGCAAACTACTGTGTCACACCCCGTTTGTCCATCCTCTTTGCCATGCCACTGGCTTCTTGTGCTCCCTAGATCTGTTTAAATCTCTCGCAGCTGCTCCCAGCAATGTCCAGGCCATGTCAGCCTCCCTTGCAAGAGCTGTTAGGAACCCCTTGCCTTCCCTAATCTAGGACTCAGCTGCAGCACTTCCCATTACTTCCACTGATCCTCTTCCAATCATTATGAAAAATTTCATCAGATAACAACAGACAAGGAATCATCATGGTTATGTATATATTTGTCAGATAACATTCATACTGTCACACTGATCAGGAGTGTCCTCACTGATTTTGCAAGCCTTGCATGGCCTCATAACCAATTCCATTTTTTCAATGTTTTGAACAATACAATTCAATAAATCTAATACAACAATCAGAGAGTCAGTATCCTTAATCAAAACTAGGCTGTAGAGAGGTGCCCAGCACAGTGATTTTACATTATCCATCGATCTTAAGCTAAATTGCCCACTTACACAAAGGTTATATTGTTGTTACAAGTCCACAAAATCCATTTAGTAGTCTGCCTGATTAGTCTATCTTGATCTCTGCTTCTCAGAGATATATTGCCTTTTACTTAAAAGGAGAGAGAATCTCTTGAAAAGAATTTCCTATGGGAGTTTTTAATCAGGTTCAATCCTGGATTTGTTTTCTGTACATAATTTTAGCAGGTTTTGTAAAAGTGATGTGATTATAGAGCAAGACAAAAATGCCTCTTTTATTGGAGAATTTACAATGGAGTATTTACAATTAATATTTACAGCATAGTTCTGGTATTGTTCTAAACAATCTCAAGTATCAGGATTCCCTTCTGTATAGCTGTAGAACACTGGAACTGAATGCAAAAATTATTATTGTTAAAAATTTGATTTTTCCTTCAAGTTTACATATACACATAACAATGAATAATAATAAATAATAATAATAATAATAAAAGGATTCTCTGCTTTTGCTTGAATACACTTGCAGCTTCTTTACACCATTTTATTTAAATGTATTTTGGCATTCATCTCCAGGTTTTTGAGTCTACCACTTAGAGGTCCCTTCCAGTTCAAAGTATTCTATGATTCTATGCAGCAGTAGTATCAATGAGTTTTCATAGAATTACAGAATGGTAGGGTTTGGAAGGCTCCATCCTCTTGACACATGTGCTTTGGATACTTACAAGCATTGACAAGATCCCCTCAGTCTTCTCTTTTCCAGGCTAAACAGACCCAGGTCTGTCAGTTTCTCCTCATAAGAGAAATTCTCTAGTCCCCTAATCATCTTCATGGCACTCTGCTGGACTCTCTCCAGTAGTTCCTTGTCTTTCTTGAGCTGGGGATCCTAGAACTGAACACAGTACTCCAGATGGGGCCTCATTAGTGCAGAGTAGAGGGGGTAAGATTACTTCCCTTAACCTTCTTGCTACAGTCTTCTTGATATACCACACAGTAGCATTGGCCTTCTTGGCCATGAGGGCACATTGCTGGCTCATCATTAACTTCTTGTCCCCAGGACCCTTAGGTTCTTTTCTGCAGAGCTTCTTTCAAGCAGGTCAACCCCTAACCTTTGCTGGTGCAGTGGGTTATTCCTTCAGAGGTACAGGACTCTACACTTGCCTTGCTGATCTTCACTAGGTTCATCTCTGCCCAGCCCTCCAGCTTGTCCAAGTCTCACTGAATGATAGCACAGCCTTCCAAGTGTATCAGCCAGTCCTGCAAGTTTTATGTCATCAACAAACTTGCTGAGGATACAGTCTGTTAAATCTAGGTCATTGATGACTGTGTTGAACAAGACCGGTCCCAGTACAGACTCCTGGGGAACACCACTAGCTGCAGTCTTCCAACTAGACTTTCAGCCAGTTACCAATCCATCTCACTGTCCACTCATTTAACCCACTCTTCCTCAGCTTACCTATGAGGATGTTGTAGGACATAGTGTCAAAACTTGCTGCTTGCTGAAGTGGACAATGCCCACTGCTCTTTCCTCATGTACCCAGCCATCTATGCCAGCATAGGAGGCTATCAGATCAGTCAAGTATCATTTCCTCTTGCTGAATCCACATTGACTACTTCTGATCACCTTCAATTCCACATGCTTGGAGATGATATCCAGGCTGAGCTGTTCTACCATCTCTCCAAGGATGGCTGTGAGGCTGACTGGCCTGTAGTTTCCTACGTCCTCCTTCTTGCCCTTCTTGAAGACTGGAGTGGTATTAGCTTTCTTGTCCTAGTCTTCAGTCACCTCTCCTGTTCTACGTGACTTTCAAAAGCTGATTGAGAACAGCTTAGCAATAGAATCTGCCAGCTCTTCCTGCACTCATGGGTGCATCCATGTGTGCATTTTGAGTGTCCAGTTTGCCTAAATATACTCTAACTAGATTGTCTTTGACAAAGGAATAGTTTTGTTTCTCCAGACTTTCTCTTTCCTCCAGGGTCTGGGATTCCTGGGGGTCGGCCTTAGCAGTAAAGACTGGACAAAGGCCTTCACTAACTCTGCCTTCCCTGTATCTTGTCATAAGGGCACTCATCTCATTCAGCAGCAGGCCCACATCTTTCCCCTTTGGTACAGATGTACTTGAAGCCCTTCTTCTTAGCTTTGACATCCTTTGCCAGATTTAATTCCAGGTAGGCTTTTGCATTCCTCATTGCATCCCTGCATACTCTGCCAGTGTTCTTATATTCCTCCTCAGTGGCCAGCCCCTTTTTTCACCCTCTGTAAACTTCCTTTTTCTCTTTGAGTTTTTTTTCCAAAGCTCCTTACTCATACATCCTCCTGCCTCCTTTGTCTGATTTCTTACTCCAATGGATGCATCTATCTTGGGCTTTGAGGAAGAATTGCTTGAATATTGCCCAGCTCTCTTGGACTTCCTACTTTCTAGGGCCCCATGGAATTCCTCCAAGAAAGTCTTTGAAGAGATTAAAGGTAGCCTTGAAAATGCTGTTGTATGAAAATGGTGATGTGTTGCTGATATCCAACTGCAATAGACAGCAAGCAATTGAGGGTCATTATTAAAGCAGACTCATGCAAAACATCATGAGGTTGCAGAGGAGGTAAACATGAAGTGAAAACATTTCAAATACATGTAAATAGTAAACGTAATGATACTGTTCCACCTAGCTCATCGAGATGCTTGTAGTCTCAACTAAGGCAATGCAAGGAATGTAGACAAAATGCAGGACACTTAAATCTTCATGTTACAAGTTTAAATAAGCCTTGTGATGCACAGGTTTTGAGCAGTAGAAGGCTGAAGAAGTAAAAGCTTATGGCAGATATCTCATTCATGTCACAAGAGCTTCAGAATAATTGTTTGCTGTAGAAAATGCAATGACAGTTTTACCCTCTAAAGAGAAAGACTATGCCTCCACAAAGCAAATTTTTAAATTACAGAATCTAATTAGATGACAGTGTAATCACATTAGCAGTGCACTTGTCTGTTTTAGAAAACATTGTTATGTACAGATATCAAAAAGCCTTTTATTTCCCAGAACAGCTGATAATTCAACAATATCAGTTGCTTATGCCTTCCATTTCATAAGTTAGAAATGTAAATGCTTTGATAGTTGGAACAGCACTCTTAAAATATGTCCAGGTAATATTTAATTGGTCTGTACTAATGGTTGTCTGTATACAGAACTAAGCAAATGACTGGACTCCATACCCTCATCCTTTGGGAAGTATTACACATTGATTGCTAATAGACAAAACTTAATAGAATTTCTTTGTCAGTGAGGTGATACACAACTGCTTGTTTTGATTTGTTTTTTCCTTAAAAGTATTTTTCCTTAAAGGTGTTTTTTTTTAAAGAGAAAGCCATAATCTTGGCAAATACACTAAAACCAGAACAATAAAAGCAAGGCAAAGATATATTCCTGTTGAAACAATTTCAGCAAAACTATAATTACTGCTAAACACTAATACATTTAGGGTCCAGTTGCTATGCAACCATAAGAAATTTACAGTATACCTGCTGTAGGCAAAATGTGTGTGAGAAAAGACAACTGATTGACAGGAGAAATGCCATTACCCTATGAAACAAAGGAATGACCTTTTCATCTATTACGTTCTGTTACAGTTTTTCACCATTGTCAAGAACTTGCATCAATTCATCAACTTGTGGTGCGTCAACAGTCCACCAGTATAATTACAGTGAACTGTCAACAGCGAATACGTATTTGCAGTAACCAAAGACCTACGTCACTTCCATAACAACTAGACTCCATTTTGTAACTTCAAGCTTATGTTTTCTCTCAGTCCAGAGTTCCAAATCTTACCCTAGGTAATATACAGTTACTTGATTCCCTAATAATTTTTATCTTTTCTCTCTTAATGTTCTAATGAAGAAAGTAAATGAAAGTCCAGATTTAGTAGTTCTCAGCAAAATAACCATCAGGATGGTTAATAGCAGAGAAGACAGAAATTGATAGCTTTACAAGGAAACTACTTACCTGCTTCCACATGATATACCTTCTGGGTACATTCTTATAAACAAAATCACCCAACAACAGCTGAGCTGCAAGATGCAAAGCAGCTTTCTACAGAGCCCAGTAATTCATCCCCAGCCTAAGCCTACCTGCGCTTCCTCTACCTTACTTCCATTCTCTCCTTATGCTCCTTTTATAAAGCCCCTTAATAAGCTCATTATTGTCATCCTGGGCTACCTGCCCCACTTGTCTGTTGTTGAAAAGGCTGAGCTCTGTGCAAAAAGCTCTATGCAGGTTGAGA
The DNA here is from genome assembly GCF_032191515.1 of Phaenicophaeus curvirostris. NCBI lineage: Eukaryota > Metazoa > Chordata > Aves > Cuculiformes > Cuculidae > Phaenicophaeus > Phaenicophaeus curvirostris. The sequence goes on along the minus strand of NC_091396.1, from coordinate 25,068,393 downwards.
AAAAGACTCATAAATCTTAGAAAACTTCTGGAGTCTTGATTTGGAATTCTGATTCTTAAAAGATCACTGCTGAATACACGCTCAAATGTACTACAGTGTAAACATATCTCCAGCACAGATAGAGCTGTGAGCTCACCTTCTGAGAATTCACCTATGAATTATCAGAAGTTTCGTACTGTAGCATCCTACTGCAATTTACATAGCAGCAGAATACTGCACAGTAAGGATTAAAAACAGCTTCACACCTTTCAAGAACTCTATCACACATACATCTGTCAGAAATGAAGTTGAAAATAAAATAAGAGTACATCATGATTGCTGAGTTGCTATCATTAAATGAGGTGGAAAAAGTAATTTCATGATAGAAAGGATCAGTCTTGATGTGAAGCTGGATTTTTTTAAACATTAATTCTTTGTGACTATGTTCCACTACATCTCATAGAAATCTTCCCCTAGATGAATAAGGAAAAAAAAAAAAGAGAGTGAATAAAAGAACGATACAATGAAATCAGGATCTCAGGTATTTGTGTGTCTCTGATTAATTTCAATTTGTTGAATGTGTTTTGGTTTGTTTTTTCTCTCTGCAATAGTACACTGAAGATATATTTTAAAAAAATTAAAATTAATATAGACACTCAAGAATACAAATACTGACATCAGCAGGGTATTTTTCCAGAAAGAATTATCTTCCCTAGAAATGTAAGAGTGTACCCTGGGTGGATTAGGTATTAGAATTTAATTCTGAACTCAGGGAGTACTAAATGCATAAAAAGGAGTTATAAGATTTAAAATAGGATTACTGAGCCTCAAGAGCTTCAGGATTACATCTTCATCATGACTTCTATATAAGTAACTTTGAAGAATCAAGATCTTTTTATCGGTTACTGAAGAAAACCATCCATCCATCACAATTCATTTAATGATAGAAAAATGTCTGTTGGACTCAGAAATAATCAGATGACACGTCTGAGCCACTGTGAGGCTATGAAGAATTTGCTTGAAACTTTGAGCCTTGGGTATCTATATATGCAGTTGGAATAATGATCTAAAGACCTTTAGGATTTTGGACCTCTGTGGTGAAAAAAATTGCATAATGATTATAAATGAATAGCTGCTAGATAGTTTGCCATGTCATAGATTGTAAATAATGGAAATATTATTGGGCTGAAGGAATTAATTTGATTCTTTTGCCACTTATAACCTCTGTGTGGTGACTTTTCATGACCATAAGTCATATCAGAAACAATATAAAACACTATTCATGTTTGTTATCATCAGCCTTGACAATTTCATCAAAACAACTAAATCCTAAGAGCATAAGAGGAGAAAACAACAACCTTCTTATTCAAATTTAGAAACTAAAAACCCCTAGGTTCAGGATTGAGTTAAAGTGAAGGCAATAAGGTAGCAATTGCTTTATATGTTTTCTAGTCCTCCTTTTTGGAGACTGCACTAATGGATTTCATATTCTAATAGTTTTTAGAGGCTGTAAAATTCAGTATAAAAAAATGAATTCATATCAATTACAGTATGCAATAGATCAGAACGGCACTAAAAGGATACAGCACAGAATAATATGTTTAGGATATGAATCATATATATTCCAAGATGTAGGGCAAAATTACTCTCTCTATGTAACCTGTAAATTGCTGATTTTCCAGGCTGACTATGCTGCTCTTTGTTTAAAAATAGGCAAGTTAGGTGGAATTTGGGAAATTTGCCTCCTTTTCCTGTTTGTAGATTATTTATAGCAATTCACTTTTCTGTGAATTAGATTAAAGAATGGTTCATATTCACTATATATTATAATTAATGATTTGCATGCCAAATTAGTTATGGTTCTTGTAAAAAAAGCTGGGGTACTGTGCAGGTAGAAACCATATGTATGAGTACTTTCCCTTCAAGTCAGCCTTTTCTAGGTGGACCCCAACAGATTCTCAATTCACTTTTCATTTTGCTTTCACAGGCTGTGAATACACTACGAAGGTACATTTCTTCTTTTTGTCCGTATGACATTTGAGATATTAGGTGTTTGTCTAGCTAGAGATCTGTTTCTCCTGCGTTCTTCCTGTTTCTTTAACATGAAGAAGCATCCTATTTCTTATGAAGTCATGGCTGTGTCAGTGATATAATATGGTGGATTCCCTCCACACTGCACCCACTGCATTGAATTTATCATTTTTCCATACAGCTCAGGTGAGCTTTGGTAAAGTTATGCAGATCTACATTAAATAACTCTCCAAGAAGTAACTATATCACCAAACAACAATGTCCAGTATATACATCTGGGTTTACTACATTTATTTAAATGTCTCAGGCATTAAAAAGGTCCTTTAAACCAACATGTAATAGAAAAAGTAAAGTATTTTAGTTTCACAGAGATAATTTTCTCCCACCTTTTGCAGTCCTTCGAGCAAAACCAGATTCCACACAGTATGCGACTGAAGTCAAAGTAAATTTTTCTTGCAGTTTATCAGCTGGATTTTTACAAAGCATAAATTGTCACTTTGTCACTCTGCTGACTGACTGGCCCATCCTTCGTCGAACTGCAATATCCAGTTGTGAAACTGACAGTATTTTCTGTCTAGCATCAGCAAGTCCCATTTGATGGGAGTTGTAAATTAAATGCTCCAATGGTTGTAAAATGGTGATTTATTTCTACAGCCAATGGTGTTTTTACATTGCAGTGTATACAAACATATGCACAAAAATAAAAGTCCCCAGAGTCCCACTCAGAATGTGAATATTCATTAATTTTCAAGAAAACCACAGCAAGAAACTTGGTCAACAGGGAGTTTAATGAAAATAAAGTCATGGAACCAGAGTACATCAGCTGGTGGAAAACAGATGCTGAAAATGTTCCTGACTGATAAGGCAAGGAGTACAGAAATTCTTATTGATGCTCTGGAGCGAGTCCAGAGAAGAGCAACAAAGCTGGTGAAGGGGCTGGAGAACAGGCCTTATGAGGAGTGGCTGAGAGAGCTGGGGTTGTTTTTCCTGGAGAAGAGGAGGCTGAGGGGAGACCTCATTGCTGTCTACAACTACCTGAAAGGAGGTTGTAGAGAGGAGGGTGCTGGCCTCTTCTCCCAAGTAACGGGGGACAGGACAAGAGGGAATGGCCTCAAGCTCCGCCAGGGGAGATTTAGGCTGGACATTAGGAAAAAATATTTCATGGAAAGGGTCATTGGGCACTGGAACAGGCTGCCCAGGGAGGTGGTTGATTCACCTTCCCTGGAGGTGTTTAAGGCACGGGTGGACAAGGTGCTGACGGGCATGGTTTAGTGTTTGATAGGAACGGTTGGACTTGATGATCCGGTGGGTCTCTTCCAACCTGGTTATTCTGTGATTCTGTGATTCTGTGATCTGGTTTTGTGTTAATAAGCACAAAATGCTTGATCCTGATACTTGCTGTTCACTTTTATTTTGGCACAGGCTTTGTTTTTACACTCTGGTTTTGTGACTGTAAATTTGATAATGTTTTATTAACATCTTATGCAATGTCTAAAGAGATGTTCAAGTTTTCCTTTCTGTTTCTACAATGCTTGAATACTGTTGTGAAAGACAACTTGTTCTAACTATTCACAACAAAAAGAGAGAGAGAACACTTTTCATCTGTTAGAGGAAAAACTTTAAATAAATTTTAGAAGACTGTGCAACATGAATGTGTAGTATAGACATGATAAGAGTGCTCACTTGTTTTCTATTAGAATGGCTTTTCAGGACTGGAGTTCCAACACATGGAATCCAGTTTATTAGCTATTAGTTTTTCCTGGACCTTTCTAGTCAAAACCAGAGCATCTATATACCACTTGAATAAACTGTACAACATCTTCAATAAAGAAACCAGGAAATCATCTAAAACATACTTAACTGTACAAAAAGTTGAGCACTTTTATTGGCATTAATTACATTTAACATAAGAAACTCAAATATAGAAAAGCATGCAGACTAACCATCCAGGCCCCTTCGAGTTAATGAAGGGAACAAGCACACCAGAGGCAGTTTATTGCATCATTCATAGGATGGAACAGGTCAGTCTGTGGAAATGCTCTTCTATTATATTGACTGTAGGTACAGTAGACTTGATATCAAAACCTTACTTCTATATGAGTGGATAAAGTGAATTCTAAAACTAGACTAATACGGAATGATGTCTTAACAGTTTTGGGGTTTATTCTAGGAAGTTAATTAAAATGTAGATATCTTTGAAATCTAATTAATTAACTAGTAAAAAAATTTATAAGCAGTCAAACATTCAGTGTTCAAGGAACTTATGACTGGCCAGATAAGTCACTTAAGAAAGTGAGGTCACTTGAACGCTTACTGTAACTTCTCCACAAGCAAATAAAGAAGACAATTTTTTCTTAGCTGTATGTTAATTCCTACTAAGTTTGTTTCTGTTTCTGCAAATACTGTATGTTTATATTAAAAAAAAATCAGTTCTAGTGAATATACATATTATTCATTCAAAATTAACTAAACTGCTCATAACCTTGTGTATTTATTCATTCAGTGGTTCCCACAATGAGCCTACTAATAGCAGTGACTCATTATGATTACCAGGCACAGTCTGTGTGATGTTCAAACAATTGTTACTGCCCTACATATCAGCCCTGAGTCCCAGTTTCTGTCTTAAAAGTCTCATAAGAACTATACAATAGTAATAGAATTCAATTTAGTTACTTAAACCAAACCTGAGCCTAGATTCAGCTCATGTGCACAACATTCCACTTACCCAGAACTGCTGAGTAAGGCTGGAAATACTCCAGTATGAATAGCTATCCCTCCCAGGAAAAAAACAGGCATTAGCAGCAATTGTATGATTCTTTAGCACATCCATTGTGAATCTGGCTCATCCAATATGCAATTGTTAAATGTCCTGACTCAATCCTTTTCTAGGAGGTAGATTTTGACTAGACTAAGATAGTAGGAGAGAAGATGAAGTCAAGAATGTTGGCTCTTAGAGATTACAGACTTAATAAGTAAATAAAGCCATTTTGTTCTTCTTTTCAAAGTGCCATCATGATGTCTGTCCCCAGACAAGTTAGGCTGATTTGAACCAGGTCTCTGATACACATTCACAGAATAGAGCAGTTTGTCAGAGTAAAACCATTGAGAAACTTGTGGGAGACCACTCTATTTAGCACTTGTGCCACCCACCTGCCCTGTTACATTACAGACGAAACAAAAAAAGATGGGCCTTCTAAGCCAGATTCCTGAGTGAGAAATTTTGCTTACTCATAAACAGCCTGGGTCTCAAAATCATGATAGCATAAGGATTCTGTTAGAGGCAAGGCTGAAGCGGAAAATGCTGAAAAGTTCATATTTTCTAAAGTTTTGTATGACTGTAATTTCTGCTTCCACAGTGATTTTAGTGCTGATGTACTTTTTTTCTTATGTGAGATTCATATTTTCTTCATAGACTTTAATCATCCCCATTATTAATGTAAGCAATATAAATATGAGTTTTAGAAGATCTCTGAACCTCACCTGTAGACAATGACACCAGTTCTAACCTTTGTCCTCTAGGCACACAAAGTCATTCATTTTGTGGATATAAATTTATTGCACACTAACAAAGGTAACAACTGCTTCTTACACAGACAGAAGCTGCCTCTTAAATATTAGGATTACAACATCGGCTATAACAAAGGAGACTTTCCCAAATTAAACAAAGCGCATTTGACATAAAAAATAACAGACAGACAACATCTAGAGGGATCTGGAGAAGCTGGAGAAGTGGGCTTGTGTGAAACTCATGAGGTTCAACAAGGCCAGGCACAAGGTCCTACGTGGATGACCTTGTGAGCACTTGGTTACAAGAAAAAGGTCATGAGGCCCCTCGAAGCTTGGCTACCTAAGCTTAGTTATTGTTTTACAATATTTATGGCCGAAACGCAAGGCTTAGCAGGTACAAAGCCGCTTGCACGCAGAGATCATAGTAAAGAACGTAGTTAGATTAAGATAATTATGTTTGTAGTTGTTCTTTTTTAAGAACCTGATGTTTAGATAACTATAATAGCCATGGTAACAGAATAATGAAGTATTGTGTTATATTTAGACCCTTTGTAGTAAATGACTAAAATAATGTAACCAATGATGAGCCTCTATTTGGTAACATGTATGAGCTAATTAACTAATGTATATATATCATTGCTTTATCCCCAATAAATTGAGACTTGTTGATCATCATCTGATGTGCATGTCTCCCGTCGTTTCCGACAGTCCTACACCTGGATCAGGGCAATCTGCGATTTCAATACAGGATGGGGGATGATGTGATTAAGAGCTGCCCTGCAAAGAAGGACTTGGGGATGCTGATTGATAAGGAGCTCAGCATGAGCCAGAAATGTGTGCTTGCAGCCCAGAAGGCCAACCATATCCTGGGCTGCATCAGAAGAAGTGTAGCCAGCAGGTTGAGGGAGGTGATTCTGTCCCTCTATTCCTCTCTTATGAGACCTCATCTGGACTACTGTGGTTAGGTCTGGAATCCTCAACATAAGAAGTATATGGAACTATTGGAACATGTCCAGTGGAGGGATACAAAGATAATCAAAGGGCTGGAGCACCTCCCATACAAGGACAGGCTGAGAGAGCTGAGGTGGTTTTGTCTGAGAAGGGAAGGCTCCAAGGAAACCTTATAGTGACCTTCCTGTAGAGGGAAAAGGGATCTGCAAAGGGATCTGAACAGGCTGGATGGCAGGGCAGAGTCCAATGGCATGAGGTTTAACAAGGCCAAATGCTGCATCCTGCACTTGGGGCACAACAACCCTATGCAGTGCTACAGACTAGGAGAAGTCTGTCTAGAAAGCTGCCTGGAGGAGAGGGACCTGGGGGTGTTGGTTGACAGCTGACTGAACATGAGCCAGCAATGTGCCCAGGTGGCCAAGAAGGCCAATGGCATCTTGGATTGTATCTGAAACGGCATGACCAGCAGGTCCAGGGAGGTTATTCTCCCTCTGTACTCGGCACCGGTGAGACCGCTCCTCGAATACTGTATTCAGTTCTGGACCCCTCACCACAAGAAGGATGTTGAGGCTCTGGAGCGAGTCCAGAGAAGAGCAACAAAGCTGGTGAAGGGGCTGGAGAACAGGCCTTATGAGGAGTGGCTGAGAGAGCTGGGGTTGTTTTTCCTGGAGAAGAGGAGGCTGAGGGGAGACCTCATTGCTCTCTATAACTACCTGAAAGGAGGTTGTAGAGAGGAGGGTGCTGGCCTCTTCTCCCAAGTAACGGGGGACAGGACAAGAGGGAATGGCCTCAAGCTCCGCCAGGGGAGGTTTAGGCTGGACATTAGGAAAAAATTCTTTACAGAAAGGGTCACCGGGCACTGGAACAGGCTGCCCAGGGAGGTGGTTGATTCACCTTCCCTGGAGGTGTTTAAGGCACGGGTGGATGAGGTGCTAAGGGGCATGGTTTAGTGTTTGATAGGAATGGTTGGACTCGATGATCTGGTGGGTCTCTTCCAACCTGGTTATTCTATGATTCTATGATTCTATGAAAGGGGGACTACAAGAAAGCTGGGGAGGGACTTTTTATAAAAGAATGTAGTGACAGGACCAAGGGGGATGGCTATAATTAAAGAGGGACAGATTTAGGCTAGACATTAGGAGGAATTTCTTCACAATGAGGATGGTGAGGCATGGGAACTGGTTGCCCAGGGAAGTTCTGGATGCCCCCTCACTGCAAGTGTTCAAGGCCAGGTTGGATGGGGCCTTGAGCAGGCTGGTCTGGTGGGAAGTGTCCCTGCCAGTGGCAAGCGGGTTGGAATTAGATGATTTTTAAGGTCCCTTGCAAGTCAAACCGTTCTATGATTCTATGATTTTTGCAGAAATCCTGACAAGTATGGGATTGTAGAAACGGGTCATTATAAGAAATCTTTCTATAACGGAGGACCAGGGAGAATATTCAGTCTCTATTGGATGCAAATGGAACAACTGTGAAAAAGGACGAGGACAAGGCTGAGGTACTTAATGCCTTCTTTGCCTCAGTCTTTAATTGTAAGGAAAGTTGTTCCTTGTGTGCACGTACCCAGGAGCTAAAGGAGCAGAACAAAGCTCCTATGATCCAAGAGGAAGAGGTTAGAGGCTTGCTTGCCTAGCTAGACACGTACAAGCCTTTGGGGCTGAATGGGATCCATCAAAGAGTATTGAGGGAGCTGGTGGATATTCTTGCCAAACCCCTTTCCATCACCTTCCATCAGTCCTGGCTGACTGAGGAAGTTCCACTTGATTGGAGGCTGGCTGATATTGTGCCCATCTACAAGACCCAGGAAACTACAGGCCTGTCAGTCTGACCTCAGTGCCAGGGAAAAGTCATGGAGCAGGTGATCTTGAGTGCTATCATGAAGCACATGCAAGAGAACAGGGTGATCAGGCCCAGTTAACACGGGTGCAATGAAAGACAGGTCTTGCCAAACAAATATGATCGCCTTCTATGACAAAGTGACTTGGCTGCTGGATGAGGGAAAGGCTGTGGATGTGGTCTTCTTGGACTTCAGTAAAGACTTTGACACAGTTTCTCACAGCATTCTGCTTAGGAAGATGTTCAGCCTCTGGACTGGAAAGGAGAATGCTCTCCTGTGTGGAAAACTGGGGTGATGGCTGGGCTCAGGGATTTGTGGTAAATGGAGTTAACTCAACTGGAGGCCAGTGACAAGTGGGGTTCCCCGGAGCTCAGTGCTGGGTCAAGCCCAGTTAAATGTCTTTATGAATGACCTGGGTAAGGGGACCGAATGCACCCTAAGCAAGTTTGCAGATGACACAAAGCTGGGAGGATTTGTCAATCTGCTGGAAGGTAGGGAGGCTTTTCAAAGGGATCTGAATAGGCTGAACTGATGGGCTGAGATCAATGGAATGAGGTTTAACAAGGTCAAATGCCGAGTCCTGGAGTTGGGACACAACAACCCTATGTAGTGCTACAGACTAGGAGAAGACTGACTAGAAAGCTGCCTGGAGGAGAAGGACCTTGGGGGTGTTGATTTATAGCCATCTGAACATGAGCCAGCAGTGAGCCCAAGATCTTGGACATCTTGGCTTGTATCAGAAACGGCATGACCAGCAGGTCCAGGGGGGTTATTCTCCCTCTATAGCTGGCACTAATGAGACTGCACCTCGAATACTGTGTTCAGTTCTAGGCCCCTCACCACAAGAAGGATGTTGAGGCTCTGGAGCGTGTCCAGAGGAGAGCGATGAAGCTACTGAAGGTGCTGGAGAACAAACCTTACAAGGAGTGGCTGAGAGATCTGGGGTTGTTTAGCCTGGAGAAGAGGAGGTTAAGGAGAGACCTTATTGCTCTCTATAACTACCTGAAAGGAGGTTGTAGAGAGGAGGGAGCTGGCCTCTTTTCCCAAGTGACGGGGGACAGGACATGGGGGGATGGCCTCAAGGTCTGCCAGGGGAGGTTCAGGCTTGAGATCAGGAAAAAAAATTTTCATGGAAAGGGTCATTGGGCACTGGAACAGGCTGCCCAGGGAGGTAGTTGAGACGCCATGCCTGGAGGTGTGTAAAAGATGGGTGGACGAGGTGCTAAGGGTCATGGTTTTGTGGTTGATAGGAATGGTTGGACTCAGTGCCCCTGGGGGTCTTTTCCAACCTAGTGATTTCCTGAAAGTACAAATCCACAGAAAAATAAGCATGCTCACAAGCTACCTAGTATTCTGAAACAGGTTATGCATTGTTACACCTGTGTTACCTATGTTTACTGCCAAAGGTTTTACATCATTGAGGCGGGGGACATGTATGCAGGGCAGTTTTAGTTGCTGCTACTAGTCATTTTGGACTAATATGGGATAATGACTGCTAATGCTCTGTAGATTTACTTTTTCTTATTGAACAACAAAGCATCCTGTTAAAACCCATGACAGTACCATGAATGCTTGAGGACAGAAAAACATCACATGTCAATCAGTGTCTTACCTACTTTTCAACAACTGATTTTATAATCTTTTACTCTGTGTGGGTTTGCAACCACAATAAACTTATCTGAAATTAATCTGCTTTCATAGGACACAGAAGTATTAGCTGTTGTAGATTTCACTTCTGCAAGAAATGCAAGCAATTTCCATTCCAGCTTAAGATAAAAACATATTGCAAATAGACTAACATCTTATGATCCAAGAAAAGGAAGGGGGGAAACTTTTTACAGTTGAAGACAGCAAATATTTAATTAATGAAACCATTTTCCTGGGGTGTTACACATGTATATAGTGAATTTACAGAGCATATGAAAGACAAAATAGTGAGTAACCTCGGATAGCAGGTTAAGACTAGCAAAGAAAGAGGATACAAGTATATTATTCATCTTTCATTTCAGTTGTTCAAGTGTATATACCATTAGAATCATGCAAACTATAACTACTATTACATCCCATTTTAATCCAAGGTAAATACGTCCCTGTTTCTTAATCTTTACTTATAATTCCACAACTTTTTTTCAGTATAATTATAGCTAAATTATGCATTAGATTATTATTACATTATGATTTTGATTATACTTTCATCACTTAAGAGGAAGAGATAAGTTTTTGTGTGAGAAATATTTTGTTAAATCATTGTTATTTAAGACAGAGACATGACATGTGGATTAGAAATATTTTCTTATGAGATAATTATTCATTTTCAGGCAGTGAATTGCACAAATAATAGACTTGAATGGTTTGTTCCTTGTGTCATTTAGTCTATCTTTCTTTGTCATTGAAATTATACTTCACTACATATTATTTAATATTCTTCTACTGTATTGTCCATTGATTCAGATAATGGAGTTTCTAGCAATTCTGTCTGCATATGAATATATACCTTGCTATATTTTCTTAATTTTCTTGTTTCTATTTTCACCTTGTTTATACTATTTACAGCTCTGTGATTAGTATCATTCTCTCCATACATACCTATTTAGTTATCTTGAGCAGTACTAATGAAAAGATACTTACTTGGTAGGCAAGCAGTGACATTTTATCTCCGAAAGTAGACATTGTGTCTACTTGGAGTGCCACAATTTCTTTTGGATAGTCAGAGTAAAAGGCTGTGCATGTTGTGTACCCGGACTTTACTCATACCACCATTTCTCACTGTATTCTTAGGGTATTCTGCTTGAGAAACTGGCTGCTATTGGCCTGAAGAGGAACACACCCTACTGGGTAAAAAACTAGCTGGATGGCTGGGCCCAGAGGGTGGTGGTAAATAGAGTTAAATCCAGTTGGAGGCTGGTCACAAGTGGTTTTCCCCATGCCTCAGTGTTGGGTCCAGTTCTGTTCAGTATCTTTATTGATGATCTAGATGAGGGGATTGAGTGTACGGATTGTAAGTGTGTGGATGATGTGAAGTGAGAAGAAGTATTGATCTGCTTGAGGGTAGGGAGACTCTCCAAAGGCGTCTGAACAGGCTTGACTGATGGGCTGAGACCAATGACATGAAGTTTAACAAGGCCAAATGCCCATGCCGGTTCCTGCACTTGGGGCACAACAACCCTGTGCAGTGCTACAGATTAGGAGAAGAGTGGCTGGAAAGCTGCCTTGCAGAGAAGAACCTAGGGGTGTTAGTTGACAGCCAGTTGAATATGAGCCAGCAGTGTGTCCAACTGGCCAAGCAGGCCAATAGCATCTTGGCTTGTATCAGAAACAACGGGGTCAGAAGGACCAGGGAAGCGCCTCTGCCCCCGTACTTGGCATTGGTGAGGATACACTTCGAATACTGTCTTCCGTTCTGGGCCCCTCACTACAAGAAGAACATTGAGCCGATGAAGCATGTCCAGAGAAGGTCAACAAAGCTGGTGATGGGGGTGGAGAACAAGCCTTATTAGAGGTGGCTGAGGTAACTGTGATTGTTTAGCCTAGAGAAAAGGAGACTGAGGGGAGACCTTATCACTATACACAACTACCTGAAAAGAGTTTGAAGAGCCATGGGTGTTGCCCAAGTAATTAGTGATAGAATGAGAGGAAATAGCCACCAGCAGATGTTCAGATTAGACCTCAGGAAAAATATCTTCATTGAGAGGATTACCAGACACTGAACAGACTGCCCAAGGGGTGGTTGAGTCACCATACCTGAAGGTACTTAAAATCCAAGTACATGAGGTGTCAGGGATACAATTTAGTAGTGGCACGGTTGGACTCAATGAACTCAAAAGTCTTTTCCAACCAAATGATTCTATGATTCTACAGACTGACTAAGTGCCTCAGAGCAGTCCTTCACTGGCAGTGGAATGAATTCACAATCAATATAATTTGCTATCTCTTAACTTGTAGTTCTCAAAAACTGTGTGTCTGCATGAAAACAACTCTATCTTTCAGTCCTTTCTCAGTTAGAGGTACAGTCTACCACCTTTATCTACTACTGCCTCCATTCAACCAATAGTAGCCTGAATACAGATTGAGGGTCATCATTGTAAATGAATGTATACACATGATCTTGTCTATAGTCCCACATAATCTTAGTGGAACAATATTATAACTGAATATTCATAATTTGTGGTATGACTACATAATAACAGTTTTCCTGGTTAATTTTCCATGCTTGTATACAGAGAGCTTTCAGCAAAAATTAGTATTCTTGCCATGTTATCCCATATGCGAAATATTATCTTTCTCACTGATTGAATCTGATATTAAGGACAGATCCACTGCTTTCTAACATGATACCGATAACTTCACCTTACCTAGAAACTAACTTTTCCTGTTGTGTGACAATTTATTTAGTTAGTTCTCATAAAAATTAGTAGAAAGTAACAAGCAGTCAGTCAGTTTCAATTGAAAAGTTCGCCTATAACATTTTTCCTTCCTTTACTTCCATTTCTTCAGGTACCTACACAATATCAAAATGTTATTTGTGAAGCTAAGAAATATTGTTACAATCTATATTATACAAATCATATAGCCAGTTTAACCAGGAACTGTGTATAAACTGTTCTTGATAAATTGCTTAACCCTCAAAATTGCCTCTAGGGAGGAGAATGCTAAACCCATGGGTGATATGAATTTCATAGAATCATAGAATCATAGAATAACCAGGTTGGAAGAGACCCACCGGATGATCAAGTCCAACCATTCCTATCAAACACTAAACCATGCCCCTTAGCACCTCATCCACCCGTCCCTTAAACACCTCCAGGGAAGGTGAATCAACCACCTCCCTGGGCAGCCTCTTCCAGTGCCCAATGACCCTTTCTGTGAAGATTTTTTTTCTAATGTCCAGCCTAAACCTCCCCTGGCGGAGCTTGAGGCCATTCCCTCTTGTCCTGTCCCCTGACACTTGGGAGAAGAGGCCAGCACCCTCCTCTCTACAACCTCCTTTCAGGTAGTTGTAGAGAGCAATGAGGTCTCCCCTCAGCCTCCTCTTCTCCAGGAAAAACAACCCCAGCTCTCTCAGCCACTCCTCGTAAGGCCTGTTCTCCAGCCCCTTCACCAGCTTTGCTGCTCTTCTCTGGACTCGTTCCAGAGCCTCAACATCCTTCTTGTGGTGAGGGGTCCAGAAATGAACACAGTATTCGAGGAGCGGTCTCACCAGTGCCGAGTATAGAGGGAGAATAACCTCCCTGGACCTGCTGGTCACGCCGTTTCTGATACAAGCCAAGATGCCATTGGCCTTCTTGGCCACCTGGGCACACTGCTGGCTCATGTTCAGTCAGCTGTCAACCAACATCCCCAGGTCCCTCTCCTCCAGGCAGCTTTCTAGACAGACTTCTCCTAGTCTGTCGCACTGCATAGGGTTGTTGTGCCCCAAGTGCAGGATGCAGCATTTGGCCTTGTTAAACTTCATGCCATTGGTCTCAGCCCAGCCGTCCAGCCTGTTCAGATTCCTTTGCAGAGCCTCCCTACCCTCCAGCAGATCCACACTTCCACCCAGCTTAGTGTCGTCTGCAAACTTGCTAAGGATGCACTCAATGCCTTCATCTAGGTCCTTGATAAAGACATTGAACAGGGCTGGACCCAGCACTGAGCCCTGGGGAACCCCACTTATAACTGGCCTCCAGCTGGATTTAACTCCATCTACCACTAATATCTGGGCCTGGCCATCCAACCAGTTTTCCTCCCAGGAGAGTGTGCTCTTGTCCAGGCCAGAGGCTGACAGTTTCTCAAGCAGAATGCTGTGAGAAACTGTGTCAAAGGCTTTGCTGAAGTCCAGGAAGACCACATCCACAGCCTTTCCCTCATCCAGCAGCCAAGTCACTTTGTCATAGAAGGCGATCATATTTGTTTGGCAAGACCTGTCTTTCATTGCACCCGTGTTAACTGGGCCTGATCACCCTGTTCTCTTGCATGTGCTTCATGATAGCACTCAAGATCACCTGTTCCATGACTTTCCCTGGCACTGAGGTCAGACTGACAGGTCTGTAGTTTCCTGGGTCCTCCCTGTGACCCTTCTTGTAGGTGGGCACAACATCAACCAGCCTGCAGTCCAGTGGGACTTCCCCAGAAATCAGATTTCAATCAGATTTGTAAGGGGCAAGGATATCTACAGGGTGGCATGAGAAGAACAGATGAAAGATTGAAAGAACTTTTCTTGTGCAGATATTACCATGTCAGCTCTAAATAATGAATATTAGTAAGATTTGTTTCAGGCTATTAAACATTATCTGAAGAGATAAGGAATGTTAGTCCAGATTTGAACACATCTCTTGATAATTCTTCAGGATTTTGACTGCAATTAAACTCTTGATCACTAGTTATACCAGATAGCTGCCAGAAGAAATAAATCCTTCTCTGTTATTCAAGAAATAACAATTCAGTTCTGGGCCCCGCATCACAAGAAGGATGTTGAGGCTCTGGAGCGAGTCCACAGAAAAGCAACAAAGATGGTGAAGGGGCTGGAGAACAGGCCTTATGAGGGACAGCTGAGAGAGCTGGGGTTGTTTAGCCTGGAGAAAAGGAGGCTGAGGGGAGACCTCATTGCTCTCTATAACTACCTGAAAGGAGGTTGTAGAGAGGAGGGTGCCGGCCTCTTCTCCCAAATGACAGGGGACAGGACAAGAGGGAATGGCCTCAAGCTCTGACAGGGGAGATTTAGGCTGGACATTAGGAAAAAATATTTCATGGAAAGGGTCATTGGGCACTGGAACAGGCTGCCCAGGGAGGTGGTTGAGTCACTTTCCCTGGAGGTGTTTAAGGCACAGGTGGATGAGGTGCTGAGGGGCATGGTTTGATAGGAATGGTTGGACTCGATGATCCGGTGGGTCTCTTCCAACCTGGTTATTCTATGATTCTATGATTCTATGAAATAATGATTAAAGATTTATATTAGAACAGAAACTTAAATCATAAACAATAATAGCTGAGAAAACCAGAAGAGAAGTGATTGCATTTTTGAATCCCGAAGTCGGACTGAAAAATCGATACAAAATTAATGTATGAATTATATCAAGTATTATTCTCACTTTTCTTTCAAATACAATATGAAAAATATTGTTCTAATGTTCAAGAAATACAAGAAGGAAGACGTTGGTAATTACAGGCCTGTTAGCTTAACTACAGTTGAAGTTAAGGTCAGTTAAGTGAAGTTAAGTAGCAATTATTCTGGGAGTTGTTGAAAAACGTCTGAGAGCCAATGCAGTCATTTGCTAAAGCCAGCACAGATTAATGAGAGGAAAATCCTGTCTAACTAACTTAATTTCCTTTTATGACAAGGTCACCCATCTAGTTGACCAACAGAGGCCAGTAGAAGTGGTAGTTCTCAACTTTTGCAAAGCTCTGGGTGCTGTGGCTCACTGTATACTTCTGGACAAAATGTCCATCATAAATCTAGACAAATCATAATCTGCTGGGTAAGCAATTGACAGGTTGAACTCAAGGAGTTGTACAAAATACGATTACATCAGGCTGGCAGTCAGTCACCAGCAGGTTCCCCAGGCCTGTTTTAGGGCGAGTGCCCTTTAATGTTTTTATAAATTATCTGGATGTAGAAATTGAATATAGATTAAGTAAATTTGCTGATGATACTAAACATGGAGGAGCTGTGGACTCCCCTGAGGGTAGAGAGACCTTACAGTGAGATCTAGTTAAGCTAGAGGGCTGGGCAATCACCAACTTTATGAAATTTAAAAAGACTGACACATTCTCCACCTGAGGTGGGTAATCCTGGTTATACACAAAAACTGGGGCATGAAAGGCTGGAGAGCAATCCTGTGAAAAGTGATCTGGGGTCTGCATTGACAGCAAGTTGAATATGAGTCAACGATATGCCCTGGCAGCCAAAAGGATCAACCATGTCCTGGGGTGCCTCAAGCACACCATAGCTAGCCCCTTGTGGGTGGTGGTTGTCCCAGTCTACACTGCACTGGTGTGGCCCCACCACTGTGTGCAGTTTTGGGAGCCTCAGTTTAACATGGACATCGAACTGTCAAAGTGTGTCTACAGGAGGACAAACAAAATTGTGAAAAGTCTCAAGAGCAAAACTTACGAGGAGCAGCAGAGGTCATTTGGCCCGTTCAGCTTGGAGAAGAGAAGACTGATGGGTAACCTCAATGCAATCTGCAACTTCCTCAAAGGGTGCAGTAGAGTGGGAGGTGCTGATCTCATCTCTTTGGTGACCAGTAATAGGACATGAGGAAATGGAATGTGTCTGCATCAATGTGTCTATGATATGATTAAGTTTTAGGTAGTCCTGTGAAAAGTGGTGGGTTGAACTTGATCCTTACAACTTGAGAAATTCTACGATTCAATGCATGCAGACTACTAATGTATGTAGGTGTTTTCTCTTATAACCCTGTGTAACCCTGAATTTAGGCCCAAACTCACTTTGACTCACTCACAGATATTATCCCCCTTTTATCTTATGTAGCATCAAAGTCAGCCATGGCATAGCTCTAAGAAAGCTTTCAGAATAAAGCAAACATGAAATTAATAGGACACACAGTTCCATAGATCCATGGTATAAATAAAAAAGACCACATAAGCCATTCTTGACAATGAGTCCATCTGGGTCTTGATGTACAAGTAACTGACAGCTACAGATGCGTTTTTCTTACGCTAACGGAAGTCCATTCCTATCAGTTCCATGAATTTATACTACAATGCAGAAAATAATGGTTTTCCTTCTTTGGGGAGCTCTTTCATGTGCCTCAAATATTTTTTTCTTCTATGTTTAAGTCAATATCTACTAGAAACAAGAATGACGAGGTGTAAATATTTGAGTACATAAAGCAGCTCCTAAGTTCTATCTACTACATTTGCAAAAGACTTAACATGCATGCACCAACAGGTTTTGCCTTTGCATTTCTTGCAGGAATGTAAAATGTCATACTGACTGCTGCTTCTATGGAGTTCATACCAAAAGTAATTTCAAAATTACTGGAAGCAGGATCAGTTCTATCGGGTAATACTGTAGCCCTTGCTTGCAGCACTGGGCTGCTAACATGTTCAAGTAGTTGATTCCCCTGAGTTTTTATCTTAAATGGTGGAGGCAAAATTAAGAATTATGGATGTCTGTGGCCAATACTTTTTTCCTTGTATGTTTGCGCTTTAGTCTACGTAGTGGATTACAGTGAGCTCTGACTTCAGATACTTCATTATTTGAACAACTCTATTTCATTCTCAGATGTAAGAATATCCAGTGCTTTTCAGCATTGTTCCTAAATGTAGAAATGCCATGATGCAGCAACATTTGACATCTGACAAAATTAGTGTATTTGCCTAGATCAATGTCCGCAATCTAGACTACGAAATATCTCTTATTTTGTATGCAAGCAGACGAGAAGAATTTGTTTGCTTTTTTTTTCATTAATACAGTCAATATACGGTGATACACAGGTCTCTATTTCACCTGATAGAAACCACAAACACATTAGAAACATAAATGGAAAATACAAAATTGGGGATCTGCCAAGGTGACATCTGAGAGACTGCTGAGCTCAGGAAGAACTGGTGAGATGAGGTCAGAGACATCACTATCAACAAATCACATATTAAGAAGAATATCTGCTAGTAACTGTTCTTCTGATTACGGTTTTCAATCTCTCAGTATCTTTCTGCACCCTAGACTGCATGATCCTGCTGACCACTTTAATTGGGAATGAATGCAGCAATACAACATTTTACTGAACACATTCCTAGCCATATGGTTCTCTTTCCTTCTATCAACAAGGGTCTTAATGCATACAGAATTAAAGGATATCGACGGATATTTGAAGTATTTAGTACTACACTCTGAGTATGTTATATGCACTCTTTGGGGAATTCATGCAATTTGAAAGTTTAAATGCTGCCTATTAAAATCCTGAGAGTGTAAATACTGTCTATTAAGATCAAGCCAAAACAAAACAAATTTTATATGTTTGAGTAAAATCCTATAGATTTTCTGGTATTGGCACTGAACAAACTGTTTTCTTCTCCCTTCATCCTACCTAGACTTTGTGTAAATGATCTGCATCTCTTTCCATCAAGTTTCACCTTACTCAGGGTTTATTAATCAGAAAAAATGCAAGACAATCAAATTTGGTCCAGCATGCTACTGTTGTCAAAAAAATCACCCAGCTGTGATTGATTACTAGCATCTGGTTTTGTGGTACAAGTCCTTCCCTCCAAAAATTTTAGTTGTTTAACATGTTTCTGACAGCAAATCTTCTCCACTGACAATCTTTATGGAACAACCATCTGGTTTTGAGGATTAAAAATACATTACCAAAATATTTATGACATGTTTATCCGGAAAGATGATATCTTCTTCATTTCAATAGATCAATGTCTTAAGCGTAGCTGCAAAAGCTAAGCATATAGTCAGAAATTAAGCTTTAAGATTGATCTAACTCAGCAGCAAATATGACATAGCCTGTAGCCTCAGTCGATTTTTCACTGTCAAAAGGATATTAAACTAACATTAACAATTTCAGAAATGATGTAATTTTAGTAACAGAATTAAAGGTCATGCTAAATGAAAAATAAGTAGAATTTCAAATGGTTAATTTGAAGTTGCATCTTCCCTCTTATCTCTTCTCTTCATTTACCACCCATTTATCTGTTTCTTGTCTTGACATTTTTCTGTCATTTCAAGAAGAATTAGAATTCAGATATTTTAGACATCTACCTTATGGATGTGGGGTTTTCCAGACAGTGAAGGCTTTCTCTTTGATGTCCTGCACAATTATTATTGATCTTTTATTTTATTGATCTTTAGTGCTGTGACTAGATCCATTAGCTAGATCAGGACCTGTATTGCTAGATGCAAATTAAAAAAAATAAAAGAACAAATCTCTTAACTATAGATTTTTATAAGCTCAAGGAGAGGACAGAAGAAGACAGAACGTGCAAATTTATAAGTAGCAAAAGGGCTCAAGAAAAGAGAATGAAGGAAGAAGAATGATTTTACATTAAACAATTGCTTACACAATTTGAACCCTTTAGCAGGTCAGTACTAATAGGCTGCCAACCATCCCCTGACAGGTGGATCTTTTTTGTAGAAAAAATTTTGAAGGTGAGGTTAGTCATATCTTTTTTTTTAAACGAGTCTTACGTTAACTTTGTTAAAAGGCTTCACTTGCTTCCAGCTGCTTTGTACTGCAGTGACTTTGAATTTGTCCTTCTGCGTAGCATATATTTCAGAAGTTGCATATATTTGGAAGAAAACATGGTTTTAGTTGTGACTAGAAGGCATATAAAAATAATGCTATAAAATACTGGAAAGTTACTCCATTTTTCAGAGGCACTTTGTGGTTTTGACTAAATTATTTCTAACTGACCATTATTTCTTAATTTATTTGATTTTCTTTTTATATTTTCTTCTTAAAACTCTCAGAATGGAACACTGAAGCTTTTTACACTGATAGACTTTTTTATGCATTTATTGTTTTGTACATAAATACAAATATAATGGTATCCGAAACTGATAGTATTTCCTTTTCTTCCTAATCTATTTAGATCTAGAGAATTAAGATTTTTGCCATTATAATCCTCTCAGTAAATACTGTCATTGTTTTTTAGAGAGATTGTATTATGAACATACATATTTATAGGAAGAAGCTCTGCTATGTAGCCTCCCTGACATTAGCCATTTTCAACCTTTGTTAACAGATACAACCCAATCCTGTGAATAAGATACCAATGTTCCCCTCATTGCTCACATGAATAAAACTTGGTACATACAGAAGTATTAGCAAAAGTAAGATTCATAAATTAAGGTTTTAAGAAAGAATGTGTTTTAAGCATGACAGAGGACAAAATTCATTGTTATGCATATAGCTAATTGCATCCCAGGAATCTTGATGCTACTATGGGATTTTGGTAGTTTCTTTACATACAGCTCTGACCTACGTCTGATGGGCAGAAGTTCAAACTATCTATAGTTAACCTTCAGATGCACCAAGGTTTACCTCTTACAAGTCTTTAATCTAAGGTTAAGTTGAAGTGATGGGGAAGGGAAGGAGAAATTTCTTGCAGATCTTTGCAGATTTTTTCTTATATTGAAAGAAAATACACAATGGATGCAGTTCTGCTCACAAAGAAAAGATGTATGCCTGAAGAAGAACAAAAGTAGCTAATGTTCCTTCTTTAAACAGTAATAAGAATACTTGTGAGAGTAAACTGTTGAAACAGAGTTTGGAAATGTATTAAATTTCTGAAAAAACAGCCCATGTTGTACAACCATGTGATTTTATCTTCATGAAGTCAAGGAAAGTATCTATTAGTTACAATGAGGTCATGATTTCCTCTCTCTTTTTTAGCATCACTGGCATCAACACATGCTGCCTGACAACAGATCCTTCCATTTAACTCTGGCTGTACAGCTCCACTACACTGAATGGTGAGCAAGGGCCACCCCACATCCCATGGGTCTAATCCTCTGGTTGCTCTCTGTGACCTTTAAGTGCGCAGTGCCGTGAATGCACTACATCCACATGCACTTGTATAATGGTATAGGGGTACAACTGAACTTTTGAGTCTGTTTTTAGGCATTGCTTATGAGATTTAATATCTGATTGAACACTTTTTTTTTTCACTCATAGACAGTGTTCCAGAGAGGTGGAGATTTGCCAAGGCTCCTTATATGCACTTAGATTTGAATTCAATGTATCTCTGGGTTTTCCGAACTACATTTCTGAAACTCAGACAACTTCCATATCATACATTGCTTTCCAGACTTCTGAGCTTAGATCCAAACACCACTAGTACATTACTTAGTGTCTTCCAAAACATCCATGATTTAAACCTAGTAAAAAGGCATGTTCCTTTTGTGAGACTAAATAACATGCTTACACACATACAGGAAGCATCAAAGGAATACATTTTAAATTATCATATTTTTCATACAGTCTTTGCATACGAATTGCATAAGTAGCCCAGCATTATTAAGAGGTAAAATCTAGTGGTTGTCACACGGGAAGAAGAGAGACAGAGGCAAATTTGTCTCTCTTTTTTTTCAATCTAATTTCAGTTGTTACAGAAAAACAAGATTAAATTCAGGGGGAAAATCACATAACAGATAATTCTTGGAAAGGTCACAGAAAATATGTATTTTAATAAATCTGTCATATCTGATCTCTGGCTACTGTATACAATTCATGGAGCTGTACTATATGACTAACAA